>NW_026057577.1:67858077-68192933 GCF_023721935.1 Panthera uncia
GGCTGAAGTCGGACGCTTAACCGACTGCGCCACGCAGGCGCCCCTAGTGGCTTGTTTTCTAGACAAGGCTGGCTTTTGGAATGCTCTGCTTATAAAGTCTGCTTGAGGTGAGCTCTGTTGAGAGTAAGATCTTTCCTAACAAGAATAACAGACATCAGGATTCTAGTAGTTTCAGAATTCTGTGTTAGGCCTTAGCAAAGCACTAAACAGTTTATATAAATATGTTTCCACTTTAATAGAGAAATGATACCTGTTTTGAGTATGAGGCTGGGTGAAGGATGAAGAGGGGAGATTAAAGACTTTTCTATATTTATTCTTTACTCTTTTTAGCAGTCAATTAATGAAAAAATCATGCTAATTAACTTACTTGATGTATTGAGGATTTGATAAGCATTGTTTCTGAAGAGTAAATGGAGCAACCATATATAGTTATTTATATATATATATTTAAATATATATATAAAACTATCTATATAACACCTCTATGTAAAATTCAAGAAATACAGACTTTTTCTTTCCTCGGTCTTGTGAATATTGTTATTAAAGAAAAAAATCAAGCATTCAAATGAAAGCCAAGAACCATTTAAGCCATCAGTTTCAACAAGTTCTCACTTTGTACCTGTATCAATATTATTAACATCACGAAATTACCTATTGTGAATCACTGAATGTACTTGGAGGTGCTCATGTCTAAAGCATAAATTGCATGTGCTTGATTTGGAATAGTGGAGTATCCCTTCCAATTTCATTTACAGTCAGGTTCATTTGAACTCTCAACCATGCCACACCTCCCCTGTACACTAGCCCCAGGCTTCAGCCATATTTCCAGACATCATTAGATTTCTTGGCAACAGAGAAACCAGGCCATCTTACTGGAGATGATATGGAAACTTACTGGATATAGAAACTTAACAGTGTTGAGGGAAGACAAAGTAATGAAATCTATATCTGAATAATGCAAGTTGTCTTGCATTATTTATATAAACTTACATAGTAAAAAATCCCACCACATAGATACTTATAAAGCTGAAATCCAGATGCCTTTCTTTAGAGAATAGTCTCTATTTTGTTACTGTATCGTAACTCCTGTTATAGAGAGTAGAAATGCAGATTAATATTTTTATGGCAGATTTCAATGATGTACAAAAATCTAGTAACTAGTAAAATAAACATCTATGGACTTATCACCCAGCTTTAACAATCATTAGTTTATAGCCAGTCTTTCAACCACCCATTCATTCACCCAGTCCACTCCTATCCCACCCCACTTCCATTCCCCATCCACCTTGGATTATTATAAAGCAAATCCCAGGCATTGTATCATTTCATCCATAAATATTTCAGTATGGACTAAAAAATAAGGACTCTTTAACAACATCACAACATCATTAGTACACCTAATATCCTTAATATCATCAAATATTAAGCCAATGTTCAAATATTTTCAATTGTCCGCCAAATTTTTTTTGTTTGTTCCAATCAAAATCCAGATACATCCCATACACTGGAATTGGTTAATAATGCTCTTAAATTTCTTTTAATCCATATCCAAAATGGATTTTTAAATTTTTGATAGCACAGAAATATCAGGAATCATTTACATGGATAATAGTCTTACCCTGTCTTAATAATTGAAATGTTCCCAGGAGTTTAATCCCTCTTAACCTCAAGGAAACTGAGGGCTCCCGGATGGAATATGGCATTTTCTAGGTTTTTTTTTGGTATCTTGAGGCTTGTATTTTGATAGAAAGCAAAAATCCCTCTACTTTTGCTCAATTACACACCAGGACTGAAAACCTCAGTTCTGGTGTACTTGAATGTTAATGTAAATTGGCTTTGTTTCTTGATTGTACATTTGTTTGGAGTAACTAATTGGTGGTTTGGCTAACTAAACCCTGTATCATCTTACTGAGGTATAATGAATTCGATGTATCATTCTACTAAGGAGTAACGGACATTCCTTCATTTTCTCTTAACTAGTTGGTGCCTGAGAATAGTAGGAGGTGATGGTCTTGTGGAAAGTAGCACAGGTAGATGGGAGTGAAAAATATTTTTTAAGGAGATGAAATAGCAGAGACTTTTTTAAAGCGGGATATATTTTATTACCCAGATTTGATATTCATAAATTAAGATTAAAGGGACAGCCTAAATGATGTTTTTTAATAATGTTACTAATTCATTTTAATGTTAACTGAGAAATTTCTCACTTCACTTAGGAAAATGACTACATTAATTCATACTTTGAAGATGGAGATGATTTTGGTGCAGACAGTGATGACAACATGGATGAAGCAACCTATTAGCTATGGAATGTCTCCAAAAATATCTTTATGATACAGCTTCTAAATATTTGGACAGACTTGTTTTCTACTTCTGATAAGGAATGAGTATTGTATTTTTGTTCCTGTTTTGTTAGACAAATATTTGCTGTCAAAACACTCGGAACCACATTGAGTTTACATACTAGGTACCTTACCAGTTAGTCTCTGATGCTCTGACATTCCTTCTCAACACCCTGTCATGCCTCTTATGTGTTCAAGTGGATTTTTTTTTTTTTTGTATTATTCAGATTTGAATGTGCCTAGAGTTTTTGCATCTTTTAATTTATGTATTCATACTTGAACAAATTATTCTTGTTTAACTTGATCTGTTGTAAAACTAGTACTGGTCATCATAGTGGATTTCTGTAATCTGAACATTGATTAATACTGCACAAGGAGCACTTTAAAAACAAAGAAACTTGAAAATAATTTTATCTTTTACTTTTACATGGTATGTTCTGTGCTACGACTACATAAACCTACCTGAGTTCACAACGGTGTAATTTATGAGATTGGAAGTTTTGTGATCAAAAACATACACGCTGGGGAAAATGCCAGATTTTTGAGGTGTAGTGGCTGCTGTTAAATTTCATAGGACTCCTAGTTACCCAAGTGATTTATATCACAGTGCAGAATAAAACTCAGGTCATTTTAAAATCAAGATCAATCTTTTTTGTTTATTAAAAACTAGCTCCCCTGCTTTTTTTCTATTTTGGCAGGGAAAATACCGAAAAACCCTCAGCCTCCAAAGACACACAAATGCCAAAGATTTTCAAGGGAATTCATATTATGTATTTTTAGATGATTAATGTTACCTACCAAAAGGAATAAATTTTCTCTTTAGGGAATGTATTACCTGTTACCCTCTAACCTTGAGAATCACAGCCAAATTCTATTTCTGCCTTTACCATTAGACTCAGTCTTGAAAATCAGCTTGGTTTTCTGTGCCTTAGTTTCTCCACCTGTAAACTATTTCCTACAAAAATTGCTTAAACACCAACCAAAATTTGCTGTATGTATTCATTCATACCTTATAGAAATGATCACTTAATTTTAATTTGATCACCCTCTAAAAAATTGTAGCTTGGTAAGTGATTTAAAAGTTTTAAAAATCAACCATATTTTCCTCAAAAAAGATATTATAATCTGATTTCCCATCGTGTATTCTGGAGGGGAAGATTGGAGAAAATTTATATTGTGCCATTTTGTAATGTGACTTTCTCAGGAAAAAGATCACTTTGAATTTTAATACTTCCTCAGTTAATTCAAGATGCGTGTGAAGACCATTAGTTCAGTGCTGTGTTGATCATATGTGAATTATTAAAATAAGCTTCTGGGAAATTGTAAACATTCTAAATGGAAAACAGGAATAAAAAAGTCCACATTAAAACAACAATCTACTGGACTTAGAAGGTCATAAAGTTTCCAGTTGTAATGGGCAAATAGTCACTTAGGATTATTAATTAAAACATTGATGTTTTAGGGGCACCTGGGTGGCTTATTCGGTTAAGCATCGACTCTTGATTTCAGCTCAAGTCATGATCTCACAGTCGTGAGATGGAGCCCCACGCTGGGCTCTGCACTGAGTGTGGGATTCTCTCCCTCCCTCTCCCTTTGCTCCTGACCCACTTGTGTGTGCTTGCACACATACGCTCTCTCAAAAAATAAATATTTAAAAAATATTGTTTCATTCTCTCACTTCCTTAGTACCTTAGCCAAATACCACTTAATTTATAGAAATCTGATCTCAATGGTTCTATTTACTTTATTATAAATCTGCAGATAACTTTGTGAATTGAGCAAATGCACTGAAGTATTTTTCCTAGCTTTCAATTTGCCTCCACAATTTTAGTCCAGCAGATGGTAAGACAGCCCTTTTAGGCAAGGATTAGCTCCAGGAGGCTCCAGCCATCTGCCTTAAGTGCATTGTCTTCCCCCCTTGGAAGATCTTTGTAGAAGTTTAAGGTTGACCAACTGTGAGAACAGATAGGTAGTATTTGCAGGTTGCTTTACCAGCATGAGTCTTGTTTTTCTGGCTTAAATTCTCAGGGACTGTGAAGTTAGGTATTCCATAAGAAGGTAAACTTTAATGCAAAGATAGCCTCCTATATATAAAAAAGTACTTGAAGTGTCTTTAAATTTGCTATATTAACAGGCATACCTTTTTGCTACAATGCTTATTTTTTGTTTACACATTAAATTCTTACAAAACAAAATCGTGTCCTTTTGTTTTATATGAACATGTTTTATTTTGAGCCTACTTAAATATATTTAATAGAGAAAATAAAGATTTTACCTAGTAAAATATTTATTGAGCAAGAATGACACTATCAAATATTCGTGAATAAGCACCAACAAAAAAGAAAACTCAAGGTGATTAAAGTCATGATAAATTAAGATTTGGCAGACAGTGTAATATTAGTGTGATCACTAGTATCACAGACCTACACTGGATACAACAGAATGCTAAGAAATCTGGAGGATCTTGTTAAACTTTCCATCCCCACCATAACGTACAGTGTCAATGGCTTTGCCTTAATATGGTTAAAGGCTCTGGAGTTAGTAAGAACTTTTTATTAAAAAGTAACTTTAAGTACAATTTTAAGGAAAAGTAAAGATTACATCACAAATTCTTCCACTAAATAAAAGCTTCAAACCAACTTTTTCAATTATTTTTGCTATTGGTAACTTTTAAAAATAAAATATCCTTGAAATGGAAAGGTGGTTTTATGATAAAATTTATACATAATTTGTTAAATGTCTGACCCACAACTTGCTAAGAAGTCGTGGATCATGCCTTTTAAGGTCATCTTCTCTGATATCGAAGAGCATCCAAAGAACACTCATCTGAAATTTGTTTTCATTTATGTCTTATAAATAATCCAGTGGATTTTATTTCATTCTAACAAGGAGGAAATATGAATTACTAAACCTCTGGCAATTCTATCCACCTTACATAGTATCTCTATTTTAAATAGTTTGAAAGAAGAGGAGAAAACGTTTGCTTTTATTCAATTAAATTCACCAGCTTCCATTTTACATTGAATAATAAAATAGAAACTTTATTACATTTTGCATATCTTAAAATACAAAAAATAAGGGGCAGAAAATTTTAAAAACCAGTTTTACAGATGTACATGCTAACAATGTTCTACAATTCCATTTTGCATTTGTATCCAATACATTATACAAAAGATTTATAGTATTTGCATACATAAAAAGAATTAAATAAAGCATTCAGATATTTCTATGATCTAACAGTGCAATATGCATATACTTGGAAGAAAAATACTGATTTCCTGAGTAACGGTGTTGTAATTCAAAATAAGAATGATACCCATCATAATGCACCATTTAAATAGACTTCTAAAAACTCCACCTTTACCCTGTAATGCTTTGACTGGATCCTTTCTTCATAGTATTTCTGAAACATCCTTCATATTCCCAAGTAGGTAATTTTAGAAATAGATACCTTCAAAAGAACTAATCATTAAGTAGTGGTTCATTTAAAGAATTCTTCAAGCCACTGAACAAGCAAGTAGAGTCCAGAAAAAAAAAAAGCTTTAAACGGTAAGTCCTTTGGAAAAGTTCATTTAGCATTACAGTCTTATAATTCTAATGTGGCCAGCCGACTGTATAATCCATTTTAATCTATCTTTTGAAGACATGAATCCCATAATTTTCTAGGAGTAGGACGGCAAAAACTTTAAATGGCATCCAATAGTTCAAAACAACCCTAACCATTTGTACCCAGACTTAAAAAAAAATAATAATCTGCTCTAAAAATAGCAGATTTTTCTTCACTTACAACTCCATTTTTTTTAAGTGAACCAAACTCATTTGCGGTTGCTAGCATATATATATATTACATATATACCTTCTAATGTAAAGCATCCAAGTAAATTCAAAGAAGAGTTGCAACACAATTAAAATCCACAATATCAAACAATAACTCTTATTAAGTTTTATAAACTAATCTGTGTTTGCCACAAGTTTTGATGTATACTAGTACTTTTTAAAAGCTAAAATTATTCTAGATCTGTTAAATGCTTAGGAAATTTTTTTTCATTTAAAATGACCCTTAAAGATTAGAATCTAAAAGTCTATATATAAGATATATATAGAATTAGATATAATTCAAATATATAGAAAAAGGAAACTGCCTGATTGTGTCATAAGGATATGTTCTATTTCCTTCAAGAGGCCATTCTACAAGACTGAAATGGTTTTTAATCAAGTACACAGTACACTTCACTACCTTACGTAACTTATTTTGAAATCAGACCTACCATGATTTCAAAGTACCACTAGCAAAAAGGAATCACTGACTGTAATTTCATCAATTCGATGTAAACAAAGTTCTTCATTCCACTCTAAAATAATCCATTTTTCTTTCCTAAAACTTGATTTTTCAGCAGGCGTAATAAATACAATGTAAACCAACCAAGTTAACACAGCATAAAGTCGAAAGATCATATACATATTTTCAAGATGCTAAGGCACATTAAAATAATTTTAAAATTTCAAACTAAAAAGTTACTCAAAAAATGATTTTGCTACAACTTCCAATATTAACATTTTTCGTTAATTGTCTAAGGTCCTTTAATATATGCAAGAGCTTTAATGTTTTGACTTCTTTGTCCTGTCTTTTTATGATACTTTGCTCCTGAAAGTACATAAAACCTCATGTACCATATGTACTTTTTCACCCCACTTGTTACCAATATTGGAGTTTGAAATATAAAATCACTGGTCTAAAGCTGAAACATTAAAAATTAGTAAATAATGCCCAGAAAATGAAGTGGTATTATATACCTAAAGGTACATACTTTATTATACACAAAACACAAAACAGGCAATCCAGACTCCACCAAATCTTACTTCTAATTAATAATTTTGGTTACATTTTTAAAACACACACTTTAAGAAATTAAATGATAGAAATTAGTATACAAATGATGTTTACTTAGCCAGACTGTATCTGATCCACAGCAAATCTTAAGAAGTAGCACTATCAAGCCCTTGCAACTGATCTACACACCTTTGGCCTCTGCTGCCCAATTCGATGCTATAGTTCAGAGGAAAAAAAGGTTTAAGTTGAACATTTTCTCTTTGAAAAATATAGGTTAATGGGTCAATCAATAATTTGTCTGTTACTTTCACGCAAAAGGTCTCTCTCATCTTTGCTTTTGATTCATGAACCAATTTCTACAACAGATCTCAGAGGCAGACAATGAAAATTTGTTTTAACCCCATGAAGTTGTGCTTGATAGTGAAGGTGGAGATGAATTTATACAGCCTATGTTATGAATCCTATTGGACCATCTGAAATAATACTTAATTTTAATTCTAAAAATTAAATTAGCTTACATAAGTAGTATTATAAGGCATTAAATGTAATTAAGGCATGTTACTACAAGTAACACAGCAACAACTTATCACAGTATGTGAGGATTTAATTCCTAAATAATGCTAATCTGTATAACACTTTTCATTAAAGAATTACAAAAGTGCTTTCAAATAACAGAGGCAAATATAGTCACTTAAAAAACAGAAGCAGAGGCACCAAGCTTTAAGAGACAAAGATCACTTTTAGGTCTTGACCTAATCCAGTGTTCCAGGGACCAAATGGCAACTTCCCAACCATACACATTATTTTAGGGGCTTATAAAAGTTATTTTGCCTAATATGTTTAATATTAACAACCTTAAGCCAAAAAATAATTACTTGAAAAATAAAACTTAAACATAACCAGTCTTGAATATAAAAAATGATACATTTTCCAAGTTAAAAACTTCCTAGACCCATATTTAAATTCATTTCTGCTTTAAGCATTGATACAAGATATATGGATTTACAACTCTCAATATCAACGACCAACTGTAGGAATTTCATACTCAATCTATTTGTAAGTGGCTCCAAAAAAGGGTGAAAAACAAAAGCATCTTCAATCTCCTTAACTTTTGCCTTTAAAGTGGTTACTGAATAGAATTGATTCATCACACTCCAGATTCACGTGATCATTAACACTGTAAGTATGAGCTCACTGCTATGTTTTGTGTTGAGCAGCAGGTGACTGAGAATCTTGACTATATAGTTTATGATCATGTTGGCCAAAGGGTATTCCCTTAGTTGGACCAATTCCATTTTCCATTTCTCTCTGTTGTGATGGGGGTGTGACTCCTGAATGCAAATGTGAGGAAGAATCCACTGTTGAATGATGACTAACATCCACTTTAGCTAAAATTTCATAATACAGCAAATAAAATACTGGCGTTATTATACCTACTATCAACATTATCACTACGGCTGTCCACCACCCTATTCCCCAGTCTGCTCCATAATAAGGATCCTTACGTTGAATGTTTTTGTTATCAGGTTCAAAACGTATTTGTTGTGCTGTTAAAGCAGATACCACCTCATTAAGGTTCTCTCTTTTGGTGTCTGTACATTTTACTATTTGTTCTATGTCTCGGTCTACTTCTTTTAAAAAGCTACCAGCTGACTCACTGGAAGAAAGAGAATCATTAGGTGGCAAAATTTCCTGTTGTTCTGGAACATACTGGACAGATGACGGACGTGAAGCCTGTCTTCCTTTTGGAGGATAAAGTGTTTCAGTCAATGAACTAAACTTTTTAACTGGAATTTTGATAGACCTAAGGGCAAAAAAGTCTTGATCGCTGATGAGATTATTAACCCTCTTGATATCTGCTACCTGTAAAAAAAAAAAAAAAAAAAAAATAAAAAGCAACATTCAACTGAATTTTCAATCAAAACAGAGGTAACAGTATTCATTCATCCCATTACTTTTGGAAGGAAAAAAAAAGGTACAGTTTAATTATTAGTAGTATTAAGTTATCACACCCGGAGAGATTTTATTTGTGGTAACAGTTCTATACCACTCTTGGTCTACCAGTCTTAGGAAATCGCTAATTACTTTTTACTGTCACTCATGTATTAACACAAATGTTAGGTATTTAAGTAGATCCTGGAATCCTTTGATATTTCTCTTTGTACGTCATGCACAAATATCACACTTCTGCTGTTTGTAAACAATGAGAAGGAAGAATTACAGATATTTATGTTCTTTCATTCTTGCAATTAGAACATAGGCAAATATCAACTTATCCAACTAAAACTACCATATTTTATCAAAACTAAGATGCCATCAACTCTAAGATGTGCCATTATTTATCACTAAGGAAAAAAAAATATTGAGGGTGCCACCATTTCACTTTCAAAGATGTTAAAATGTATCAAAAAACATGCACCTTAGATAACATATTTCCCTTACTTGTCTTCTAATGACATTTTCCCTAACTTCTGTGTTCATGCAGTATTCAACCACCCCCAAGATGAGTCATTTTTTATAAGCTTTCCCTATGTATTATACAGTCCTCAACCTGTCTGTATATCCTATCTACCTGCCATTGTGAGGAGGGAGAGCATGGGAGTATTCCTCAGATTACCCGTTATTATGCCAGGCCTCCCATAATCTTTGAGTGATTAGTCCCATTCATGATTTCCATCAACGCTTTAACCTAAGCCCTAGTCATTTATCACTCGATTGATGTCAGAGAGGTAAAGTGTGTCTAGAATAAAGCTTTTCTGGCTTGGTCAACTCAATGGATAATAATGTCATTTACTGAGATATAGAACACTTAGGAGGGAGAAAAGAAAATAAACACAGATTATATACGTGTTGACTTTGAGGTGACTGAAATATCTAGGTGGAAGTTATCCAACAGGGAGTTATATGTCTGAAATTTGAAAGAATGATCTCATCTAGAAATAATGACTTGTGGATTATCAGCAAAAAATGGTAAATGAAGTCACAAGTGTACACAGATTCACTAAAAAAGACTAGGAGAAAAAGGTGATAAATGAAAGATGACTGAGGAATGCCAACATTTGAGGGTTATGTTGAATAAGAGAAATCTACAAAGGAGATTAAGAAAGAGTGGCCAAGGGGTGGCTGGTTGGCTCAGTCAAAAGAGTGTGTGACTCTTGATCCTGGGGTTGTGAGTTTGAGCCCCATGTTGGGTACAAAGATTAGTTAAAAATAAAATTTTTAAAAGCAAAGAGTGGCCAAGAAAGCAATATACAATGGTGGGTTTGACTATCTGGGTTTGACGGATGGCTATGATACTTTCTAGCTCTATGATTTGGGGCAAGTTGTTTAACCTCTCTGCAATGAAATTTCCACATATGTAAAATGACAGTAATAACACTACCTACCACATAGAGTTTTGCAAAGATTAATAAATTAACACATATAACATTCAAATAGCAATATATAGTACATTATGCAAATGTTAGCTGTTATTAAATATTACTAGTAGGAAAATCAGAAAGCTGAAGAATCAAGGAGGTCAAACAAGGATGGTTTTTAAGAGGGGGTGGTGACTGATCAACTGCAGATTTCTGATCAAGTTCACTGAAGAATGAGAGTTCTTGTTGGAAAAATCAACTCCCTGGAAGTGTGTATGTGGGAAGAGGATGGAGAGGAAGACTGAGGAATAATTAGATGAGACAATAAAGGATGCTTTGAAAGTTTATGACCTCAAGACTGTTTAAGGCAAATGAAGACTCACTGACAAACTCCAAAACCTGACCCCATTCTCTTTAAATGTTTGTTTGGTATTGTCTATTCTGACTAGTAACTACTCCATACTCTTTCTAAACCAGGCTTCCAAGTCTTAAGTGTCTACCTAGGTTCTCACTCTAATTATCCCTATATTCTCCATTATACTAACTTCTTTGGTTGCATTTAGGATTCCAACCTTGCAATTTTTATGCTCTTGTCAGTTTTAGGACTGGCATATTTTTAATAATTTCTAAAATTGAGTACTTACAAGAGGAATACAGCACTAAGTACCCTATTTTTATTTACTTTTTTATAAACTATGTGAAGTGAATTAAAAAAAAAAATTTTAATGTTTATTCATTTTTGAGAAAGATAAAGTGCAAGTGGGGAAGGGTCAGAGAGAGGGAGATACAGAATCCGAAGCAGGCTCCAGTCTCTGAGCTGTGAGCACAGAGCCCAACATGGGGCTCAAACTCACCGACCGCGAGATCATAACCTGAGCCAAAGTCAGACTCTTAACCGAGCCACCCAAGCACCCCATAAGTACCCTATTTTTAAAGTGATAAATCCTTTTGTAAGGTTCTTCCTTTTTTTGATGGTTCAGCTCGTGGTAAAAGGGAGCATTGCTTAACTCCCTAACACTGTTGTATCAATCTTCCTTATTGTAGACAAGACCTTCTTTCCTCTAATGTTAAGCTAACTGCCCTTTCATCATTCTTCATTTTAAATGAGGAATCAGCTGAATAACCCCAAATAATCTCTGTAAACTTCTTCTCTATCATTATTACACATATTTTAGTCCAAGCCCTGATCATCTTCACTTGAATTATTCCAACAACCTCCTTACTGGGTCCCCTCCAACTCACCAGCAGGTTTCCCTACCATTTTGTAGTACTCTTGTTAAACCTTATAGCAGTGTTCTTACTATATAGATCAAACTTTTCCTCAGTTCTCTCAAAGTGCTTCATCCCAATCAGTCTACGCCCCTCATTTTTGAAACATCTATTAAACTTCTTCTGTTGTTCACCTTATTTTCTCCTTAAAATCTTCTCCATGTCACTGTCCTATACCTTTCTCCTCATATACTCTAGTCATATTTTTTTCCTTTTCACCTCATTGGAAATATAATCTATTTTTAATCATTCATATAGATGGCATTTCAAACTTCTCTTCTTGTAAGACAATTTATTAGGTTCGTTAAAAAAGAATCCATGTCTTTCTCTAATAAAGCTAGTGGACCACACTTTTCTCTTGAATCTCCACCTTGGTAATTTCAGCCTGGCCCCTAATTTTATTTACTTTTTAATATGAAATTTATTTTCAAATTGGTTTCCACACAACACCCAGTGCTCATCCCAACAGGTGCCCTCCTCAATGCCCATCACCCACTTTCCCCTCCCTCTGACCCCCCATCAACCCTCAGTTTATTCTCAGTTTTTAAGAGTCTCTTATGGGTTGCCTCCTTCCCTCTCTGTAACTTTTTTTTCCCCTTCCCCTCCCCCATGGTCTTCTGTTAAGTTCCTCAGGATCCACATAAGAGTGAAAACATATGGTATCTGTTCTCTATATGACTTATTTCACTTAGCATAACACTCTCCAGTTCCATCCACGTTGCTACAAAAGGCCATATTTCATTCTTTCTCATTGCCAAGTAGTATTCCATTGTATATATAAACCACAACTTTTTTATCCATTCATCAATTGACAGACGTTTAGGCTCTTTCCATAGGAGATATTTGGCTATTGTTGAAAGTGCTGCTATAAACATTGGGGTGCAAGTGCCCCTATGCATCAGCACTCCTGTATCCCTTAGGTAATCTTAGTTACTATCCATCATCAACCTTCTAAAGCACATTTTGTAAATTATTTCTCTACAAAACATGAATTCACATGTCTATGTTAAAAATTAAACCAGATATACTATGATATAATAATAAATGGTACTGCCTCCATGAATAAGTTGCAAACCCCCCGCCCAAAATCCAGCTCTTATCTCATCAAGAAATGTGTTTCACTAAAATACTTTAAGTTTTTAAAATTTTTTTTTTTAACGTTTATTTATTTTTGGGACAGAGAGAGACAGAGCATGAATGGGGAAGGGGGAGAGAGAGAGGGAGACACAGAATTGGAAGCAGGCTCCAGGCTCTGAGCCATTAGCCCAGAGCCCGACGCGGGGCTCGAACTCACGAACCGCGAGATCGTGACCTGAGCCGAAGTCGGACGCTCAACCGACTGAGCCACCCAGGCGCCCCACTTTATTAAGTTTTTAAATAAAAATTCTTAATGTGTCTGTTTTGAACAACTATGAATTGCAGTAATTGTTTAAAAAAAATACATAGAACCTTAGGGTCACAGGAAATTTTTAAAAATTCAGTTCATATTTGTATATATTTGGGGGTGCCTGTATGGCTCCGTCGGTTAAAAATCTGACTCCTGATTTCAGCTCAGGTCATGATCTCATGATTTGTGAGATCAAGCCCCATGATGGGCTCCAACCTGTCAGCTTGAGATTTTCTCTCCCTTTCTCTCTGCCCCTCCCCACTCACGCTCTCACTCCCTCTCAAAATAAACATTTAAAAATAAGTAAAATAAATTTGTATGAATTTGTATAAACAAGTTTATAAATACGTATGATATTATTATAGAGAACTATGACAGGTAACCAATAAAAGGCTCTCAAGTACAAAAATATACATTATGGAAGACTGTGGAGGGAGGATGAAAATTTTAATCAAGGAGAAAAAGCAATGATAAAACTTTTATGCTAGTAAAAGTTTCATGCTTATACACTGGGGCACCTGGGTGGCTCAGTCAGTTGAGGGTCCAACTTGAGCTCAGGTCATGATCTCACAGTTCGTGAGTTCGAGCCCCACATTGGGCTCACTGCTGTCAGGACAGAGCCTGCTAGGGATACTCTGTCCCCCTCTCTCTCTGCCCCTCCCCAGCTCATACTCTATCTCAAAAATAAACACTTAAAAAGAGAGAAAGAGAGAGAGAGAGAGAGAGCGAGAGCATATAAAGAGTATTCTAACAGTCTTATTTTTAAGTATCAATAGCAACAACATTTTTGAAATTATATCCTTTAAGTCATTAGGAAGTATTTAAACTCACTTTAAAATGTGCAAGGAGGTACACAGTAAATACATTTCAAAATTCTACTAGGAGTATGACAACATAAAGTTCAAAAAACAGTTTCCGTAACAGTTTCCGTATCAACGTGTTTACATGAAAACAGATTCCGCACTAAGGATGCAAGATGGACATAATGACACAGATATGAAATGGATATAAAGAGTTTAGTATTATTAAAATAAAAATATACCTCCCTTTTTATCAATCCTACTTTGGGGAACCTACTCCACAGAAATAAAGGTAGCACCACTTATTTTTAATTAAAAATTTTTTTCTTTAATGTTTATTTTTGAGATAGAGCACGAGTGACGCAGAGAAAAAGGGAGACAGAGAATCTGAAGCAGGCTCCAGGCTCTGCGCTGTCAGCACAGAGCCCGACCCCACGAACCTTGAGATCATGACCTGAGCAGAAGCTGGACACTTAACCGACTTAGCCACCCAGGTACCCTGTGTACCACCATTTAAAGATACAGTGCTGATGATATTCACCACACAATTCAAAACATGAAGAAAATCTTGAGTACATGATAGAATAGTTTAATATCATGGTATATCCATACTATGCAATACTATATAACTATATAAAATGGGTTAGATGTGTCAGACAGTGAGGCATGTCTATGATATATTAAGAAATGAGGGGTGCCTGGGTGGCTCAGTAAGTTAAGTGTCTGACCTTGATTTTGGCTCAGGTCATGATCTCATGCTTCATGAGAGTGAACCCCTTGTCGGGCTCCACACAGAAAGCTTTCAGCTTTCTGATTGGGATTCCCTCTCAATCTCTCTCTGTCCCTCTCCTGCTCATGTTCTCTCTCTCAAAGTAAATGAATAAACATTACAAAAAAAAAAAAAAAAGGAAGAAATAAAAAAGACAAAAGCAACTTGCAGAGTAATTGGCACAGTATACACCAATTTTTTTAATGTTTTTATATATGTATTTTTTTTGAGAGACAGAGAAGGGTGGGGGGAGAGAGAGCGAGCGCACACGTGTGCATGTGCACATGAATGGGGGAGGGGCAGAGAAAAAGGGCAATAGAGGATCCAAAGAGGGTTCTGCCCTGACAGCAGTGAGCCAATATGGGGCTGGAACTCACGAACTGTGAGATCATGACCCGAGCCAAAGCTGGATACTCAACCGACTGAGCCACACAAGTGCCCCAAACCAATTTTTAAAAACAAAAATTGGGGCACCTGGGTGGCTCAGTCGGTTAAGCAGGCAACTTCAGCTAGGGTCATTATCTCACAGTTCGTGGGTTCAAGCCTCATGTCAGGCTCTGTGCTGACAGCTTGAGAACATGGAGCCAGCTTCGGATTCTTTGTCTCCCTCTCTCTGCCCCTCCCCAGTTTGCACTGTCTCTCTCATTCTCAAAAATACATAAACATTAAGAAAATTGTTTTTTGGTTTTTAAAATTTTTTTTATTTTAGCTTTTTTTTTGTTTTTTGTTTTTTTTTTTAACAGAAAAACAAAAAATCACCAACACCCCAAGTATTTTAGATAATACATATTTATATTTATATATTACACATATTATTTTTATAAGCACAAAAAAAGGTATGGAAAGAAACACCCCAAAGTGTGTTATTTCAGGAAGATGAGGCAGAAAAAATTTTTCTTATATATTTCTATATTCTCTTAAAACCTGAGTAAGGAGACAAGATAACACATTTGGATGTCTTTTAATACTGAAACTAGACTCATGGATTTAGAAATAAACGGAAATCCAAGTATTCACTTAAAAATTTAAAAAGTTAACATCTACCAACATAATACAGTTTTCTATGGAAAGAAAGGAAAAGACAAGATAAAAGCACAGAACTTACTTCAATTTGTGCTAATGAACAAATAATTTATTTTGGACAGCATTATGCAATATCAAATTAAAACTTACCGTACAACAGTACTGAAGGGCTATTGCATTTAAAGTATCTCCTTCCTGTATATCTTTTGTTAATACTATGATGTCATCAAGTCTATCTCTTGATGTACTTCTTCGGATTTTCTCTTTTCCTCTGGATCGAAGCTCATACACTTCGGCATCCTCCTCCAACATGTCACTGTCTGTACAATTTCCAAATGCATGTACTTGACCACTTGAATGAACTCCTGGAAGAGGAAAACTACGATTCTGATGTCTCCCTGCCATGTCAAAATCTGAGGGGGAAAGAAAGAGAAAACTCTGGAATGTAGCTGATCCATATGACTGACTGAGTTACATGAATTTTACATTCAGGTCACATTATATGTATATTTTTAAGAATGATTTTAGTTATTTAAAAATTCAGGTTTGAGTTTTAGAGATGTTAAAGTACAAAGAACATATCTGGCAGCAGAAACAATGAGAGAGGAGGGAGAGGTAATCCATTCTTATAAACTATGTATCACCAAAAGTGGAGGTGATAAACATTTTCACGGAAGTAAACAGTTATTTAAGGTCAAGAAATTAAGTTCCCCTTATTCTGAGTATGTGAATAAAATTAAGGAAACTTCTGATCATATATGTGCAATTTATAATTCTGATAAGTAAAAGTACGGGTTTTATATGTACAAACAAAACACTTTAATAAATCCAAATATTCTGGCTTGTTCAGCATTTTAAGCTCATATATCTTTTGTACTACCTATCTACCTCCTTGGATCAAGTGGACTTCTGTATTTATGTTTAGTATATATAGCATGTGCTTTCTATATAGGTCGTAATTTTGTCCTAGACCAAGGATTCTTATTTTTTGAAAGTTTTTCACCAACATTTATCAAAGTCCTCATCCAACTCAATTTATGGTCGATAAAGACTGAATATAGTTTAGGCCACTACATTCATTTCTACTTCAGAAAAGATACTCTTAAGAATGAGCACTGGCCTAAATTAAAAGCATACATCAATAAGCGTGTATCAATGAGTACTTTTTGTTTACTTGTATATGCACTCTCAACTGATCTTCAACAAGCTGGCCTATTCTCATTAAAGACAAAACAAAAATAAAAAACTAATTCCACAGGTCCAGTTCTTGCTTCATATTACATGTTCACATAAGAAAGAAAGTATAGTAGATTGCTTTCAGTTATTGTTGTGAAAGATGGAAAGAAGTAGAAGGAGTAAAAGGCATTTTGGAGATAAAATACTTAGGACTTAATACTGTGACTCAGATATCAAGAGACGAAAGAAGTTAAGAATTATGCCAAGATTTCAGATTTGCATCATTGAGGAAATGGTGATGCCATTCTCTAGAAAACAGAACACTGGAAGAAAAGTGGGAGGCTAGACTATGATTATAAATTCCTTTAAGACAGCCCAAAAGAATGTGAAGTAGCCCAGCAGGCTACATAGTCAAATTCAGAAAGGTCTGGGCTAGAAATATAATTTCATGACTCATGTGCATAGGTAGAAACCGAAGCCGTATAGGTATAAAGGAGACTACCTAGAAAAAGTACAGAATAAGAAAAGAGCAGCCAAGACTGAGCCTTGAAGACCTGCTACGTGTAGTAGTATGTGAGGGAAGGAAAATCAGCCTGCAAAGAATACGGAAAAGGAATATTCAGAAGAAGAAACCATAAAAATATTATGTCATGGAAGCCAAGCCCAAATGGTGTCTTAAAGGACTTAGTTCAGTTGTGAATACTACAGACAAATATGAAGTGACAAAGAGAAAAAAACAAACAAAAAACAACTCTCTGACTCTGCTGTACAACAATGCAATGCTTTAAGAACTCAAGGGTTTTTATTAGACCTAGATAACTAATAGTTACATGTTAAGTAGACTTAAAAGTTAAAAACCACTTAATATACACTAATTTAAATGTGGCCATACTTCCCTTTAGATTCTCCCTAATAATTTGTTGTTAGAATCCCAAACTGGCTTAGAACAGTTGAAATTCAGTGAGCAATGTGCAAAGCCATTTTACATATTGACATCAAACTTTCTCCAGAGTCTATTGCTAAATACTAAATAATACGACTAGAACTTCATCTCACTATCTCTTCTCTTGTGTAATGAAATGCAGGCAGCAGACTACCACAAGTGGATACTGTTTTTGAATAATCAAGAACTGGTTGTGACTCCAATGAAAGTGGAAAGCTAGTCACAGGCCCAAGCAGATAATTATCTAAGCCGACTATACAGACAGCAGAAAGTACAT
This sequence comes from Panthera uncia, assembly GCF_023721935.1. Taxonomy (NCBI): domain Eukaryota; kingdom Metazoa; phylum Chordata; class Mammalia; order Carnivora; family Felidae; genus Panthera; species Panthera uncia. Next base: position 67,876,254 of record NW_026057577.1, read on the forward strand.
AGTATTCATCTCATCTGGCTCAATTTTCTTCACCTGTCTTAATTCTTAGGGTAGGGGAAAAAAAAACCCTGCATGCCACCTAGATTACAAACCATGGCAAAAAGTAATTACCAATGGATACGTTATTAAAGCATTTAACCAGCTCACTCTGTAACTGTAAATTGTTTCCCAAACACCTTCATACTTTATAGTAACTGTTGTTGGGTGTTTTGCTTTGACTTTCTTTAAGCAGATAGGGCCATAGGGTCATAGGGCACAAGGTAGTTCAGCACTGGGATAGTAGTAACACAGGGACTGTATCCAACAGGGGCAATTCAGGTTTTAAAAACTTCTCTTCCTCTCTATTCCACACACCTAGATTTTTTCTTTCCCTGTTTATATGATGATTAAATCTCAGGTTTTTACGCCACACCGTCACACTTGGACGGTGTGGACGAGATGTTGCCAGCATATATTGTCGTGGGGTAAATGTAGTGTTTAGGTTTTAAATGCGTGGCTCTGAGAACCAAACAGGTAGGAGTCCTTCCTCTGACCCTGTTTCCCCGAGAGTGTAAAGAGGGGCTTCGGTGGGGTTGGTGGCGAAGATCTCCTCTGCCTTGAGGTCTCCTACATGCAGGCCAGGATCCGAGTCCCAACCGGCGGCCCCGGCTACACCTGCGGCCGAGGGCTCTCCGCCATCTCCAGCGAGAGTGTAGCAGGGCCCAATCCCGCCGACCACCATCTTTACCTGTTCGGTTAGCAGCGGGGACGCAACGAGGAGCCGGCTGCCAGGTCCGCCGCCGCGGCTCCTGTCCCGGGCAAATTCATGACCAACCCTGCGCTTTTGGCTGCCCCTGCCCTCTGCCGCCACCGCCGCCAACGTCTCTGCCTTCCGGGCCGTGCGCCGCCGCCACGTCCGCAAACCTGCCATGCGTCATCGCGTCAAGTGGGCGGAGGTGGGCAAAAGAGGGGGAGGAGGAGGAGGCCGGAGGTGGAAAGGGGCGGGGAAGGAGGAGGGCGGGGACGCGAAGGCGAGACCAGACCCGGAGGCTTCTTAACCACTGGCCTGCGCCTGGCGCGCAGGCGCAGAGACGCCGCCAGGGCCGCGGGAGCGGGGTCCGAGTTCCAGCTCCGCCCATATCTCCTCTCCTTCGGCCCCTACCCCGCCCCTCACCCTCCGTGATTGTAGCTCCGAGGGCCAACCCCGCTGGTTAACCCGGTGATCGGGAGCTACCTGCCCGCTGCGCCTTTGTCCTTCGTGCACACAGTGCTGGCAAAGACTGTCTAGAAAATACCCAGGGGTGGGAGTCGGGAGGAGAGAGATGCTTAAGGATATGACGGGCACTGTTGAGCGTTTCTTCTTGCTCTGCATCTGGAGGTTTGTCTAGGGTGGAGAAGGTCGCCCAAAACCTTAGTATTGACATCCATGTTTTGGAAAATTGTACTGTGCTTATTACTTTTCATGCGGAAGCTTCTAGACTTTTGCAGAAGAGACAAAATACTGGAGAGAAGTCCTTGGTTGGCGGGGTAGGGTTGCCTCAGTCTTTGTATTGATAGGTGAGGAAAGTGGGCCACCTAGAGTCAGGCCCCGGAAAATGTTTGCCCTCAGGCTTTGGTTCTCAGCTTGTTATTCTCAAGGAGTCAAGGCTGTGTACAAATTGTAACTTTGTTTTGAAAATTAACTAAAAGTCACTGGTAGTCACTGTTGGGGTCTATGAGATACAGTTTGTTAAATCACAAACTCCTTACTTAATATATTATTTTTCTCAAATTTGCTAAATGAGTATGATAATGTGTTTGAATTTATGTAAATGACTGTAAAGCATTTTAGTGATATGCCTCCTGTTTCCCAAAGTTAACGTTACAGACTTTGCCCTTTGATGACCATGCTGTCTTATGACAATGTACGTGTTCGACCCAAACAGCTGGGATGCAGGGCGCAGAGCACTTCTTTTCAGAATGTCTGAATATTTATGCATCATGAAGACCTTGAAGCTGTGTTTTAAATTACTTTTCAAAGAGTGTTTTTGTTTTCTGGGAAGTGTGTTCAGTAAAGGTTAGGAATTCTGCACTGCAATATTTTTCTTTTATTTGAGGAGGTAGACACTGCGGTCCACAATGCGACACAAAGAACTGCAGGAGAAGACTTTTTTTTTTTTTTTTTTTTAAGTTTGTCAGAGCTGTTCTGTGTGCTGTTGCCCTTGTGACACCCGTCTGTAACCATTTATCACTGAGACATTTTCTCATCAGTAGACAAAAGATATATTCCCTACTTGATATGTAGGGCTTCAGCTGCTCAGCCTTCATGAATGTTAATGTGAATACAACCTTCTTTCTGCGTGTAGGTTACTTTTCTTATTTTAATGTCAATAGGCAGTGGAATCCATGTGAGAGCCTATGTGATAGAATTTCAAGCACTTCTACAACACTGCTACCTGTTTTCTTTCTATAAATATTTTTTCAATGATATCTGCGTGTTCTTGAATCAATATTTATGTTTAACAAAAGTGCAGTTATTGAACTTTATATAAAGACAATAATAGAACTATATTATTAAAATATACAAAGGAAGCAGTTAGCCATGAATTTTGGCCACGTTCCAAAAAGCTGGCCAGTAGGAACAAGTACTTTGTCTTTGAGAAAAAGGATGTCCCCACAGCTGAGCAAAGCCAAAGGGATTTTCAGTTTTTGAGATCTCATCTGACACAGTTTTCATTAGACGGCTGCAGACGAAAGAATATTTAGTTTTTAGGAATGTGTGTTTCTGTCACTAGCATTCAAGTTTTGTGATTTGCTCCAGAATAAAAACAGTATTGTAATGAGAGTATAAGTTGATGCAGCTGGCTGAGAGTGGTACTTGGTAATATCTATCAAAGTTAAAAATGCAATTGACTGAACTATTAAATGGCTAGGTAATTACCTTGGATTCACTTACATGTACATACATATAAAATGTAATAGATATGTTCAGGAATGTTTACTACAGTCATAGCCAAAAATCTGAAAATATTCTAAATGTTCATCAGTAGCAGACTGGATACTTCTGATACGTTTATATATCAGAATATTGTAATGTTATGCTTTTAATGTTTAACTCCAACAAATGCAATTAATCTATGTTTTCTGATTTATTTCTTCATTTACCTAATAGATTTTCATTAGAGGAAAAGTATATGCGAGACCTTTATTCAAGCCATTGGGGATACAGTGTTTAAGAAGACTGTTTCCTTACTCACAAAGCTTCCATGTCTAGACACGTGGAAAAATCTCCAAAATGTATTTTAAAGAGAAAAAGTAAGTTACATATAAGAGGTATGATGTTATTCCTTTGGAATAGAATTTATATGCATACTCCCCCCCCCCCCCATACACACACACACATTCATGTATCTATGCAGGGAGATACATTTAATCTTTCTTTCTGGAATGTTATTGAAGGAATTTTGAACAGTGGTTAAAAAGGACTAGATGTGGCAGGAGAATAAGAAGACTCTTCCTTTTCTTCTTAGCCCTCTCTATATAGATTAAATTTTTATTACCACGTGATTTTATTTTATTAAACAATATTAAGACTGAACACATTTTATTATTGAATAACTGGACTTGTTTTATCTACATTTAACCAATAATCAACCATCCAACTCTTAATCACTCCAGAGTCTGTTTGTACTTTTATTTTCAAATAATAAGTGCCTGGAGAAAAGAACCAGATCAAGTCACTTAGTAATCAAAAAATGAGGGGCACCTGGGTGGCTCAGTCGGTTAAGCATCCGACTTTGGCTCAGGTCATGATCTCTCTGTTCGTAGGTTCGAACTCCGTGTCAGGCTCTGTGCTGACAGCTCAGAGCCAGAAACCTGCTTCAGATTCTGTGTCTCCCTCTCTCTTTCTGTCCATCCCCTGCTCACTCTCTGTCTCTCAAAAATGAATAAATGTTAAAAAAGAAAAAAAATTTTAATGAAAGGCAGGGCACCTGAGTGGCTCAGTTGGTTAGTGTCCAGTTCTTAGTTTCAGCTCAGGTCATGTTCTCACACTTCATAGGTTCGAGCCCCGTATTGGGCTCTGCGTTCATAGTGTGGAGCCTGCTTGGGATTCTCTCTCTCTCCCTCTCTCTCTCTGCCCCTCCCCGACTCGTGCTCTTGCTCTGTCACAAAACAAACTTTTTTTTTTAAAGGAGACTTTTAAAAAAGTAAATAAAAAATAAATGAAAGGTAACAGAACACTGAATTATTTTTACTTTTTTTTTTTTTTTTTTATTTCTCTCTGGCAGATTTCTTTCATCCCTGCTTTTACTGTCTGCTCCTTCCTATGTCCTTTTATCAACCTTTCTTTTTAATTCTACTTTCTAGAAGCAAATCTGAAAAAGACCTCTGTACACTAAGGAAATACTTCAACTCAGATGAATTTAAAACTATATTCTGGGATGAAACTTAAAAAAAAAATCCTGTCGTCTCTCATCATTATGTATATATGTGGTGGTGGTGGTTTGTGTGTGTGTGTGTGTGTGTGCGTGTGTATACATATATTTGAATCTGTATATATAGAATCCATATAGAGAGGAAATATTGTGTCTCTTCTCTAGAAGTCTTGGAGAAAAAACAAAGCGCATGATTTAGATATGTTTTGCTAGAGATGAACCAGATGACCTTTCTAGTTGCCATGCACCCTATGATTTTAAAATATAGTGATTATCGGGGCGCCAAGGTGGCTCAATTGGTTAAGCATCTGACTTCAGCTCAGGTCTTGATCTCACAGTTTGTGGGTTTGAGCCTCCCCCACCCCCATAGGGCTCTGTGCTGACAGCTCAGAGCCTGGAACCTGATTCTAATTCTGTGTCTCCTTCTCCCTCTGCCCCTTCCCTACTGGCTCTCTCTTGCTCTCTCTCTCTCAAAAATAAAGAAACATTAAAAAATTTTTTTTAAACATAGTGGTTATTATAATCACAGCTCTGCCATAATGCAGTTGAAAGAAGAGTCAAGGATACTTCATGAATCCAGAGTTGCTTATAAATGTTAGTAAGTAATTCAGGAATATTAAATATGACTTGAAAACAAGCATTCTGGGGTGCCTGGGTAGCTCAGTCACTTAGGCACCTGACTTCAGCTCAGGTCATGATCTCACTGTTCGTGAGTTTGAGGTCCATGTTTGGTTCTGTGCTGAGAGCTCAGAGCCTGGAGCATGCTTTGGATTCTGTGCCTCCCTCTCTCTCTGCCCCTCCCCCACTCACTCTCTGTCTCTCTGTCTCTCTCTCAAAAATAAACATTAAAAAAAGAAAGAAAGAAAACAAGCTTTCCAATCTCTCTGTCCATACAGGCATTACTATATGAAAACTAGTCTCACAAATACTATTCTTAAGTTCATTAGCTAAGTAGTTGGTACATATAAAAATGAAGGGTTGTGTGTTTATAATTCAATAGACTGTAACTTAAATGCTTTGTTTCCCATAATCTTTACAATCTCTATGGTTACATAAGTAAATTGGTGCAGGTGAATGCCCTAGAATCTGTAACCTAGAAGCTTGCTATTGTGCCTACTCCTCCAAAGACCTAAATGGTCAGACAGAATTCAATTAAGCCCACTTCACCAAAAGAAAACATTAAAAGGATGAACCAGTCTATGGAATTGGGTGAGAGCAAAAGGTGATTATCCAAAGTGGAGAGTAAGGCAAAATAGAGTCCAGATGGTGGACATCCAGTTAGATTTCTTAGATGTTCAATAGTGTGCTCATGGAGTCAGGAAGATTAGGGGGTAGGAAAACACAAGAGGAGAATTGAAGAGGCAACAATGTCTTTCCATTCTAGTCTGCTTCTCTCCCAGTGGGTAGAGACCACTTCTTGACAATTGTCAGCTTGACCAACAATACCTGAAAAACCAAACTAGAGGTTCAAAAGCAAAACTTTCATTCCCATATAAAGAATCATAGAACAGGGGCATCTGGGTGACTCAGTTTGTTAAGGATCCCGCTCTTGATTTTGGCTCGTTCATGATCCCAGGGTCATGGGATCATCGAGCCCCACATTGGGCTCCTATACTGGGTGTGGAGCCTGCTTGAGATTCTCTCTCTCTCTCTCTCTCTCTCTCTCTCTTTCTCTCTCTCTCTCTCTCTCTCTCTCTCTTTGTCCCTCTCCTCAGCTTTTGTGCTCTCTCTCTCCAAAATTAAAAAAATAATAATAAAATTAAAATTAAAAAGAATCATAGAGCAGTAAACTGAAGTAGTGCTTATCTGACAGTATAGATATTACTGTCAGATATAGATATATATTATACTATAGATAAATATTACATCTATTTACTTGACAAATAATAATTACGTACCTACTGTGTTTAAGGTACTGTTTTAAGCCCTGGGAATATGTCCCCAAACAAGTCCAAATCATTGCTCTCATGGAGCTTATATTTTTGTGGTAGAAGACAGAGAAGAATAAGATGAATAAATGAAACACTGGTACGTTAGATGGTGATAAATGAATGGGGAAAAATTTAGTAGGGAAGGAGGTTGGAGTGTTCTACGTGAGGGGAACTTGTGTTTGTGATAGGGTGGGTGAGAAAAGGCCTGATTAAAAACGGCTGAAGAAAGTATATGAGCCATGTTGGTACCTAGGAGAAGAACCTGCTAGTCAGAGGGAACAACCAAGTAAGTACCACTTTCCTGAGAGGAAGTGTGCCTTGTGTATTGGCAAAATAGCAAGAAGACCATCAGGGCTCAAGTGGATTGCACAAGGTGGAAGAGCAGCCAGAGACGAAGTTAAGAAGGAGCAAAATTGGCTGAGAATGTGTGTGCCATTACAGGACTCAGACTTTCACTCTGAGTAAGAATGGGAAACCATGCATGGGAGGGTTTTGAGCAGAGGAGAACATTATTTGCCTTCAAAAAGGATCACTTAGGAGGCCTAGGGTGGAAGCAGGGAGATCAGTTAGGCTACTGCAGTAACTCAGGCAAGAGGGAGGTTGCCTTGAATCAGAAAGAATGTCAACTTCATCCAACTGATTTGGATTAAATACATTTGGTTTAAAAACATTTTTGCAAAGGATCTAAATTTAGGAGGTTGTGCAATTTTGATTTTTTTTTTTAATTTTTTTTTCAACGTTTTTTATTTATTTTTGGGACAGAGAGAGACAGAGTATGAACGGGGGAGGGGCAGAGAGAGAGGGAGACACAGAATGGGAAACAGGCTCCAGGCTCCGAGCCATCAGCCCAGAGCCTGACGCGGGGCTCGAACTCACGGACCGCAAGATCGTGACCTGGCTGAAGTCGGAAGCTTAACTGACTGCGCCACCCAGGCGCCCCTGATTTTAAAGATATTTTTCATTGGTTTCTTCTTGCATACTTTGATTAGTGAGTCTGTCCTTAGGGTCTCTTTTCCCACCATTAATTCTGAATAAGCCAGATTTATCACCTTAACAATTGTTGGATCTAAATAAAGTTTTCCTTTTCCCTCTTCACCATGTTTTCATTTATTTACAGTTAAGGTTGAGCTGTTCCCCACCCCACTTCCAACCCACCCCCGCCCTTTTTTTCCCAAGCTTTAATCCTATCTGGCTTCTAAATCCCTTCAGAATTATTTGAAGCAAAGGATGCCTGCTGACTTCAAAGAGTATTTCACACTTGGATTTACTTGGTGGGGTATATAGCAAGAGTAGTGAAACCTTTCTTCCTTTCTATGCAGAATAGTGTGTTTGGCAATAATATATGCTAATCAGTGAGCAGTCTGCTAAGAAGAAATGCACTGAAACATTTTTCATTTGTTGTTTTGAAAAGGACCGATTTTCCTTTGCAGTACTTTTCACTTATAAATCTAATCTGTTATTTTGAAGGAGAATCAATGTGTATTAATAGAAACTCGATTAACTTTCTTTTCATTACCTTTTCCTTAAGGTCGTACTAGAGATTTGGTTATCTATAGCATAATATAATGTAAATGAATACTTGGCTTGTACGGATTTCACTCATTTCATTGAAAAATAAATATTTAAAATATTTTTTACTGTTTTTTAAATTTATTTTTGAGAGAGAGACAGAGGCAGTACGAGTGAGGGAGGGGCAGAGGGAGAGAGGGAGACACGGAATCCAAAGAAAGCTCCAGGCTCTGTACTGACAGCTCAGCTGTCTGTGCTGTGAGCACAGAACCCAACACAGGCTCGAACTCGTGAACCGCGAGATCATTCATGACGTGAGCTGAAGTCAGACACTTAACAGACTGAGCAACCCAGTCACCCTGAAAAATAAATATTTTAGTACACCAGGCCTCAAAAGAAAATTCCTGGGTGTTTTTTTTTTTTTTTTTTTTTTTTTTTTGGCATTGTGAAAAACGATTTTTATAGGCTTTATAATTAATGGGGATGCAAAAGAAGGCATTAGCTTGAGAAAGAATGATTCTTTGTGTAAAAATATTGTGGTTACTCATAAGGCAAAATCCATAAAACTATTACCTAAACTAGTCTCCTAAAATAGATATGCCAGCCCTTCTACTTTATTTGGTCTTAGCAACTGGATGGAATAGAGTTTGGAAGTGAATGTGATGTGAATAAACAAAAAGCTTTATAGTAAATTATTTTTTCTTCCTGCCTTATCCTACCTTCCATGAACTATATTCACCTTTCTCTTAATGTCTGCCCTTTATCCATTAAAATTCTGGTTTCATTAGAACTGGATGTAGGGCCTGCTGATCCTGGTTGGTTGTGTGTAATGAGAGCACCCAAATGCATTGCTAAGGGATTGGAAAACTTCATCAAGGAAATTATGATAAGAATGGTAACATCTACTTCTTTCAATATTTCTGAAGTCGAGGCAGTCTGTAAAACTGACATTTCAATAGCCATACCAACTATTGTCAAAATGTGGTCTGCCACACTTTTTGTCAAAGTGTGGTCTTGTCAGTTCCTGAGACTCCTTCAAGTCCTCAAGGTCAAAAGTATTTTTGTAATAATTCTAAAAAGTTGTTTGCCTTGCTCACTGTGTCATTATTTGCACTCATAGTGAAACTTTAGCATAAATGAAGGCAGTAGCACCAAACTATATTAGTAGTCATGTATTGCCCAATGCTGCAAACACATTTAAAAAAAAAGTTTTCTTGAGAACATTCCTTGATTATTAAATCTCAACCCTTGACTACATTTTTTAAAATTATTCTTTCTGATGAAATGCAAAATATGCATAAATCTCTTTTACTTCATATTAAAATCCAATGGTCGTCTGGAGGAAAAGCTCTTATGCTCTTGTTTAATTCTGGAGCTGAACAACCCATTTTTTTCATAGGGCACAACTTTTATTTTATTTTATTTTATTTTATTTTTATTTTTTATTTTTTTTTACTTAAGATCGTTATACTGTCAAATAATTCAATATAAAGTTTAATTAAAATATAGTAATCATAATTCTTAAAGACAAATTTTACTTTTCACTGCTTATGGGTGATACAGGCATTTGATGTATTTTAAATTAATTTTTAAAGAAAAGTGTATAATTTACTAACACATTAAATTCAAAAGTGACATGAATATTTGGGTGATTGAATAGACAAAGCATAGATTAATACTCAACAACCTGTTAGGGTGCGTACAATAGGTAAGAATCATTTTGATGGCCTGATATTTAGAATTCTTGCATTCTGTATCTCTTTTTTTTTTTTTTTTTTTTTTAATATATGAAATTTACTGTCAAATTGGTTTCCATACAACACCCAGTGCTCATCCCAAAAGGTGCCATAGGGCACAACTTTTATTTTTATTTATTTATTTTATTTTTTTATTTTTTTATTTTTTTTTGGGGGGGGGGGACAGAGAGAGACAGAGCATGAACGGGGGAGGGGCAGAGAGAGAGGGAGACACAGAATCGGAAACAGGCTCCAGGCTCCGAGCCATCAGCCCAGAGCCCGACGCGGGGCTCGAACTCACGGACCGCGAGATCGTGACCTGGCTGAAGTCGGACGCTTAACCGACTGCGCCACTCAGGCGCCCCAGGGCACAACTTTTAATAGAAAGAATGATTAGCAGGAAAACTGTGGTCAATAAGAATTAGATATATGGTAGCCATTTTCTTGAAAATGAACAGAGTAAGTCAGTTACTTCAAGGAAAACAAGACAGAATTTGCTATCATTGATAAAACTCAAGTTTTATCTCAAGCAACAATTAGATTTTAGAAAACTTTATTGTCTCTATAGGCTTCCCAAAGCTGAAAGAATGTGTGATAAAATTTATGGTGATAATAAGGTGGTTTTTCAAATACCATCAAATGAAATGTGTCAACGCTTGGAAAATCTGCATAATTCAGAGAACCATATTTTCCAAATGTACAATGTTATAAAATCATGCACAGATAAAAGATCCATTCGAAGTGTGAGTCCAAAGGATATTAACGTGACTAAGTGAAAAATGTTCGATATGCTTCAGATGCCACATTGCAATTAACTTTTAAGAAACTATCATTTACTGAGTCTTGGTATAGTATCAAGAGTGAATATCCACAATTATCTGAAAACCCAATGAAAATCCTTCTCCCTGTCTTAATGTAATATTTATAAGGGTCTGGATATTCTTTATATACTTCAACCAAAACAATATATAGAAACAGATTGAATGTAAAGCAAATATAAGAATCCACCTGTCATTACAGTTAATAAATGCCTTTAGCAAAGTTGCAGGATACAAGATCAACACATAAAAATCTCTGGTATTTCTATACACTAGCAATGAACAACCTGAAAAGAAAATTTAGAAAATAATTCCATTTACAATAGCACCAAAAAAGAATAAATAATTAAGAATATATTTAACCAAGAATATGTAAGCCTTGCTCACAGAAAACTATAAAACAATACTGAAAGAAATAAAAGAATATTAATAAATGGAAAGACATCCTGTGTTCATGGATTAGAAGACTTAATATTCTTAAGATGGCAATATTGCCCAAAGCAATCTATAGTTTCAATGCAATCTCTATGAAGATCCTAACAGACTTGGAACAGAAATGGAAAAGCTGATCCAAAATACATAACAAAAGGCAAAGGATTCCAACTACTCAAAACAATCTTGAAAAAGCCCCATGTTGGGCTCCATGAGCATGGAGCTGGCTTGGGATTCTCTCTCTCTCTCCCTCTCTCTCTGCCCCTCCCGCACTCATTCCCCCTCTCTCTCTCTCTTTCTCGCTCTCTCTCTCTCAATAAATAAGTAAATAAAACCTTTTTAAAAATCTTGAAAAGGAGAGGCAAAGTTGAAGAGTTCACACTTTCAACGTTTACTACAAAACTACACTAATCAAAACAGTTTGGTACTGGCATGAGGAAAGACCTATGTCAATGGAAGAAAAATGAGAGCTCAGAAATAAATTTATAGATAGGTTGATTTTTGACAAAAGTGCCAAGACCATTCTATAGAGAAAGAATGTCTTCAACAAATGGTGATGGGACAACTCGATATCCATACACAAAAGAATGAAGTTGGACCTGACACCACGTACAAAAAAATAACTGAACATGGATCAAAGACCTACATACAAGAGCTAAAACTATAAAAACCTTTTTAAAAAGACATAGGAATAAACCTTCATGATCTGCAATTTGACATGATTTCTAAAGATATGACACAAAAACACAATCAACAAAAGAAAAGGATACATTGGACTTAGTTAAAACTAAAACTTTTGGGCATCAAGGACACTATCACGAGAGCGAAAAGACACCCTGCAGAATAGGAGAAAATATTTGTAGATCACACATCTGGTCTAGTATACAGGATATATGAAGCACTCATAACTCAACAACAAAAGGACAAACACTCAATGAAAAAATAGGCCAAGGACTTGAACAGATAGATATTCCTCCAAAGAAAGTATATGAATGGCCAACAAGCATAAGATGCTCGACAGGATTAGTCACTAGAGAAATACAAAACTTCGGTGAGATGCCACTTCACACCAAACAAAATGTGGTGTACACAGACACTCCAAACAGGATGTCGTGTATACGTAAAATCAAATATTACTCAGCCACAAAAAGAAATGAAGTACTGCTATGTGCTCCAACATGGATGGACCTTGAAAACATTACGCTAAGTGAAAGAAGCCAGATATAAAAGGCCACATGCTGTATGATTCCATTTATATGTGATATTCAGAATAGGCGAATCCACAGAGACAGAAAGCAGATTAGTTGTTGCCAAGGGCTTGGGGAAGGGAGGAATAGGAAGTGACTACTTAATGGCTACAGGTTTTCCTATTGGAGTGCTGAAAATGTTCTGGTAGTCATGAGAGTTGCATAACACTGTGAACATATTAAACGCCACTGAATTGTATACTTTCAAATGGTACAGATGGTAAGTTTTATGTTATATGTATGTTACCACGATTACAAAACAAATACAGCTGTAATAAGTAATCAAAGAAATTTGGAAAATGGTAAATGATGGCACTGATGTCACTAAATATTTTTGTTTTGGGAAATACAGTTTTCATAAAAATATATTATTGGGGCGCCTGGGTGGCTCAGTCGGTTGAGCGTCCGACGTCAGCTCAGGTCATGATCTCACAGTCAGTGAGTTCGAGCCCCGCATCGGGCTCTGTGCTGACAGCTCAGAGCCTGGAGCCTGCTTCAGATTCTGTGTCTTCCTCTCTCTCTGCCCCTGCCCTGTTCATGCTCTGTCTCTCTCTGTCTCAAAATAAATAAATAAATAAATAAATAAATAAATAAATAAAAAAAATTAAAAAAATTTAAAAAATATATATATTATTGATGTTAGCTTGAAATGAGTTTACTTTTAATTGAATGAATACGTACATATTTTGAATCATTCTTAGATTTAATACTGTAAATATTGATAGCTATTACAACTATAATCCAAAGCTTGAGTCCTCAGTTTTTAAGAGACTAAAGGAGTCCTGACTTTAAAAAATCTGAGAACCCCTTGGGAATGCAAGCTTGTGCAGCCACTCTGGAAAACAGTATGGAGGTTCCTGAAAAAACTAAAAATAGAACTACCATACGACCCAGCAATTGCACTACTAGGCATTTATCCATGGGATACAGGTGTGCTGTTTCAAAGGGACACATGCACCCCCATGTTTATAGCAGCACTATCAACAATAGCCAAAGTATGGAAAGAGCCCAAATGTCCATCGATGGATGAATGGATAAAGAAAATGTGATATATATATATTTATATATATATTTATATATATATAAATATATATATATATACACACATACACACAACGGAGTATTACTCAGCAATCAAAAAGAATGAAATCTTGCCATTTGCAACTATGTGCATGGAACTGGAGGGTATTATGCTAAGTGAAATTAGTCAGAGAAAGACAAAAATCATATGACTTCACTCATATGAAGACTTTAAGAGACAAAACAGATGAACATAAGGGAAGGGAAACAAAAATAATATAAAAATAGGGAGGGGGACAAAACAGAAGAGACTCATAAATATGGAGAACAAACAGGGTTAATGAAGGGGTTGTGGGAGGGGGGATGGGCTAAATGGGTAAGGGGCATTAAGGAATCTACTCCTGAAATCATTGTTGCACTATATGCTAACTAATGTGGATGTAAATTTTAAAAAATAAAAAAGAAAGACCAAAAAAATCAGTTCAGCGATATTATATAGAATAAAAATTTTTAAATATGAAGAAAAAAATCTGAGAACCCCTAAGCAGTGCTATATGATAAAGCCTCGAAGTTATTTAAGCCAAGTTACAGTGTGAATTCTAAGGTCCAAAGATTTTCTAATATAAGTCCATTGTGAACCTAAGTGTTACAGATTAAAGCAGAACTCGAAAAAAATATCCTTCTAATCATATTACCACAATGTAAGGTAGAACGTTGGAAACTAGCTTATTAGTGGGAGACGTGGTTTGAACGGAGGAGTGGGGAAGTCAAAGAAAGACAGGTATTTGGGGGGTTGAGAAAGGTGAGCAGTAGGTGAAGAGGATCTTAAGGGAAATTCATGATTCAGTACATTAATTCAATGACGAATGTATAATAATTTTAAACAAGATTTTTCCTATTGTCTAGTTTTCTTTGCTAATACCTAATTTACACTTACAAAATCATTTATTATGCGCCAGGTATTATTCTAAGAGATTTATTATGTGTATGACACTATCATTTTAATTTGTAATATACTATTTTGAGGAATATTTTGAGAATAAGTTACAGATATCTTCACCCCAAATACCTCAGCATATGTCTCCAAAGAACAAAGACATATTTGTACAAAAACACAATATAACCATCACCCAAGTGTAATGCTGATAAAATCTTATTCTCACATATTCAGTTTATATTTAAATAGCCAAGATTGCCCTGATTGTGTTCTTTATCTGGTTTCCTTTTTGTACTTATTTACTTATTTTATTTTATTTTTCATGTTTTTTTTTAAATGTTTATTTTGAGAGAGAGAGAGAATACAAGCAGGGGAGAAGCAGACAGAGAGTCCCAAGCAGGCTCTGCATTGAATGAGCCACCCAGGAGCCCCTATTTATTTATTTTAAAATGAGACCCGGAATTTAATTAAAGTTTCTGGGTTGAATTAGTTGTCATGCCTCTTTAGTTTTTGGTGGTTTTTTGGGTTTTTTTGTTTTTTCCCCAGAAAGTTCCTACGCTCCCCTCTTCCATCTCAGTTTTTGGCCTTATGTGACTGATATTTTTGAAAAATCTAGACTTCAGTCACTTTGCATAGTGCACCTTAATTTGAATTTGTTTGATTATTTCCTCATGATTACATTCAGGGTAAATGTTTTTGGGCAAGAATCCTACATTGGTGATGTTGGGTACTTCTCAGTGCATCGGATCAAAAGGCACCCTTGTCTGTTTGCTTCATTATTGATGACCAGGCAACTAAGTACTTAAAGTATTTAATTAAAAATTTTTTAAGTTTATTTATTTTGAGAGAGAGAACACACACACGGTAAGGGCAGAGAGAAATCCCACACTGTCATGGTGCAAACCTGATGTGGTTCTCAAACTCACAAAACCATGAGATCATGACCTGAGCCCAAACCGAGAGCTGCTCTTTTAATGTATTTAATTTTAAAACAGTGAGGCTGTAAGGCCACCTGGGTGGCTCAGTCAGTTAAGCATCTGACTTTGGCCATAGGTCAAGATCTCACCATTCCTGAGTTTGAGCCCCCAGTTGGTCTCTGTGTTGACAGCTCAGAGCCTGGAGCCTGTTTCCGATTCTGTGTCTCCCTCTCTCTCTCTCTCTCTGCACCTCTCCCACTCACACTCTGTGTCTCTCAAAAATAAATAAACATTAAAAATTTCTTAAGAAACAATAACCTAGGCTGTGGCTATTGTTGTTACTTTTTACAGATTTCAATATTTTGTACATAAGGACACTGAGACATTAAGTGTCTTGTCTAAGGTCACTTAGCAATAGTAGAGCAGAGTTCTGAACTCAGTGGTTCCAAAATCTGCAAGATTAACCATTTGCTACATTGTAAAGGACTGATAACCAACTTAAAGACTCTTTTTAAAAATTTTTTTAAATGTTTCTTATTTATTTTTTGAGAGAGAGAAAGAGACAGAGAGCAAGCAGGGGAGAGACAGAGAGAGAGGGAGTCACAGAATCCAAAGCAGGCTCCAGGCTGCAAGTTGTCAGCACAAGAGCCTGATGCGGGGCTGGAACTCATGCATGGATCTTGAGATCATGACCTGAGCTGAAGTAGGATGCTTCACACTGAACCACCCAGGCACCCCAGCAACTTAAAGATTCTTGATTCATTACCTACCTTCAGGGTATATAAGGCTAGGAGATTGGTCTCGAGGCCTGTAGTGAGAATTTTTTTGGAGAGAGCTGTCCTTGTGCTTTGCCTTCTACCTCTCCCACCTCTAGGCAAAAGTGGTGGAGAAACAGAGAATCACTTGGAGAGCTTGACTTGGAGTTTGAGGAATAGAGGAGCTGGTACCCGACTCATCCTGAAAAAGTCAAAAGGTGAGTTTGACCCTGCCCTACAGTTAGAGTAATGACTGTGGAAAGATGTGGTATTCTGAGGGTCAGTTGAAAATGTATCAGACGGGTCTTAATTGTCTAAAGAGACCACAACCAAGAGACCTATCTGGAGGGAGGAAGCAACCCTGGCTGACTACCAGAAAATAGAGACTGGAAGGTTTAACTACCAGTGGTATGCCCAGGGAAACATAGCCCGTGTCAGGTATCCCCATAGATGAGAGTCTCTAAAGAATTCATTCAGAAAAGAGCCTTTTTTTAACCTCTATCTCCTTGTCTGCTTCTCAACCCTGAAGGAACCATTAAAGAGCATAGTGAAAAGTAGAGGAGTTGGAAGGAGTAGAGAAAATGAGTGACCGTGTCCTCCTTCTTCACTGTAGGCATTATAAACTGGATCGGGCTCAAGCCAAAGAAGAACTGACTCACAAAACTTAAATGGGAGGGTAAGCTTTGCTTTGTACTATCTGACAATGAGACTATTTTTTAATACTGTAACTGAAAATGAATGTGAAACATGGGGCCCACCCAAAATCTCATCCTGGGCACAAAAAAGAATTGTGAACAACGCAGGTTTAATGAGTCAGTGATAAGATAGAACAGAATTGTGTTAATTCAGTAAACTGGCTTCTTAGATATTGAGCCCCTTTCCAGTATTTCCTCCTCAGGTTAATCTTATGTGGAACACTGGAAAAGAACTGCTTTCTTACTCACTACCAGAGTGTCTCTGACCTTTGACTCTGATTTAGGAGACATTGTTCAATGGTTATTGTCCTATGAAATCGTGCAGAATTGTATTATGTTCCTTTGTGTGAACTGCAAACAGAACCTTTCCAACTGTTGGGTGGAGTAGATTATCACTGACAACATGAAATTTTTTCAGTAATGCCACTCAGATTCTGCCCCTCCCATGGGAGCCAACTGCAATTTGTTTGGATAATATATATATTTAAAGAAATTTTTTAATGTTTATTTATTACCGAGAAACAGAGTGAGACAGAGTATGAGCATGGGAGGGGCAGAGAGAGGGGGAGACACAGACTCTGAAGCAGGCTCCAGGCTCTGAGCTGTCAGCACTGAGCCTGATGTGGGGCCAGAATTCACAAACTGTGAGATCACGACCTGAGCAGAAGTTGGACCCTTAACCAACTGAGCCACCCAGGTGCCCCACAATTTGGTTGGGTATTGATTCTGCTCTGGCTGCTGCGCTCTGGTGTAGAGTGCCTGTCCATTTCTTCATCCCACTTGGAGTGCTGTATATTTCAGTTAGGGATGATATGGGCATCCCTCAGTGGCCTAATTCTTTTTCTCTTTCAACTCAGTCCCATTCTGTGTCTCTTCTTGCCTCCCTCTCTCCTGCTCTTCCTTCTACACTGGTCCCAAGGTGAACTAGCTTCTAATTTTTTTTGACTTACCTTCTCTTTCTAGCACTTTCTCTTTAGATCCTGCAGGAAATACAGTGTTTCTGATTGTAGATAGGATGATCATCCATAGGTAGGATTTGCCTCTGGCTTCTAGTTTCATTAGTATCAAGCTTCACTCAGTTCTAGTCCATCAGCCCTAGACCTCCCTCTCCAATCTCCAAGGAAGGATGCCTGACATTTAGCTTGGGATATAGGGATATAGAAGCAGAGTTGGCTGGGGAAGAAAATCCCCCTCCTATCATCATCTCAAATAAGGAAGGGTTTCCCTTGAAGTGCCTCCTGACTGGCTGAGAATAGGCCCCAACACACTGACGAGTGAGAAATCTTGGTATATCTAACTTTAAAAAATGTCTTCATTGAGAGGAGAAAAGGGACATTAATTGACTCATGTGTTTATGGATTCATTCCACATGAGGTGGCTAAAAATATTAAATAACTTAAAATTATATAAATCACAAAAAACAATAAAATTAAATAAATGTCTTTTATTCTACTGAGTGATGATGATGAAGAGAACAGGCTATTTGAAATTATGAGGAAAATTATGTATTAGGTTGAATCACACGAAACTGCTGTTATTCAACCATTTTGCCCATGTTTGACCATTTTAACATAAGAAAATATCAATTTCGTGTGGTTCAGCCTAATATTAATGTTTTAAAGACATCTTTGATAGCATTTCTCTGCTGTAAATGCTTTTCCATTTGAATGATAATGTATGTTAGTCCCAGTTCTTCTTTTATATTATTTTCAATTACTTTACACTACCAGTAGAGTGCATTGGGTGCCTGGTGATATCAAAGAAAATTTTTATAATAAAATGTATGCATAGATGCATCTGGTTATGATTTGCTTTTCCTTTTCTCCAATTGCATAATTCGAGTTGATGCTGCATAATTCTTTTTTCCTTTTATTCCATTCCATATGGTGGCAGAACAAGTACCAAAAGATGAATACTTTCAGTACCTTTCATATCAAAGCTGCAGCTTTCACATTCTGTTCTATTGATACTGCATTTTGGCAGCGGATAAAGGAACACAGTTAAAGTCTCTGCTCATAATTGGTTTTATTTGGGGAAGATTTTCTTTGAACTAGTGACCACCCGTGATTTTATAATTATCAGAAATTAACCAGCTCAGCATTTCTTGTAGGAAATACTCACAATGCACTTCCTTGCTTTTTTGAAGAAAAAAAAAGAAAAGCATAAAGAAAAGAAAAACTAAAAAGTATTAGAGAACTCCATTTTGTTTGGGAGTATTCCATGTGGGATTGCTCTAATGGAATGCTAAAGCTGTATTTGTCTGCATGGTACTCTTTCAAGCACGGTCTTAAAAACCTTTTTACTTTCTCAGAACCCTACAAAGAAAAAAACTCAAAAAGGAGTTTGCTTTTCTGAAAAGTGAGACAATTCCAGTATAAGTTTTCTGACTTATGACCTGACTTATGTATAAGCTACAGACAGAGCGTTAAAGCTTTCTGCAGAGTGCTCTTTTTTCTTCTTTTTAGCTACTTTCTTGAGACTTAAACCACATAGCATACAATTCACTCATTTAAAATGTGCCATTCAGCTTTTTATATATAAGAAAATAAAATTTTAAAAATTGTGGTAAAATAAGTAGAGCATAAAATTTGCCATTTTAACCATTTTAAGTGTACAATTCAGTAGCCCTTATTACATTCACAGTGGTGTATAACCATCGCCATTATCTACTTCCAAAATTTTTTCATCACCTTAGGCAGAAACTACAGACAGTACTCTTACATGTCTTTCAGTATGATTTGAAATTGCCATGGTTGCATTAAATTGTTTAAGAAAGCTTATTGGACATTGGAAAGGTAGAAAATCTGAACTTAAGTCTAAAGCTGATGGCAGAGATGTCTGCATTAAGTGGACCAAGCACCCCTACATATATAAAGTTTGCAAGGCCCTGCATGATGCCCAAACATACCATCAGTCAAACATCTCTTCCCACTGGGCTTGATTTTCTCACCCATGTGGGAAATAGACAGTGGGAGCTTTGTTTGCAGTGGCTTTGTTTGCTTGCAGCCATTGGTAAAATAAACATTACCTCAGATTGCACAAGTCCTTGGTAGAGTTTGGGGGTCCTGGGAGAGCAGATCCTATAACCCCACACAGATGACTTCATCATGTTATCTGGTGTTGACTCAACCCATTGAGGATAATTGCATTGCAGCATCCTGTGCAGTTCCCAGTAGGACTGGTTTAGATCATGGGATGTTAAATGAAAGACTCCTCTGCTCTGGGAAGAGATCTGAAGGAGAAACACTGAAGAGAAGCTTGCCTTCTCTCATTTTAGGTTGGCCTGATTTGTCACTGAAGCTTTAATGACACTTCAGGAACTCATCGGACAGATCTATACTTATGAAAAGTTCTCACAGTTTCATCTTTGGATAGGATCAGTGAGCTCTGCACTGAATTTAGTACAGTGATAACTGAAAATACACCCAGTGAGTGCTTGGATTGAGAAAGCAGGCTCATTTTGTGACCCAAACCACCAGAAACTAAACTTACGTAATTATCAAACTGTCTTTGAAGAAATCTCAGTATTTTCATTTATTTACAATTTTTTCAATGTTTATTTTTGAGAGAGAGAGAGAGAGAGCGTGCGCGTGGGTGGGGGGAGGGGCATAGAGAGAGGGAGACAGAATCTGAAGCAGGCTCCAGGCTCTCTGCTCTTGGTTCTAGGCTCTAGTCTCTAGTCTCTAGGCTCTAGGCTCTAGGCTCTAGGCTCTCGGCTCTGAGCTGTCAGCACAGAGCCCCACACAGGGCTTGAACTCACAAACCCTGAGATTATGACCTGAGCCGAAGAGGATGCTTAACCGAATGAGCCATCCAGGCACCCTGAAATCTCGGTATTTTTAAGTAGAAAAAGTCAATTTTAGAATATTATATTTGATGAATGGAGAAAGTATTAGTCAATGGACATTATTAAATAGAAAGATTTAATAGATAACATGCTTATCCTGGTTCTTATTAATTATGCTTCAAGGTGGGATATATATAAGTGGAATTTAAAGAATCTTAAATCAAAGATTTAAAGATTTTATATCAAAAGCATTACATCTCTCCTCTCTGCCCTCCTCCCTGACACCTCTCAGGGAATTAGCTATTTGAATTTAGCATTTGGTAAGTTTACCACAGCCCACAGAATGTTTTTGGAAACTTTAAATTCTTCTTTCACTGTACTGTCAGACATGTAAATACAAGCTTATTACAAGATAATTATGCAAGTAGTGGAAACCTTACAATCTATCCTCATGTGCAGACAGAAATCATAATCTTGGCCTAACTAGAACTCAATGTTAGGAATGAAGGATTTGTTTGCCTCGCCTGCTCCCAAACCTCAAGTAATAAATCTCAAAAGCTTTAATATTGATTCAACAAAATGAATGGCTGAGTCATTTCAGAAGGACTCTGACAAGTGGACAAATGCTGCCATGGTGACATTTTGATATGCAGTGTGGTTACGGCGCTTTGCTGGTTTCCTCCCCCTGCCATTAAAACAAAATGACCAACCATGGGAAGTACCACACACAGCGGGCCTATCCCAGAGGCAACTAAGGAAAGAAAGATTTAATTAGCTGCTCTTAAAGGATTAAAGATTCCATATGCATTCATAGCTGACTTATGGAGAAATTCTTTTTAAAATAGAAAAACTGTCTGACAAATATTTCTTGTTAAGAAATACAAACTATTACTAATCTAAAAAAGTCTCAGGTCGCATTTTTGGTGAATGTTTTATAAACAGATTTCTTGAGAAAGAAATATTTTTAACTTCGGAAGTTAAGAATTAAAATATTTCCCACTGGACATAAAATTGTACTAAATATATTCTTTGCTAAATAATGTAATAAAATATTGCATATGGCCATAATAAAAATAAGATACAATATCTGTAATAAAATACTATTATTGCATATGTTTATAATTTATAAAGAGATGGGACTATTTGTTACAAAGCAATATGTACACTTGGCTATTACTTGATCTTAATATTCATTTGATGGAGCTATTAACAATACATATGTATGGGTTTCCTTACTAGTATAAAAGAGATCTAGTTATGTTAAAGACAGATACAACCACATTATAGCATGAAGAGAAATGGCTTAAAAATTTTAATGGGAGGGGCGCCTGGGTGGCTCAGTCAGTTAAGCATCTGAGTTCAGCTCAGGTGATGATCTCACAGTCGGTGAATTCGCCCCCCGCGTTGGGCTCTGTGCTGACAGCTCAGAGCTTGGAGCCTGCTTCAGATTCTGTGTCTCCCTCTCTCTCTACCCCTCCCCTGCTCATGCTCTGTCTCTCTCTGTCTCAAAAATAAATAAAAACATTTTAAAAAATTAAAAAAAATTTTAATGGGAAAAAACTTTGAAATATATAATTATAAATTTATAAATTAATTTATATATAATTACCACTGTGGTGTTGTTGTTATTGGAATGGTTAACTTGGAAGAAAAACCTTCTCAACTGTACTATAATACAGCTAAAAGGAAATAATTTTTTTTATTTTATTTCAATGTTTTTCAGGCAGTTATTAAAATCTTACTATGTACCAGAATTTACTATGTCATTCAATCTGTGCACAATTCTATTTAGTAGGTATCATAAGAATTTCCATTTTATAGACAAGGAAACTGAAGTATGAAAGAGTAATAAATTTATCTAAGTTTGCTCAATTTACCTACACTGTAGTATCTCTTTGCATCATCTGGGCCCAATCATAGGAAAATGCTTTCATTTCTGGTCTTCTACGGCTTTAGAAATAGAAAATGTGCTACTGATTTTACAAAATCTCAGATATGTTTTGTAAATAGACTTCTTCAGGGAAAACATTTTTAATTTAGGAAGATAAAGATTCAAAAGATTTACAATAGAACATAAAAATTATACTTAATTCATCCTTTGCTTTTTACTTATTAATTTTAGAAAAATTAAATATTGAGATTATAGAGTTTTTTTTAAGTTCTTATTTATTATTTTGAGAGAGACAGAGACAGTGCAAGGGGGGAGGGAATCCCAAGCAGACTCCACACTGTCAGTTCAGGGTCCAATGTGGGGCTTGAACTCATGAAACCATGAGATCATGACCTGAGCAGAAACCAAGAGTCAGTTGCTTAACTGACTGAGCCATTCAGGCACCCCAAGATTATAGAGATTTCTAAAAGGGAGACATAACTAAGTACAAAAAATTAACATTTTTATTTAAAATATTAATTTCAGGGGCGCCTGGGTGGCTCAGTTGGTTAAGCGTCCAACTTCAGCTTAGGTCATGATCTCGAGGTTCTCGAGTTCAAGCCCCATGTCGGGCTCTGTGCTGACAGCTCAGAGCCTGGAGCCTGCTTCGGATCCTGGGTCTCACTCTCTCTCTGCCCCTCCCTCACTCATGCTTTGTCTGTGTCTCTCAAAAATAAAAAATAAAAATGTTGAAAAAATAAAATATTAATTTCACACACAAATAACAAATGATACAAAGGTTTTCATGTTGTTATTGGGTTTTGTTTTGTTGTCATCATATATCTGGTTTAAAATCCTAAAATGTCACCTCAGCTTCTCTTGTCTGTGAGAGTCTGGCTTGACCCCTACCTTGTCAAAACCACAGTCTTAAGTTAAGGAGGAAGTACTCTTTTTACACTTCATGTATGTAAGGACTGAGAAGCCTCTGACACAGAAGTTAGAGATTTCAAAACGGTCATGACACATTATAACAAATTGTTCACCTATAGATAACTCATAAGTAGTCTAGAAAAGGTCCAGGAAAATCAAAGGCTTTGGCAAGACAGTAAAATATGGAGACCAGGACTCCCGTGAGCTGTTCAGCCTGTTCCAGTTGGCTTATTGTATAGTTTTTTGGGCCCCAGTGGTCAGTGGCCCCAACTTGCCAAACCAGAGTCAACCAGGGCTTGACATGCTCCTCTTTCCTTCCAAGGATGTGAAATCACCTCCTGCTGGAGCTGTGTGCCAGTCCTTTTTGTGTGTGAGCCCATTCTCCTTTGTCCTGGCTCCTCCCTCAAACAACTGTAAACATGTCTGTTTTCCTGGGGCTTTAGTATCAGTGTTCAAACTGCAGAAGTTGGATGCTGGAAGTCTTGCATTGATAGGAAGATGTGAAAAATGCCTCTCAGGTCAGGAGCCATGGGATTAAAACCTTCCAGTTCTTCTAGGCTTCCAATGTTAAGCTCTTTTCTGATATAAAATTTTTGTCATCTAGAAGGACTTCTCACTTTTCCAAGCCTCCCCCAGCTTTTCAACCCTATCATAAAGTCTGTTTTTTTCATGGGGTCCTCATTGGTGGGAACAACTCCAGAGGCGTTCCACTAGTTGCACAACTCCTGCAGCCCTGGAAAGAATGGCTCCAACCTGTAAGGATCCCAAACCCGAAAGAAACAAGTCTCTTTCCACTAACTGCCCAAAAACTGCGTTTTTCTGTTGATTTTAGACCCATAGCCAGGCTTTCATCCTTCTTGGAACAAAAGTGTATTTTGAAGATTATCAATGGAAATCATATAGAAAAAAAAAGTTCTGTGATCAAATAAAACAGCGAGTTAAACAAATTTAAACTGGTTTATTTATGATAATACTCAGGTCTTTTACTATTTTATCGGGCTTAGTGATTTTCCAAGGAAACATCCCACATTTATGGTTTAATTGCTAAGAGTTTTGCCCTTTACAAAGCTTGGCAAAATGAAGCCCACAGTATATACTTTCAAAATGCCTATCTAACTAGTTGACTGGGGGGTTTAATTCAGTGTGGTTCAAACATGAGCTTAAAACATGGACATGAAAATATTATTGTCTCCAGTCTCTTCCCCATCTGTTCCAAGTCAAGTAAGTAATTCTTTTCCACTGTCTTGGGGGTGATTCCACAACTTCAATGTATGGCAATCTCAAATCATATCCAAAGCTTTCTCCTGCTCATTACCTGAAATGGGGTGGAGGCATGGTTAGTTGTTGACGTGTGCAGCGTGCACATGCATGTGTGTGTGTGTGTGTGTGTGTGTGTGTGTGTGGTGATTCTAATTTTAGAATACCTCTCTCACCTCCTCCATTTCAAGGTTTAACTCTTCTGGGTCTCACTGGTTGTTTAGTGGTTAGGAATTGGCTGTCTTTCAGGGCTTAACTCTTCTAATACTGAGAGTTGAGAGGGAGAATAGAAGGACAATTATC
Organism: Panthera uncia; assembly: GCF_023721935.1. Lineage (NCBI taxonomy): Eukaryota > Metazoa > Chordata > Mammalia > Carnivora > Felidae > Panthera > Panthera uncia. The sequence goes on from NW_026057577.1 coordinate 67,900,792, forward strand.
TCTTTGCTTATGGGCACAGTGCCCTTTTTTATGGTTGTAACTGATCTCTGGATAATGCAGATGAGCTATCCCCTGTGTGCCTGGGATGCTAACTTTCTCAATGGCACATGAGTAAGTTCAGTGCATTCTGTGAGCCCTCCCCTTTGCATGATTCCTTGAAGTGGGTTCTTCCTTAACCACCTTTTTCAGCTACTACCTGGAAGTACACTACTTCTTGCTTCTGGAATCGTCTCACTGCATAGGCTATTCTCTAAGGTCAAGCATTAGCAATATTATGCTAGACTGCAGCTTTTATGGTATCACAATCTGTAGGAGATCTATACATTCTCATACAAAGGTGAGAGTGAGTCTGCTAACCTGCACTCTTTCTCTCTTGCCTAGCATCTTTCTTTCCCAGTTCTCCTTCCTCTTAGTGGTAGGGTCAGGGCAGACCAAGGAACCTATTGACCTGAACCAGTAGTCAACAGCAGGATAAGTTACCAGGCCTCCCTCTCCAGAGAGGAGCAGAGAGAAAAGCCAGACCCTCCCTTGTCTCATGGCTGATTTTTCTTTCCCTCTGGGGTGAGGATGGAGGTAGGTGATTGTGCTATATTGTAATTTTACCTCTCAAAAAGCCCTGGTGGCAGAATCTGGTGTCGGTGTTTAGCAGCTTTCTGTAGAAGTCAGGTACTGGGGCTCCTGGGTGGCTCCGGTTGTGTCCGACTCTTGGTTTCAGCTCAGGTCATGATCTTGAAGTTTGTGAGACTGAGCCCCATGTTGGGCTCTGGGCTGACAGCACAGAACCTGCTTAAGATTCTCTCTCCCTCTCTCTTTGTCTCTCTCTCTGCTCCTCCCCTGCTCATGTTCACTCTCTCTCTCTCTCTCTCTCTCTGTCTCAAAATAAATAAATAAACTAAAAAAAAAAAAAAAGTCAGGTACTTATCTCTTTGGTCCTGGCTTGCACTAACTCACCACTTCTAGGAGAGATGGCCCAATCAGTACGTTGATTTATAAAATTGTAAGATGTTCACAGCAAGTAAGCCAGAAGCCACAGTTAGTACATATGTTGATAATAGTTGTTAGCTGCTTCTTTTTGTTTCTTTTTTTCTTTTCTTTCCTTTTTGTTGTTGTTTTCAAAGACGGTGAGAATGAGAAACTCTAGGCAAGACTGTTAAGGGTAAGGATTTTGGATTAGAGCATGCAAGAGGTTTAGCCAGAATCTTAATATACAGATGTTGTGAATTTCAGATTAAAATATTGATCATAAGCTAGGCAGAGAAAAAAGAAACAGCACATTATAAAAATGAGGAGTTAGGACGTGGAACATTCCAGATTTCTTGCAAAGAATCAGGGCTAGAATACATACAACATGTTCTTGTGGAATAGGACAGCAAATTCAGCTAAGAAAGTTTCTGCATTTTGTCCATGTTCATATTCTGTGTGGCTAATAATGCTTCTGGTTAAATAGGCATTTATTTCAAATATGCACTGTAACGAGGAGGGTTATGGCAGAATCTGAAAAAGAGGAAAAACAAGGTCTGTCAGCTCAGAGGCTGTGCGCCTTTATGTATTAGCAAGCAAGAGATCAGTTAAATGAAAATCAGTTTGTAGTAGTGTTCAAATAGGTAGTAACACTAAAGGGTAGCCCTGTGTGAGACACTGTTCACAAGGAATCACTCAGACTTTCTGAGGCTTTTTATTTCCAAAAGGCCCAAGAATGTTTGGTTTTTTTTTTCTGACCTAGAAATAGAATAACAGCTTCAAGTATGCTCAGTTATTAAATGGATCCTCGAATTCCCTTGTGGCAGGAATTATTCTCTTTGGCTCATTGTTTTAAATTTTCTTTAAAAGCTTATTTATTTATCTTGAGAGAGAGGAAGAGTGTGAGTCAGGGAGAGGAAAGGAGAGGAGAGGAGAGGAGAGGAGACGAGAGGAGAGGAGAGGAGAGAGAGAGAGAGACAAAATCCCAAGCAGGCCCTGTGCTGTCATCACCGTCACTCACAAATTTTAATTCTGGGTCTGACAGTGGGGCTTCCTCCTCACTTACCTGTCTAGTCACATCATTCATCCAACAAATGTTTAATGAGCTACTACTATGTACCCAGGATCTTTGAGAACTTGGATTTAAGCTCTGTTTTTCCATTATGGAGTGCTAAGATAATAAACACTACCTGTTATTGAGAACTTTGCTACATGTTGGTGTGCAAGGGAGGAGAGATGGGACACTAGTAGCCTAGGCAGGTCTGATGGGACTGTGGAGAGAAAAAGGGGCCCAAGTCTGGCAAACTCTTGACAAGTCTTAATTTGTTCCCTGTCTGAGATCTGGAGCCCAAACAGAAGAAGCCTCTGGCAGACAGATTTGGGCACTCTTGAGATAACATTTTACGTCTACTTCTTTGGAATTTAGCAAACTGGAGACTGCCTAAACTTGGTTTTGTTCCTTTGATAAAATTCCCTTATGTGTGCCTAAACTTAGATATCTGAACTCAGAATGTCAAATATGAGAAATAGCTTTTTCAAGGAACTGCAAAGATCTTTGGAGATTTGTAAGGCTTACTGAGTATGCAGGGCTAACTAACTTGAAGAAGGAAGAACTGTGTGACATCAGTTCTTTCCTTATAGAGTTTAAGGAAACTAATTACTTTTTACTCCGTGAAATTTAGTTACTGAAAATTGATTTGATGGAGATTACTACAGGGAAAAATACACTCCATCAGTTCTGCATTGAAGCAGAATTAGGAATTAGGCCACCTTTGTCTTCAGAACTTTCAACACCTCAGCAACACCTGCCACCTCCCACATCCACATGCCCAGGAATCTACTTCCTTTCTGTTTTCCTTAACAAAGTATGACTTGAAGCACAAAATCTCTCAATGCTGTAAATGATGGAAGATGTTTCCATCTGATTCAGTTGTATTTGTATTTTAATATAGGATTAGTCTTTTTTTTTTTTTTACATTCAATTGTGAAGTACAGGGACGTAGGCTTTGGCAATATTTTTTTTAATTTAAAAAAATTTTTTTAGTGTTTATTTTTTGAGGGAGAGAGAGAGAGAGAGAGCGCGCGAGCATGAGCATGGGAGGGGCAGAGAGAGATGGAGACACAGAATCCAAAACGGGCTCCAGGCCCTGAACTGTCAGCACAGAGCCCAACATGGAGCTCGAACCCACAAACTGCGAGATCATGATCTGAGCCAAAGTCAGACGCTTAACCAACCACCCAGGCACCCCAGGCTTTGGCAATCATTTTTATATGACAGCCTTCCAGGTTCTTCGCAGAACCCTTTTCTATTGTATAGTCCTGCCTGCCCTCCCTTCTTCTCTTCCAGATGTATTGAATTTCTACTACTATGTTCTAGAGCCTGTTCTAGCTACTAGGTATAGAGTAGTGAATGAGAGAGACATAGAACCCCTCATGGAGCTTTTGTTCTTGTGGGTGGACAAAAACACCTAAATAAGAAAATAAGCTATTTATTAGGGTAAATAATATAAAGAAAATAAAACAAGGGAATGGGTAAGAGTGCCTGTGGATGTTGTCAGGGCAGATGCCTCTGAGGAAGGGATAGTCGAGCTACCCCTCAAATGAAGGATATGACAGAGATGGCCGCGATATGAAGATCTCCATCAACATGTACCAGGCAGAGGGGAAAGTTGTGCCTAAGTTCTGAAGCAGGAGTGATTTTGATGTGTTTGAGCCACAGAAAGAAGGTCAGTATTATAGGAGTACAGTGAAAAGAGGGAGAATGGTATAAGATGAGGCTAGAGAGGAAAGTGGGGGCAGAATCATATGGGCCTTTTAGTCCCTGTGAGGAGTTTGGATTGAAGTATGTTGAGCATCCATTGAAAACTTTCAGCATTTGATAGCATCTACACCACCTTGTCACATACTTGTGCTAAAAATACCACTTCTTCTGTTTCCTGGAGTTTTATTTTTCAAGGCGAAGATCATCAGCTCTCTGGAGAAACTTTCACCATTCTGTATAATCTCTTCCTCTTGGAACATCTCTAGCACTTTCTGGGATGCTCATTTTTTGCCTGGCGTCTTCTCCTATTTGGGTTCATTAAACTTTCACCCTAGAGAGTGCAAGTTCAGTGAACTTAGGGTTGTGTTTTAGGGATCATTGTTTTTCCCACAGTGTCTTCCAGTGTCTTCTGCTTCCTAAACACTCAGTAATAATTGTTAATGAATTACTTAGTTCCCTGAGGTAGCTTTGAGAAAGAGAGTGGGTGTAAATTTTCATTTCAATCCATCACAATGCCTAAGGTGGTATCCTACGCAGAGTGAAAATGCATGTTCAATAAGTCCAGTCGTGGAGAATGTGTTTAATCATGGGACTGGGTGAAACAATGATTAAGCCAGAGTAGTTTGATAGACACTGACTTTATCAGGGTCTTAATAAACTAAAGTAACATTTAGTCACAAATAAAGCTTTTAAGCACATGACTAAAATGATACAACTGTGGGTTGAATACAGAATATTGAATAATCTACAAGCTGTAAATTCATGGGGCATATTAATAGTGAACACACGTTTAAAACAATGTTAAGAGAACATTTTTCTAATATTACATTTTTCTGTTTCACATTATCACTGCATGGATAATTGATTCACTGTTTTGACTATAAATTGTCTCCATGTTTCAGTTTCCTTACCGTAGGTTATAGTAAGAAGATCAGTGTCGACTCTTTCACTATACCCCATGGATTTACAGTTTCTAGACCCAGATCCCCCTTTGTAGTTGAGCATCATAGGAAAGCTATTCAATCACCTTGATCATTTAGGTTGCTCTTCTCACTACCTGTTCTTACGCTTTCAAGTGCAGTATTTGCGTTCCTACACAGTTTCTGTGTCAGAACCCTTTTGCCTGAAAAAGGGTTTAGTGCCCAGCCGTTTGTTGACTGTTGCAGCTGTGAGATGAGATGTTCAGCAACAACCCATAACAATTCTAAATCAGTACTGCTGGATAGCAGTTTGCAATTCAAAGTAACTATTCCTATTGAGATTCATTACAAAGGGTACCCATATGCCCTGTATTTGGAATTAGGAGATGTAAGACCTAGTTCTCTTTCCTCCTTTAAGCTATTCAGTCAGCGTGTATTTTAATTTCTTTCGTCCATAAAATCAGCGGCGAGATGGTGTTGGACTGCTAATTGCTAATCTTTAACCTCCTCCCTGATTTGAAACTTCTAAGAATGCTGCACGTACTTTAAAAATCTCTGGTGCAGCTGGGCGTTTGCACGCGCTGATGATATGGTCTGACCTTGGGAGCTTTACTTTTAAACTCTGGGAGTAATTGCCAACCTCTGTTGGGGTTTACCACGCGTGAGATGTAGCGTTGCAATTCACACACGATCTCATTCATCGAATCCCTCTAACAACTGTATGAGGTAGGAATTAACCCTCGTTTATAAATGAGGCAAATAATTAACCTAGATGTTGACCTTAGTCTCTGTTTATAAGTACATGTAAGTGTAGAGTGCTTATTTTTAATGTTTCATCAATTAATGCTCAAATTCTCATTTGAACATCTCAGGGGGTACTTCAGTCAAAGTTTAAATAAATATCGTCAGGAAAGGAACAGGAATCAGTAGTAAATGGGTTTTCTCCCCGGAAAGAAAACCGGGAATGGCTTACAGTGGAGTACCCAGGGCGGAGTGCCCGCCAGTCTGGGGGTGGCGGGAGTCCTTGTGCCTAAGGGGACAAACTAGAAAGTTTAGTCTAGGGGTACAACTAGAAGGCGCGAACCGTGCCCTCCGCTGTGCTGCACCAGCCGAGGCGAGACTCCTGGGTTCCGGCGCGCAGGCAGGTCAGCTTAGGCGCCTCACTGCCGGAACAGACCATTAGGGATGGCCAAGGCAGGGTGTTCTCGACGCCGGAGCCCGGACCTGACTGCCCGCTGAGCAGATGAGGGCGCGCTGCCTTGGGCAGCCACCCCCGCTCCGCTGGTCAGGTGAGCGCAGCCCGGGGAGCCGCGAGTCCTATTGGAGCAGATCGAGGATGGAGGGGGAGGAGAAAGAGGGGAGGAGAATGGAGCCACCGTCCTGACCCCACAGCGGGAGTGAGAACTAGCAGCCCCGGCGAAGCCTGGGGACGCGAGCGAGAGGCAGAACGACGGTGTGCGAAAGGGACCGGCGGCGACCGCAGGGCGCGCGCGGATGTCGGTGTCCCCAGGGCTAGGTAGGCTGTGGTTGGGGGATGGTGCTGCGAACATCCCACTGCTGGAAGGGAACGCCGCGGTACGCGCTACACGCTGGGTCGCTGCTCCCGCACCTGTTGCGGGAGGTGGAGGCGTGGGCGCGAGAGGCAGGGCGCGCACCCGGCGCCGCGCGCTGCGGCTAATCCCGCAGAGCCTCGGCGTCCGCTCTGCCCGGGCTGCGGCGGTGCAGGGAACCTGGCGTCCCTACCAGCCGCCCCTTTCCAAACTGTTTGATCTCAAAGAAGGTGAGATGTGGATGGGCAGATGGAAAAGTTTCTCTCTTTCTGCCTGTTTGAAACCCGAACCCCTAGCTTTAATTTTAAAAAATCCGCTTTGAAAGTAACAGACCGAGAACGGCGCGCCGTGATAATTAATAATCAATGGCAGTAATTAATGATGGGAACGTTGGAATAAACCTAAGGAGTCTTATGTTAAAAAATAACCACTAGGTCCCAGAACTTTCAGTGAGATATGTTGATTTCAGGGAGTTTGGAATTATCCTAGAGCCGTAGGATAATATATTTTTTAAAAAGCTTAGACTTTTTTAATGTCTTCAACTACTTTAAAATTGATTTTTTTCCTTAAAATTAAAACTAAGAAATTTTGCTTAGTGTTCATGAGGTACAAAAACTCATTTTAAGGTGCAATATTAACTTACTCGTTGTAACTCTTATTTTAAACCAGCTTTTAACATTTCATGAAATCCACAATCTTGGGAAATGTGTGTAATGTGTTTATATGTAGGCTGCAGACTCTTTTAGAAATTACTCATATCACATCTTAAGAGGGCATAATTACCAACCATTAGGATAAAGCTCAAAAAAATATACCTTAGCATTATTTGAAAATTCCTTCTGAAGTTATTACCTTAAATTACTAAAGTGCTTTTTCCTCCCCTTTGTGTGTCATTTATCAAAACAGCTAGATAGAACCAAAAAAAAAAAAAGTCACTAAAAAAAGATATTCTAGTCAAGATACACATGAACACCAACAGTTAATTTTTTGGTGAGTTACTACAGGGAGTGCCAAATACACTCTGAACTGTGATATAATACAATCTTTTAAATATATGCAATTAGATAGGAGTCTTGGCTTGCCATTAATTTACAGTGACTTTAGACGTTCATCCATCCTTCTGGGCCTGATTTTTCTTTATTTACAAAATAAATGAATTAGACCTGGTGATTGAAAAGAGTTATTTCAGGCTGAAATGATGGGTCTCAAAATTATAACTTTTTTTTCCAACATTATAACTTTTAAAAAAAGTAGCCAGCATGCATATGCTAAAAATAAACATGTTATTTTCATGATGAATCATGATGGCAGCCACCCCATACTGAATGTAATGTAATGAATTCTGAGAAGCCCTTTATATAGATGATTTAACACGCAGGACAACACCATAAATTAAATAGTATCATCCCAATGTACAGATAATGATACTAAGCCATGGAAAGTTTAAACTTCTTGCCAAAGTTCCCCAGTTAGAGTTGGATGAAGGATCTTTCCTGAATGCTCTAAGCATCTCTGCTATACTGCATGTGATGATTAAAAGCTGAAACCACCTATAAACATCAGCTCAGAAATAATCTTTGACTAAAATGTAAGTCCATAATGTGGTGAAGGTAAATTATGGAACAACACTGAATCTTGATATCTACAGAAATGGAAATAATGCATCAGTCAACATTTATTGTGTTTTAATAAGAGCAATTATAGTTTTATATTGTATATATATCAAATATTGAATGCCAATTGCAGTTATCATCAGAAAATGATAACATGAGTTGTATTTGGAACGCAAATGCTTTCATGGTAATGAAAATAATGATTAGAAATAATATGGTAAGGTAAGTGTTAAAGTATTAAAGAGATCTTTCTACTTGCAGGTGCCCTTGGCCATGTTACACCCAGAGAAAAAGAGTATATACAGCCGAATGAGCTGTGGCTAAACTCTTGTGTTCATGTGCCCACAATGAATGATAATAGCATGCTATATTTATTGAAAGTGCATTCCAAGACAGGAATTCTAGGCCTTTAAAAAGAGAAGCTTTGTTATTTAATCATCAAATATTATTATCCTGATTTGCAGATGAAAGAACTGAGGCAGAAAGATCTGTGACCTGGGAGGACCCGCAAAGAAAATACATTGTCCTTAAATTAGGTGTATGGTCCTTTAATGGTAAGATAGTCATAGGCTGTGAATACACCATTGCAATCCTTAAGCACTGGGAGGAAATTTGGAGCCAAACTGGATCAACCCCTTTATTTTATGTTTGGGGAAATTGAAACGTAGAAAAGTTGAGAGACTTAAAGTCACATCTTCTCTTTTCCCATTTATGACTTTAGACACCTGGATATTCCCATAAACTGATAAGTGAGAAGCATGATAAATAAGTACATAACTTAGTCATTATGTGTTTGATTTATTGACAGGCAACCAAATACTGCCTCATGCTTTGTGTGTGTGCGTGTGTGCGTGCGTGTGTGTGTGTGTGTGTGTGTGTGTATCTGTTCCACTGGTTTAATATTTCTGTCCTGAAAATTTCAAGTTTGCCCAATTAGGGTAGTAAATCTTTGAGGCCAGTGACTATATTATATATATTTCTAGTATCTCTTAGAGTTTAGCCAAGTGGTTAATATATTGAATTTCTTATAGGCTTTGTTACCTATTTACCTGTGATAGCTCATTGTCTTATACACCGCGTCCAGAAATCTGTGCAGTACAAGCAGTGTGCTGTTATTACTTTTACTTCACATAGAGCGCAACCAGATAATTTACAGATGCTTTTAAAGCATATTGAGCTCCTTAGATGATGATTGCTTAATTTGATCATAAAATGTGGTGTGTTACCACAGAGAGGTTTGGATGGGCATTTCCTTGATTTTGTGGGAAAAGTCAAACAGCTTAGTATTACATGCAGTTGAGTGTACATCTTTCTCTCTCTCTTTGACTTGGAAATAATGTCTTTTTTCTGATTGTAAAGATAATAGAGAATCATGTAGGAGATTCAAACAGTACAGAAAAAAGAAAAATCACCCAGAACTCCACCGTCCGAGGATTTTGGTGAACATCCAGCCAGAAAGCTGTTTTTTCCCCCATAACTCCTGTTGAATTATTTATTGGAACTGTTTACGATTTAAAGCTCTACTTAGTCCTAGTACTCTACCACCCCCGGGCAGCTCAGACGTTAAGTAAAGATACTTATTGAGAAGTGATAAAAAGACTGTCTCATTCAGAATGAAGTAGTACAGAAAGTTGTTTTCTCCATGCATGCATGCCTGTTTTTCTCCCTTCACAAAGGCATCTTTGCATGTATGGAGGGTTCCCCAATGTGTCAGGATGTCAGGCCACACAAGAGGCCACAGCACCCGAGCTCTGTTGCCCTGATAGAGGTGTGGTAGAGGAGGAGAAGGGTGGAGCTGGGACACAGGAGGCTGGGGTAATACAAAAGCTATGTTTTCTGATTCCACTGTGACACATTATACACTTTAAAATGTACCAGACCAAGTCCCTCCCCCAGCTGCTGGGCAGGTGGTCATGGGGCCCTTTCTGATGCAGTCAGGCGTAAGGCTGGCTATACCTCAGAATGAGGGCAGGATGCTGATAGGACATTTCTCATTCATTTATTCAGCATTCTGAAAAACCCGAATAGACTCTTTTTCATATAAAGGGGGAAAACTGACTGTTGGAATAATTCTCCATAAATGAGTTTTGAACTAATACAAAATTATTAGGTATAAAGGGAGACTGGGGGTCTCTTTGAGTTTTGCTATGATAGCTATTTTTATATGCATTTGAGTATAATTACATTAAGAATACTCACATTTTAAAGATTATATTATTTGATGACTTTAATTTATATGTTTATTTGTTATTCAAAATTCCTTTTCCCTGGGCACATTTTCTTGATTTGTGCTATATATTTGAACATCGAACTCTTTCATGCCTTACTTTATTAGGGGCTTAACATGGCTTAAATCCAGCCATCTGTTCTCATCTTGGCACATCAGCACATTGGAGATGCTGGTAGGGGCTAAATAAATTTCCCACATTTTAAAGGTTAGGGAAAGAACTACCTTTATGAATAGATTTCAAATGATTCTCAGCAAGACAATAGTGCAGAAGTGGAGTAAAAATGCATTTCATTCTCTGAAGCACAAGGTCCCCTGTCTGTCTTTAGTTTTGCTGAAAGGCAATTAGCATTTCAACTAGCCAATTTGGTTACATGCAATGAAGTACTTGGGTTTATAATTTGCTGCTCTCTGTCTGAGGCATTTGAGCTCCAGCTCTTATGTAATCCTCTCCAAGTAGCCTTCTCTCCAGCATAGTTATTGTTGTTGGTCGTAAGTAACTAATCAACAGAGTTTTCCTTGCCTTCAACTGTGGGGTGCCATAAGGCAAGGAAAATGAAATGCCAAGCTAATAAGGGGATGATTGTAATTATTAAATAGTCATTATTGAAACGTGGCACAGGTTGAAAGATACAGAATAGCTTCAAATGGAATGGCTTCAAAATACAACTTCAAAAAAAGGCATTGTGTGGCACTCCTAATAGTTTATTTCTGCATGCAGTAGGCCCAGTGAACAGAGGGTATCCATATTATATAGAGGGAATTAAGGGAGATGACTCAAAATTAACAGAGAAGAAGCAATTCTTTTTTAAAAAATATAATTTATTGTCAAGTTACCTAACATACGGTGTATACAGTGTGCTCTTGGCTTCAGGAAGAAGAAGCAGTTCTTAATTGTTAATATTGACTTTGCTGTCTCTCTGCAAGAAAGAATTCTGTGGGGAATAGGCGTAAAAGAAAAGATTTTTTTTTTTTAGTATTGTAACACGTGATCAAGTGCTCTGAAGTATATTGTGGAAATAATTCAGGGGTTTGTATTTGTGTGCTAACTGAAGGTAAGATTTTGTTAGCTTCTTTAGTCATGAATTCTGATAATTAGGTAATATTAATATACTTCCTGTGTAAACTCATATTCTTCAGAAGGAACCACTCTGTGTTTTGATAATCCTTTTGTTAGGATAATTGGAAGGATATTATCCTTTAATCCATGTCATAGGGCAGTAATTCAGTTTAGCTCATCTTTTTATGCAGTGCTGTTTTTGCAGAGTTGTACTTATGTAAATATTGGGAAATAAAGTAATACATGTTTCATTTTTCAAATAACATTTCATTGAAAGGAGTCATAATAGAAATGTTTTAGATATAAGCCTGGCAAATGATCAATATAATTTTGAGAATGTATATGAAAGAATTACATTACCTTTTATATCTCCAACCTGTGTTATAGAGAGAAAGCCCTATCTATAGCTATAATTAGAGTCATTTGTATAATATTCAACTAAATTCAGCAGTGTTGGTGAGTACAGATGAAATAAAGAAGGCTCATCTGTCCTCTGGCAGACTAGTTGGCTAGGGATGGGAAATGTTGTGGAAAAAGTTGGACTTGATCTGGATGTTGCAGAGTGGTGGGGAGAAGGGAGTGGAGAGTAGAGAGAAGAGCCCAGGGAATAGCTTGGGTCAGAGGCGCAGAGGGAGGAGTGATCCAGGTGTCTTGTCCTAGATACACATTAGATCAATTTGAGTGCATAGGTTGAAAGAAGAGAAAGAGATGGCTGGAAATGCAGGGTTTGTTAGATTTTTTTAAACATTGAGATATAATTCACTCATTAAAAAAATCCCCAGCTTTTAAAGTGGGTAATTCAGTGGTGTTTAATGTATTTACAGAGTTGTGCAGCTGTCACCACCATCTTTCCAGAACATTTTCATCACCTCAAAAAGAAATTCTGTATCTAGTAGCTTTCACTCCCCATCCTCTCCTACCCCCAAGTCCCTGGCAAGCAATCTAATGTCTGTGTCTCTACAGTTGTGCCTGTTCTGGGCATTTCGTATAACTGGAATCTTACGGTATGTAGCCTTTTGTGTCTCCCTTCTTTCACTTACCATAATGTTTTCAAAGTTTATCGTGCTTGTATCACTACTGCATTCTTTCTTTAAATGTTTATTCATTTATTTATTTTGGAGAGAGAGAGGAAGGGAGGGAGGGAGAGAGACAGAGAGAAAATGAACAAGCGGGGGAGGGGCAGAGAGAGAGGGAGACAGAGAATCTGAAGCAGGCTCCACGCTCTGAGCTGTTAGCTCAGAGCCCGACGTGGGGCTTGAACTCACGAACAATGAGATCACAACCTGAGCCGAAGTTGGACGCTTAACCAGCTGATCCACCCAGGCACCCCGTTATGGCTGAGTAATATTCCTTTATATGTATATGTAAATATAATGCCTGTATCCATTCATCAGTTGATGGACATTGGGTTGTTTCTATTTTGACTATTGTATGACAGACATTTGTATATAAATGTTTGTGTGAATGTATATTTTCAGTTCTCTTGAATCTAGGAGTGGAATTATTGGCTCAGTTGGGACAGTGGATAAAATAGCCAGTGTGCATTCAGAAGACACTTTTCCCTTTTCTTTTTATACATGCTTTTAAGCTCAGGGTCACATTATGGGGCACATGTGTGAGGTATGGCTTAAAGGTTTGTAACTAGGGACTCTCCTTGCATAGACCCTTGCCACTTAACTAAGACATTTAAGACATGACCAAATGGTGAGAAAACAAAGTAAAGGAACAACTTGCTGCCAGTGACTTCTCCCTTACCACTGGCTGTAGTTTTTCCTACGAAAGAAGTGTGGTCCAGGTTGGCATTATGATTAACCTGTCTAGGATATACTAAAGTCAGAAATGTGACTGGATATTGTCTGATACACACTGAATTCAATTCTCTGATGACTTCTGTGTTTTCGGTAGGAACTCATCTAAATGATACTGGTTGAACAACCAAAATGAGAAAAAAATATTTTTTCTTCTAAGCCAGTTTAATGAAAGTTTAAAATGTTATTTCATTAATGAGGGTAATTCAATAAATCCCTTGATTGAGAATTGGGCTTTAAGTAAATAAAAGACAAGTCCAATTCACTAATGTTAGTTTGTCAGATAATCAATAATTCTCGTATGTGTGTGTGCATTTATACATTTATTTGAATCTTTAGTTTCCTGAAAGGTCTGATGTACTTTATAAAATGAACAAATTGAAACAAATAAATTTGATTAAGTTTGTCTAATTTTGGTGGAGGCAAAATATTTTAAGCTTTTTTCTTAAAAATTTTTTAATGTTTATTTATTTTTGAGAGAGAGACAGAGTGTGAGTGGGGGAGGAGCAGAGAGAGAGGGAGACACAGTATCCGAAGCAGGCTTCAGGCTCTGAGCCGTCAGCACAGAGCCGAATGTGGGGCTCGAACTCACCAACTGCGAGATCATGACCTGGGCCGAAGTCGGACACTTAGCCACTGAGCCACCCAGGCACCCCTACATTTTAAACTTTTTTGAAAAGAAAAACAAAAAACTATACTTGCATTAGTACCTTATGAATTGCAGCATAGGCTCACATGAATTAATTCATGGAATCCTAATAACCATGTGGTTGTAAGTTATTAACTGTTTTACTTTGTGGATGAAATGAAGATTCATAATAGTCAACAAAATTAATTAAAAACAGCAACAAACTCAGATCTTCAATTTAATGCCCAAAACTTGTCCAGTCATTAATAATCACAGCAATGATCATAATCTAATATTTTTTGATGTTTCACAAAAACATTTCTATTAATTTTAAAATGAATTAACTCCTTATCTTAGATTTCCTAATATAAATAAATCTGTTTCATCAGGTAGGATGGCATTGAAAACCTCACACTAATAAAAATATTTCTAAACCTCAACCAGGAGGACTTCACTTCTTTTGAACATTTGTTACCAAAATTATAAATAATTCGAGGTAGTCTTTAAATACCCTTGCAAAGCAATTTGATCCTGAGTGGCCGTTTTACATAGCATTTAAGTACATTTCTTGGAGAAAGTCAGCAAACTTAGGAAATTGTTCTTGTTTTTAGGTGACTAGAATGACTTAGCTTTTATAAGTCAGTTCTATACCTGCTATTTGAGACCTTGAAATAATATAGTTAATAGAATTTCCAGAAGCTGTTTTAGCTTAGGGGATTTTACTTCATCTTTTTTTTTAATTTCTCCCTAATATTCATGAGTGACACTGTATTGGGGGTTGTTCATTCATTCACTCATTCATTCAGCGTTTACTGAAGCACTCTGCCATGAACTTGAAACACATACTGAGTTGGTGATTTCTCCTTTTACATTTTATTGTAGCTACTGAGCTCAAAATTCATATTTTATAGTGATTTTTCACATTTTAAAATCGCAGTGATTTCACTGGCACCATGTATAGAACTCTTAACCCTACTCTTCTAGGGAGCTAACACCTCCCCTCTCCCTCCCCAACTCATATCTTTCAACACAGGAGATGAATGTAACCATGGAGAGAATTAGGGCTGCATACTGCCTTCTTTCATTGCTTCTGCTCTTACTAGAGTATTGATTGTGTCAGCCACAAATAAAATCTACACCGACACCTAATAACCTTGCAAATGGAAGATCACTGTGAGTGTGAAATTGTGCATAATATGACCATTCTTATTACATCATTAAGCATTAGGTATAGGGCTGGTCTGTTCACTAGACTGTGCTGGTGAGTAGGCGGTGCTGCCAATAGGCTAGGTTTGATTATAGAGAGAAGAGAATAAAGATGTGCACTTGTCATTTAATAGCATGTTTCTATGATAGGAAGTATAGGTAGTGTGACTTTTAAAATGATCTTTTCTACATGACTATGAGCAACATTCCTTTCTTAATAGAGAATATTAACATGGTATGTAGTTAAAAGCATGGGATCTAGACCTTGAGAGCTTAGGTTTGTATCCTCGCTTTGAATATCTGAGGTCTAATCTTGACAAATACATTTAGCCTGTATGTCAGGTTCCTCATCAGAAAATGAGCATAATAATAGTACCTCTCTTACGTTTTTAATGGTTGCTCTGAGGATGAAAGAAGTTAACACATGTGAAGGAATTAGAATAGCCTAGCTTTTAGCTGCTATTAGCTAATATTGTCACACATGGAATCCAAATTTTTGATGATGAGGCTACATAAAGGATACCTTCTTCCTTTGCTCCTTATGTCTCCTGTAGACTTCTGAAGAGGGTTTAAATTTACCTTGAAGCTACCAGAGCTCAGGCTTCAGCCCCTAACATTTGTTTTTCTTTCTTACTTTTGTAGACTTCTTTGGGATCCTTAGGACATTAATATTACAGCTGTTTTATTTTCTAATATAAGCACTTCCTTAGGGAAGTCCTCCCTCATCCCTCCAATTAGGTTTTACATCATTCAGGTTCCTGTTTCTGTAGTAATTGCTGCTTTGACCCATGAGTTTTTCTAGGGCTTTAAAAACAAATTTCCAAGTGATGCTGCTTTAGTTTTGTTTTTTGGTGTTGTTGATTCATAAATGAATTTTATTTTATTCAGAACACAAATGCTAGATGCTATCCAATGTTGGAATTTTTTGTCAGGTTTTATAAACCTTTCTTGTTTCCTCAAAACAACATTGTCTTCTCTGATTGTTGGGTTATATTCTGTATGCCCATCAGATAGATTAAGCTTAATAACTGTGTGGTTCAGACCCTCCATATCCTTCCTAATTTTTATGTGCTTGATATATTAACTACAGAAAAAGAGAGAGAGAATATTAAAATCCCTCACTTTAATGTTGTAGCAGTTTTTTCTTTACATATTTTGAAGCTCTGTTTTAGCTTATCCCCTGGTAACAGATTTGACATGTGACATTTGACATTTTGTTATTTTATAGTGACTGTCTTTATATGCTTTTTGCCTTCCAGTCTGTTTTGTCTCTAACAGACAACAGCAACATTTCAGGAGGATTTGCCTGTTATCTCATGAACTTCAGAAAGAAGGAAATGAGCCCAGAAGGGTCTAAGATGGGAGGAATGTTGACTGAAGTTGAGAGTAAACGTTTGGATAAACAAAGAATATTAATGATTAAAACCTGTAATTCTAATGTTATACATTAAGAGTGAAGCAAAATAAGGTACAGCTTATGTTATAAAATTAGCATGTTAGTGGGGTTTGTGTGACAGATGACTGGTTTTAAGTATTCTAAGATACTTACATTGTTCTATAGTTAGGTGAAGATATTTAACTTTAAACTTTTCTAAGTTTACAGGACAAAAATGAAATCTTTTAAAGAACAAACACATCAATCCACAAGCACAGCAAAGGGAAACAAAAGAAGAAAAAATAAAACTGAGTAAGAGCAGGGCAAAAAGTACAAATAAAATAGCAGAAAAAGATCTAAATGTAAAACTATAAGTGAATATAAATTAAACTCTTAAGAGCACAGAGATTATCAGAGAAGACCAAAAATGATAGAAGTCAATTACGTGTTATTTATAAGGAATATGCATTAGGCAAAAGAACATAGAAAGGTTGAAAGCAAGAGAATGCAGAGGGGATAACAGCCTCTAACAATTTGGTATTTAATTTTGTACACTGTTATTTGAAAGGAGCCATACATTCTGTATGCTGCAGCTGTAACTAATGACTCTAAAACTTAATAGCTTAAAATAACTATTTATTTTGGTCCTAAGTCTACAACTTGGGTAGGGTTTTGTTGGCACAGTTATCTCTTTTTGATTACAGCCATTCTAATAGAAGGAAAGTGATATTTTATTGTGGTTTTGATTTGCATTTTTCTGATGACTAATCATGTTGCATACCTTTTCCTGTACCTTTTGAGCCATTGGTATGTATTCTTCTTGAAAATGTCTATTCAGTTTCTCTGCCCATTTTTAAATCAGATTGTTTGTCTTTTGATATTGAGTTGTAGGGGCTCTTTATATATTTTGGATATTAACTCCTTATCAGTATAGAATATGCAAATAGTTTCTCTCATTCTGCAGGCTGCCTTTTCATTATGTTGATGGTTTCCTTGGTGTTGCAGAGTTTTTTAGTTTGATGTAGTTTCTCTTGCTTGTTTTTGCTTTTGTTGCTTTTGTTTTTGGTTTCAAATTCAAGAAATCATTGCCAAGACTGACAACGACCCTACCCCCTATATTTTCTACTAGGAGTTTTATGGTTTCAGGTCTTATGTTCAAGTCCTTGATTCATTTCGAATTGTTTTTATGTGCTTGTTTCATCCACAAATGATTATTTAAAAAAATTTTTTTTATTAGGAGTTGCAAACATGTGCTTTTTTAACTCTGTTCTTCTTGCCACATTTGCTGGAATTCTTAAGGAGGAACTTTTCCTTAAGAGCTAGGCTATTTGGTTACCCTGAAAAGGAGTTTACCCAGGATAGACAGGATAAATATTTAATTGTTCCCTTTTAAATGTTAATTTCAGAATAAGCCATTGATGCTCTAGTTACTTTCAGTGGTAACCAGTGAGATTTACTTATTTATTTAATTAATTTATTTTAGTATCCTTATGAACATAAGGATTTATATATTGAGTATGTTTCAAAGAGTTGCAATCGTTAACTTCTAGATTCACAAAACTTTTAATCTTTGGCAAATGGGAGCCCTTTCATGTTCCTCTGTCCCATTGGTGTGACCTCATTAATCTTTAATAACTTCCTTACTCCAAGATGTTCAGGTTCATTTCACATATTTCTGTCCCCAGACATCAGTTATTCCTATAAGAAACCCTGGTTTTACTGGAGAATGGTGTTTAGAGACAAAAATGTGAGTACCAGTGATGCATTGTTACTGAGTTGTCATTACTTCTAAGCCTTTTTTTTTTTTTTTTACCTTTTTTTAATGTTTATTATTTCTGAGAGAGAGACAGTGCACGTGGGGGAGGGGCAGAGAGAGAGAGGGAGACACAGAATCTGAAGCAGGTTTCAGGCTCTGAGCTGTCACCACAGAGTCCGATGTGGGGCTTGAACTTGTGAACCGCGAGATGATGACCTGAGCCGGTCAGGCTCTTAACTGACTGAACCACCCAGGTGCCCCACTCTAAGCCTTTTTGATAGAGTCAGGATATGCGTATTTCACAAAGAAAAAAAGTTATGAAGTAATATTGGTATGTCGAATTTAAGTTTAACCTTACAGATACTTTACACAATTTCTTTGGTTTTATTGGCATTTGTCTTTTGTCTTATGTAATTACTTATTCTTTTATCTTGTAAACATGTATACTTTCAAAAGATATATTCCACAACATATAAAATGTGGCTCCAAAATGTATAATCTATAATATAAAAATATAATTTAAACATAATAATACTGATTGTCACTGACAGTAAGAATATTGGATGAAGTATAAGCTTTCTTTGCAGCTGCATTTGTCCTTAGTATTTATTTTACTACGGTCAGATAGTCAAAATACTATGTTCTAGAGTCACTAGAAATAATTTTTTTGTCTGTGTGGTTATTATCATTACTTGATATATAGTTGCTTTATTTCAGTTTGTCTATATAGAGTTATTTTTGCAAAAGAAACATTGGCAACATAAATCAAGGGCTAGTAAAAATGGTTGTCTATAGAAGAGAGGAAAGGAATAGGTGGATGGAAGTGAGAACTATCTGAATATACCTCGTTATATAGGCTTAAGTTTGGATTTATGTACATGTGTTACATATTCTGAAAAAGAATTAGGTTAAAAAATGATCAACACCAGGAGATGTCAAACAGTCTGTTGGATATGTGAGTCTGGAATTTAGGGAAGAAGTTTGCCTGGGGATGTAAATTTAGAAGATTATGTTTAAAGCAGTGAGGTGAATGAGATCACAGTAAGAGTTAGTGGGGAAGAGGTCTGGGTCTGAGAACTAGAATAGTTTATTATGCAGAGGTCAGGAAGAAGACAAGGATCCAGCAAAGAGGCTGAAGGGTATCTAGTGAGTGAGAAGGAAAACCCAGATGAATGTGGCATCAGTAAGCCTTATTTCTTCTGACTTAAGAAGAAGGAAGTGGAGGCACCTGGGTGTTTCAGTCTTTTGGGGCGTCTGACTCTTGATCTTAGCACGGGTCTTGATTTCAGGGTTGTGTGTTCCAGCCCCTTAGTGGGCTTCACCCTGGGCATGAAGCCTATTTAAAAAGAAAAATTAAAATGAAGAAAAAAGAAGTGACTATCTGCCCTTTCAGTCACTTTTTAAAATATTTATTTATTTTGAGAGAGAGAGAGAGAGAGAGAGAGAGAGAGAGAGAGAGAGAGAATGCATGCTCACAAGAAGGGGAGGGACAAAGAGATTGGGAGAGAGAATCCTAAGCAGGCTCCACACTGTCAGTGCTGCGCCCATACAGGGCTTGATCTCATGAGTTGGATGCTTAATTGACTCATCCACCCAGGCACCCTTTAGTCACTTTTCCTATTACCATCCTTTTAGTTTATCCTAAGCCCCAGGTGAATACTTTAAGTTATAGAAAGTAACTGGAGTTAGGGAAATGGGAGATATTTAGAGTGGGAGTGTGATCTGATAATGGGAAAGCAAGTCCAAGTTAGAAGAGACTTTCAAGTAAGCCAGTTCTTATAAAATTTTCACTCTTAGTCTACCAACCTTCGGATACCTTCAACCCTCGCAGTTGGTGTTGTTAAACTTAAGTGAAATTCTGGATTTAAAATAAGATCGAGTTAAAGTTGGAGGAATAAAAATAAACAAAAAATTATCTTGCATGAATTGTAATAAAATACAGAGGAAAATTATACAGATCTTTTTTTTTTTTTAAGCCAGTTGATTAGCTGAAATTTTATGATTGAATGAAGTCACACTTACTTTGATAGAAGTGAGGACAGAGTGGGTGGTATAACTTCAAAGTATTTTGTTCCCTGAACACATTCATCAAAGGCAAACTAATGAAAGAAGAAAGTCTGAGGGAGTCATTGCATATTTAGAAAAAAACTGTCTTGTTTCAGTTTATGACACCAGATCTCCTAAGGCAGAGTTAAGAGATGAAAGATAGCGTAGTTGATGCACACAATGAATTCTATTAAAAGCTTCCTTTTCACTTGTGAATTTTCTTCAAAGCTAAGTTTTAGGTATGAGGAATTTCATAGAAGGATGTAGGATACATGTGTATGGGGAGGACTGTGTTCTGTCCTCGAGGAATGCATTGCAGCTGAAAGAAGAAATTGAGGAATGGAAGATAAAGAAGAAAACAGTTTAGGAAAAGTAAAAGATGATGAGAGATTTTTTCGTATTCTTATTTTGATTAAATAATATTTCTGCTTTTTTTATTTTATACAAACAGTTGGGTACTAAACATATCTAGAAGTTCCCAGTTTTGATCATGGATTGAGAATACATTCATACAATTCTGATTCTAAGAATGTAATCCTTAGGTTCTGATTAAGCTCTGAGGACTTACATCCATAATTTTAGTTTTGGGATTTAGTTTCAGAGTTTGAATTCTTCATATTTTGCTTTTGAAAAAACAGTATCAGGAGTGACTGTAGTATAACATATTCAGTGAAGTGACTATGGGAAACATGGAAGATGTAAAGAAACAGCAAAACTGCCTGAAACTTATTTACCTAAGGATGACCACCGTTCTTCCTGCATTTTCTAAGTGTATATTCACTTGTACACTTAAATAATTTAGTATTTACTTTTTATGTGTTTTATTTTAGATTAACATATTGCATCATAAAATTCATTTAAAATATAACCTATGATATTTCATAATATGTTCTTCATTATATTAAGTAATTATGTAATAAAAATTAAAGGGATGCATTATGTTTGATTTGGGAAATTAATGTATATTAAAATGTCAGGATCCTGAACAGAAATGTTCAGGGGTGCCTGGGTATCTCATTCGGTTAAGCATCTGACTCTTGATTTCAGCTCAGGTCATGATCTCACAGTTGTGAGATAAGGCCTTGTGCCTTAGGCATGGAGCCTGCTTAGGATTCTCTTTCTCCTTCTGCCCCTCTTGCCTGCTTGCTCTCTCTCTCTCTCTCTCAAAAATCTTTCTTAAATTACAAAAAAGAAATGTTCAAGTTATCTATTTCTGCATAAATCAACTACCCCAACATTTAGTAGCTGAAATTAATTTATGTTGATTTCATATAGCTCTGGGGTTTGAAGGGCTTAGCTGGACTCTTCTTCCTTGGGGCCAACCATAGAATTATAACCAGTGAGTTGCTGAGGGTGAAATCATCTGATGCTTAATCAGTCCCATGTCTGGGTTGTGATGTCATGTCTATACATGACATGTGTGGGCAGTTGTCCAAGTATCTCTTTCTATGCAGGTCCTCCAAGTGGCTAGCTTGGGCTTCCTCAAGGTATGGTAGTCTTACGTGGTAGATATCCTACATTGTGGTTGGCTTCTTCTAAGACAAGCATTGCTGGAGCAAGTTGCTAAAAATTATTTTTTCCTAGAGTCCTACTTCTTGACAGTGCTTGTGGAAACTGGTTTTGTTAATATGAATTGAGTGAGTTATGGCTGGTTAGTAAACATTAAGCAGCGTGATAAGAGTGTCACATATCTTATTTCTTCTAAACCTCATGACTGCCCTTTGAAGTAGATGATTTAAACCCACATTTTCATGAGAAATCTGAGGTTTAGAGATACAGCTGAGTTTTTAGAGACACTAAGCCACTTGCCAACCTAACACAGATGGTAGGGACAGAGCATGGATGTGACCTAGGCCATACGACCTCAAAACAGTTGTTTATAATTTTCTGTAACACAGTTTCTTTTTTAAAATTAAAAAAAAGTTTTAATTAATGATTTGGAATGGGACTAGGCTCGGTACAGAGGGGGATGCAAAGATAGATAAAGCATAACACCCCTTCTTAAGGAGACCAAAATATACTGCAGTTTTGATGCAATTGTAGATAAAAAAAATAATATTATAAGTCATTTATAAGAGAGCAGTACTCAACTCATCTCCACTATATGGATGTAGAGTCAGGGAATAGAGAAAGAGGGTAGGTTGGGAGGTATAGCATTTTGTTTTGGTTTGAGACATGTTTGAGGGACTGGTAGGACATCTGTATGGAGATACCCAGCAGTTAGTTGAGAGTGTCTTGAGGTCCACATGTAGGATTGGGGCTTTATTTAACAAGGATTATTGGGGCTCCTGGGTGGCTCAGTTGATTAAATGTCCGACTTCAGCTCAGGTCATGATCTCACCGTCTGTGGATTTGAGCCCCATGTCAAGCTCTGTGCTGACAACTCGGAGCCTGGAGCCAGCTTGAGATTCTGTGTCTCCTCCTTTCTTTGCCCCTCCCCCCCTTTCTCTCTCTCAAAATAATAAACATTAAAACAAATTTAGAAAACAAGGATTATTACCTACTGTAGTTAAAAGAGTTTGTTAGATACTGTGGGGTAGCTACATGGAAGTGTCTGGGTAGTTGACAATATGAGTCTAGTTCTGAAGGACGTAAGTAGATACCAATAGGGGAAAATTGCTTTGTGGTCATTATAGATTTGAAAAATGATGGATTAAAGTTAAGTCTGTGTTTAGGCCTTCTTAGTACTTGTTTTTGCTTTAAGTATTTTGAACATTTAAGAAAGTTTATATTGTATCCATACAAATATTATTTCCTAAACATAGTTCACAAACTGTGTTTAGTTTGGCCAAAATGTGGCATAACTTTGCATAGAACACACTTTGGAAAACATACTTCTAAGAGCTTATGTGAAAGTTTAAAAGTTGGAATTTAAAGTCTTTTTATAGGGACTAGGGAAAGCTGAGATTTCTCAGACAGAAAGTTTAAATTTAATACTGAAAGGATGGATAGAGTTGAGATGGAAGCTTGAAGAGGATGCAAGACTGAGGTTGTGGGATTGTTCGCAGGTAAGAAGACTGAATTTGAAAGACCGGGAAGACTGGAGAGAGGGAGGGAGGGAGGAGAGAAGAGGAAGAGAAGAGGTAGAGAGATAAAAGAGAATAAAGTCTTCAAGAAACGTGAAAGAATGAGTTAGAGTATGGATGGTGTGTTACTCTTAGGAGTATGGGTGTTGCATTTTTGGAGACAGTCTATGGAGATGGAGGAAGAGAGAATTCTGAGGGAAGGAAAATTCTGAAATATAAACGTTCAGAAGTGGACAGTTAATATTGATGGGAATTCTGAATAAACATTGATTTCTCATGTATAAATGTGTACAATTCATTTCCCAGTAACTGTTCATATATCTTTGTTGGAGGGTACAGTTGGGAGGTAAAAACTGATATAGAGAGGATTTAACTTGTTTTTACCTAGGGAAAAAAACTTATTCAAGATGAAATTCTGTTTTAATGTCTTGATTTTGGTCATGTTTACTGCTGCGTGTCCAGGCCTTAGACAGTGGGCACATTGTAGACACTCAGCGAGTACTTTTTGAATGTTGCCGAATGATGAATGAATGTTAGATACAGCCACAGCTAAGACTGTCAGTAGGGTCCACATGCCACACATGGGTTTACTTTAAGCTCTTTAAAACTTGTGTGCATGAACGAAAAGACTAAGCTCTTGAAGGGCTTTGCGCTAAACTCTATAGCTTGAGTGAGCTGATTAGGAACAGTGTGGCCTGACGACCGCACTAAAGAGTGGTTTAGGCAGTTGTGTGGCCCTCATCTGAAAGATAGTGCTGACGTATGCCAGGAGCTGAGGTCAGTGTGGCGTGAGGGCCACATACACCAGCAGGCCTAGGCAGATGGAGGAGGACCGGGTTCAGACAGGGCACTGGGTGCTGAGGCTCCATGGCAGCTGGATCACTGTTGTCTGGGAGATACCATACCTCCTTTAGGAATGCATATGGCACTGGAATTCTTAGAGCATGCAATAAGGGACCTCCAAGAGGTAAAGCTGGATTTCCTTCCAGCGTGATGCAAGGTGTTTTGAGTAGAATTTAATTTAATTTGGAGAAATAATGTCCTGGTGAGATATTTGAACCGTAAGTGTTGTGGACTAGTTCATACTTGTTACAGACTGATGATTCCAAGGAATTAATATTTTTCATTACATCACAGCTATAAGAAAATTTTAATCAAATTTAACCCTGTCATCACTCAGCATAGTACTAAAACAGAGTTTGGACTACATTTAAAACAACAAAAATAAACACTATCTTTTAAGAGGAAGAAAAGAAGAAAAACATTTAACTTTGTAATATGTGTAGGCAGTAAATGATGACCATGAAACACCTGGAAGAGTGGACATTTAAAGTAAGAAATTAAAACAAAACAAAACAAACAAAAAAAACAAGAGAAGTTAGAGTAGATGTTATGAGAAAAGTACAGATAATAGTTATAAAACAAAAAAATAAGAGAGAGTACAGCCAATATATTATTAGGCATTTGCTTTTCTATAAAGATGAATTTAAGTCAAACCTACCAAATATCTTATTTAAAATGAAAAATCAGAAAAAAATAAAATGAAAAACCACAACATCTTGTAAAATGTTTTATACAGCTCAGACCCATTCCAGTGATCTGTTACTGATAAACTCCTATGCTTTCCTTAACCAGAAAGATTTCAAACTTTGCCATAGAATTTTTGAGTATTCTGATAGATGTTATTAACTTTTTTATCAGTAAAAAAACAACAAAAAACCAGCCTGAAATGTTTGCTCTGGAGTTAGTGGCACTTTCAAAGCGTGTTTACCAGGGTTTAATTGAGTCAGTGGAGTGTTTTAGCATTCGGAAATTTTGACCTGCTGGGTAGAGGTACTTCTGTAATCGTACCAAGCATTATAGAGGTTTATCAAAAATGGATTTTAGGCTTTATCTTACAATTTTTATTTGTAAACTACTTATGTAACTGGACAGCAAGGGAAACTCAATCTCAGTGATTTTCCTTAGGGATACAAGTATATTGACAAAGCATTGTGGTATACTGAAATGACAGTAAATCTATTTCTCACAAGTTGAATGTTTATGAGACAGATAGAGAAATGATATTGTAAGGTCATTGGTTTCAAACTTCCTTGGATGGAAATGTTTGTAATTCAAGCATAGGTTTTATAGGTTTCAAAGCCGTGAGTATTATAGAAGTTGGGGTAGGAGTGCCTAGGTGGCTCTGTTGATTAAACCTTCAACTCTTAATTTCAGCTCAGGTCATTATCTTGTGGTTTGTAGGATTGAGCCCCTCATCTGGCTCTGCACTGACAGCGTGGAGCCTGCTTGAGATTCTCTCTCTCCTTCTCTCTCTGTCTGTACCCTACTTTAGCATGATTTCTCTTGCTCTTTCTCTCAAAATAAATAAACTTAAAAAAAAAAGGAAAATGAATACGAATTAAAAAAAAAGAAGTTGGGGAAAAAGTAAAGGGTGTTCAGATATTTTGGCTTCAAATTAAGGCTTTTATTAATATTAGAATTTTGTACAGTTTTTGAGGCCCTGTGGAAAATTTGAAAATTGTCCAGTGAAGGGATTGAATATCTAAAAAGTATTTCGTTTAGGGGTGCCTGGAGGGCTCAGTCAGAAGAGTATGCAACTCTTAATCTTGGGGTTATGAGTTTGGATGCCACATTAGGGTAAAGATTACTTAAATAAAAATGAATAAAAAGTATGTTGTTTAAATTAGGAAAGTGGCTCCTTAGGAGTACCTGGGTGGCTCAGTTGGTTAAGCATCTGACTTTAGCTCAGGTCACGATCTCATGGTTTGTGGGTTTGAGCCTTGCATCAGGCTCTGTGTTGACAGCCCAGAACCTGGAGCCTGCTTCGGATTCTGGGTCTCCCTCTGTCTCTGCTGCTACCCTACTCATGCTCTGTCTCTCTCTGTCTCTCAAAAATAAATAAGTATTAAAAAATAAAAGGAAAATGGCTCCCTGCAGTGACAGTAGATTGTATGACACATAAGTATTTTGCAAATATGGAGGAGGAATTACTTAGCTGGATCACAAGTGATTGTCCAGCACTTTACCTAATTCATCTGAATATCATATATTTAGCCAGTGTGGTTACTTTAAAGAAACTACTTTACCTTAACAAAATTCAGCAAGACCAAAGAACAAAAATTTTTTTTCATGTATCATTGTTAAACAGACAATTCTGTTTTGTGTCAGAGTTCATAAGTGAAAGTAATCACCAGAAAACAGAATGTTAAGAACAAAATTAAAGTTTACTTTTTGTTTAAACAAAAATAAATAATAAAAAACTACTCTTCTACTTGGAAATGAGAGAAACCTCAACTCTTCTAAGCAATACTTGCATTATAAGAAACTAATATCTGCAGTAATAAACTTTTTAGACTACAACAGCACAAACTCAGCTTATCAAAACCTGTGAGATACAGTCAAAGCTGCACTTGGAGCAAAACCATAGCTTTAGGGAAGGAATAATGAAAACTAAATTAATTTTCAATTTATGAATCTTTTTTTTGATTTAACTTTATTTTTTATTTTTTAAAATTTACATCCAAATTAGTTAATATATAGTGAAGCAATGATTTCAGTAGATTCCCTACTGCCCCTTATCCATTTAGCCCATCCCCCCCCCCCACAACCCCTCCAGCAACCCTCAGTTTGTTCTCCATATTTATGAGTCTCCTTTGTTTTGTCCCCCTCCCTGTTTTTATATTATTTTTGTTTCCCTACCCTTATGTTCATCTGTTTTGTCTCTTAAAGTCCTCATATGAGTGAAGACATATGATTTTTGTCTTTCTCTGACTAATTTCACGTAGCATAATACCCTCCAGTTCCATCCACGTAGTTGCAAATGGCAAGATTTCATTCTTTTTGATTGCTGAGTAATACTCCATTATATATATATATATATATATATACACACACACACACACACCACATTTTCTTTATCCATTCATCCATCGATGGACATTTGGGCTCTTTCCATACTTTGGCTATTGTTGATAGTGCTGCTATAAACATGGGGGTGTATGTGTTCCTTCGAAACAGCACACCTGTATCCTGTGGATAAATGCCTAGTAGTGCAATTGCTGGGTCGTATGGTAGTTCTATTTTTAGTTTTTTCAGGAACCTCCATACTGTTTTCCAGAGTGGCTGCACCAGCTTGCACTCCCACCAACAATGCAAAAGAGATCCTCTTTCTCCTCATCCTCACCAACATCTGTTGTTGCCTGAGTTGCTAATGTTAGCCTTTCTGACAGGTGTAAAGTGGTATCTCATTGTGGTTTTGATTTGTATTTGCCTGATGATGAGTGATGTTGAGCATTTTTTCATGTGTTGGTTGGCCATCTGGATGTCTTCTTTGGAGAAATGTCTATTCATGTCTTTTGCCCATTTCTTCACTGGATTATTTGTTTTTTGGGTGTTGAGTTTGATAAGTTCTTTGTAGATTTTGGATATTAACCCTTTATCTGATATGTCATTTGCAGATATCTTTTCCCATTCTGTCGGTTGCCTTTTAGTTTTGCTGATTGTTTCCTTCACTGTGCAGAAGCTTTTTATTTTGATGAGATCCCAGTAGTTCATTTTTGCTTTTGTTACCCTTGCCTCCCGAGACGTGTTGAATAAGAAATTGCTGTGGCCAAGATCAAAGAGGTTTTTGCCTGCTTTCTCATTGAAGATTTTGATGGCTTCCTGTCTTACATTGAGGTCTTTCATCCACTTTGAGTTTATTTTTGTGTATGGTGTAAGAAAGTGGTCCAGGTTCATTCTTCTGCATGTCACCGTCCAGCTTTCCCAGCACCACTTGGTGAAGAGACTGTCTTTATTCCATTGTTTATTCTTTCCTGCTTTGTCAAAGATTAGTTGCCCATACGTTTGTGGGTCCATTTCTGGGTTCTTGATTCTGTTCCATGGATCTGAGTGTCTGTTCTTCTGCCAGTACCATACTGTCTTGATGATTACAGCTTTGTAGTATAGTTTGAAGTCTGGGATTGTGATGCCTCCTGCTTTGGTTTTCTTTTTCAAGATTGCTTTGGGTATTCGGGGTCTTTTCTGGTTCCATACAAATTTTAGGATTATTTGTTATAGCTCTGTGAAGAAGGCTGGTGTTACTTTGATAGGGATCATGTTGAATATGTAGATTGCTTTGGGTAGTATCAATTTATGAATCTTAAGAAAATATTTTAATAAACCAATCAGGATAGAGAAATTGCTAAAGATTAAAGAAGAAAGTGGTGAATTAGAAAGCTGGAAATTTGTGGACTTGGTAAATAAATCCAAGGCCAAAATAGCCAAAATCAGTAGTCTTACTACTTCATTTTACAGATGAGGAAGTAAACTCACGAAGTTAAATGACTGTCTAAAGTTGCCCAGCTAGTAAGCAGCAGAGTACTCTAAGGACACAGCTGATAGGCCCTGATGTATTTTCTTTAGCATGAAGATTGGCATTAACCAGCCGGTCCATTAGTCTGAATTCTGGTGACGGTGTAGGCCCTATGAAGCTAGAAAATGGCTTGCGAGTGATATTGCTGGAGATGTTACAATTGCTTGAAGTAACTGGTTGCAAAAAATATGGTAGAAATCACGTGTCTGTTGGAGGTTGCTAGAACCTTGGGAAATAAGGGCACATAAGCATTACTACAACTTGGGATAATATAATCAAGAGTTTTATTAACAGAAGACAGAGTGAGTTTAGGTAGATATGACTTCAGAGAAATTGAGGAGCATAATCTGAAATTGATAACCATTTGGCAGCACTTTTCATAAATTCATGGTATAGTGACTCTGTATTCCATTAATTCTATCAGACTGCCATACATAGTCCCTATATATTTTGATTAGGTTCCACTGCTATGTTATATAGATTTACATTACAAAATGTACATAATGTTTTGGTGTTGGTACAGTTTTTAATAAGTAGATGATGGATGGAAGGAAGTTGAGCTTGTTTCCTTTAAAAGAAAGCAATACAGTTATTTTAAAAAGGGTTGAGTAGGCTGCATGTAGTAACTTCCTTCTAAAAAGTATATTATAGAAAGGGTAGAGAGAGGAAAGTAACATTGCAGGGGAGAACCCTGACAAACACTATCTCAGCTAGGAGTGATAAGTCATGTTGATAGTACATACCTTTATATCATGTAATGAGAATGTCAATCTACCTCTGTGGTCTTCCTGCCAAACCCATAATCCCAGTCTAATTATGAGACAAATCATCAGACAAGTCTCAGTTGAGGAACATTCTGCAAAACACCTGCTACTACTCTTCAAAACTGTATCAAGGTTATCAAAAATAAGAAAAGTTTGAGAGGGACGCTTGAGTGGCACAGTCAGTTAAGTGTCCAACTTTGGCTCAGGTCATGATCTCACAGTTCAAGAGTTTGAGACCTACATTGGGCTCTCTGCTGTTGGCACAGAGCCCTCTTTAAATCATCTGTCCCCCTCTCTCTTTGCCCCTGTCCCCCCTCTCTCAAAAATAAATAAACATTAAAAAACAAAAAGGAAATAGTCTGAGAAACTGTCACAGCCAAGAGGAGCCTAAGAAAACATGACAGCTAAATGGAACATATCCTGGATGAGATCCTGGAACAGAAAAAGGACGTTAGGTACCTAAACAAAGTATTGACTTTGGTCAAACTATATTTTGTGGTTTTCTCATTTTATTGTGAAAATAATAAATATTTATTTAAAAAAATCATGATATAGGGCATCTGGCGGCTCAGTCAGTTAAGCGTGTGACTTTGGCTCAGGTCATGATCTTGCAGTTTGTGAGTTCAAGCCCTGTGTTGAACAGCTCAGAGCCTGGAGCCTGCTTCAGATTCTGTCTCCCCTTCTTTCTGACCCTCCCCAGATTGCTTTCTGTTTCTCTCTAAAAGGATTAATAAAATATAATAAAAAATAAAAAAAAATCATAAGGGGCGCCTGGGTGGCTCAGTTGGTTAAGCAGCCAACTTCAGTTAGGTCATGATCTTGCAGTTTGTGGGTTTGAGCCCCGCGTCACGTTCTGTGCCAATAGGTCAGAGCCTGGAGCCTGCTTCAGAATCTGTGTCTCCCTCTCTCTCTGCCCTCCCCCTGCTCATGCTCTGTCTCTTTCTGTGTCTGTCAAGAATAAACATCAAAAAAAATTTTTGAGAAAAAAAAATCATGTTATAAAACCATAGTGGTGGCTCTGCACAAGCTGGGTTGTTAAAAGGTTTGTGAACACTTAAAAGATCTAGAAAAAGAACAAAGCCCAAAGTTAGTACAAAGAAGGGAATGATAAAGGTCAGAGTGGAAATAAAATAGAGATTGAAAAACAATAGAGAAGATAATGAGACTAAGAACTGGTCCTTTGAAAAGATAAGCAAAATTGATAAGCTTTTAGCCAAACCAAGAAAATAAGAGAGAGGACTCAAATAAATAAACTTAGAAAAGAAAGAGGGGAAGTTATACGTGACACTACAGAAATACAAAAAATTATGAGTCTATTACAATAAAATAATATGTAAACAAATTGGACAACCTAGAAGAAATGAATAAATAAAGATCATATCTTCTGGAGGGGGCTCGGGTGGCTCAGTCAGTTAAGCATCTGACTCTTGATTTCGGCTCAGATCATGATCTCTTGGTTTGTGAGATCAAGCCCCACATTGGGCTCTGTGCTGACAGCATGGAACCTGCTGGGGATTCCCTCTCCCTCTTTCTCTGTCCCTCCCCTGCTTGTGTGCTTGTACCCTATCTCTTCTCTGTCTCTCTCTTACACACACAAAAATAAACAAACATTTAAAAAAGAATATCTTCCCAGACTGAATCCTGATGAAATAGAATATCTGAACAGACTAATGGCTAGTAACAAAATTGAATCACTATTCAGAAAGCCCCCCAAAAAACAAAAGTATAGGATTCACAGATGAATTCTACCAGACATTTAAAAAAGAGTTAATACCTATTGTTTTCAAGTTATTTCCAAAAATATCAGAGAAAGGAATACTTCCAAATTCATTCTTTGAGACCAGCATTACCATGATACCAAGGGCCAACAAAGACCTACAAAAAAAGATAATTACAGACCAATATTCCTGATGAACATAGATGCAAAAGTCTTCAACAAAATATTAGGAAACCAAATTCAGTGATACATTAAAATGTTCATTCACCACCAGCCTCGATTTAGTGTATGGATACAAGGATGGTTCAATGTCCGTAAATTAATTAATGTGATATACCACATTAACAAAATGAAAGATAAAAATTATATGATTGTTTCAATAGATTCACAAAAAGGATTTGACAAAACCCAACATTTATTCATGGTAAAAAGCTGTCAACAAAGTGGGTATAGAGGGAACATACCTCAAAGGCTGTATATGATAAGCCCACAGATAACATTGTATTCAATAATGGAAAGCTGAAAGCTTTTCTGGTGAGATCGGGAAGAAGACAAGGATGCCTGCTGTTACCACTTTTATTCAACATATTACTAGAAATTGTAGCCATAGCAGTCAGACAAGAAAAAGATACAAAAGGCCCCCAAACTGGTAATAAAGAGGTAAAACTTACTATTTGTAGTTGATATGATACTGTATATAGAAAACCCTAAAGACTCCACCAAAAAAATCTATTAGAACTAATAAGTTAATTTCGCAAAATTGTGGGATACAAAATCAATATACAGAAATGTTGTGTTTCCATACACTACTGATGAAATACCAGAAAGAGAAATTAAAAAAAAAAAAAACAATCTCACTTACAGTTGCATCAGAAAGAATAAAATAGCTAGAAATAAATTTAACCAAAGAGGTTAATGACCTATACTCTGAAAATTAAAAACATTGATAAAATAAGTCAAAGATGGCACAAATAAATAGAAAGATATACCATGCTAATGGATTAGAAGAATTAATAATGTCCATACTACCCAAAGCCATCTACATGCTCAATGTAATCCCTATCAAAATGCCAATAGTATTTTTCACAGAATTAGAGAAAAAAAAATCCTAAAATTTGTATTAAACTACAAAAGACTCTGAATAGCCAAAGCAATCTTGAGAAAGAACAAAGCTGGAGAAACAAAGCCTAAAATACTAGATTTTAAGATATGCTGTAAAGCTGTAGTAATCAAAATACTATGGTACTAACACAGAAATAGACATATAGATCAATAGAGTAGAAGAGAGAGCCCAGAAATAAATCCATGCTTCTATAGTCAGTCTGTGACAAAGAAGACAAGAATATACAATGGGGAGAAGACAGTATCTTCAATAAGTGGTTTTGGGAAAATTGGATAGCTACATGCAAAAGAATGAAAATAGACCACTTGCTTGCAGTATACAGAAAAATAAATTCAAAATGGATTAAAGACCTAAATGTAAGACCTAGAACCATAAAACTCCTAAAAGAAAACATAGGGAGTAATCTCCTGAACATCAGTCTTAACAGTGTTTTTCTGGATCTGTCTCTTCAGGTAAGGGTAACAAAAGCAAAAATAAACAATTGAGACTGATTACATCAAGCTGAAAAGCTTTTGCATGGTGAAGGAAGCCATCAATAAAACAAAAAGGCAACCTATTGAATGGGAGAAGATATTTGCAAATGATAATAACTGATAAGGGATTAATATACAAAATTATACAAAGAACTCCTACAACTCAGCACTTCAAAGAAACAACTTATCTGATGAAAAAATGGGCAGAATACCTGACTAGACATTTTTCCAGGGAGGACACACACATGGCCAGCCAACAGATGTATGAAAAAATGCCGAATGGCTAGCATCAAAAAGACAGGAAATAACAAGTGTTGGTGAGGCTTTGGAGAAAAGGGAACCCTTATGCACTGTTTGTGGGAATGTACGTGCAGCCATTGTTGAAAACAGTATGGAGGGTCCTCAAAAAACTAAAAACAAAGTACCATATACTCTAGTAATTCAACTAATGGGTATTTACCCAAGGAAAACAAAAACACTAGAAAAATAGAGAAATAGAAAAATAAACACCCTATGTTTATTGCAGCATCATTTACAGTAGCCAAGGTATGGAAGCAACCCAAGGATCCATCATTAGACCAATGGATAAAGAAGATGTGGTATATATATGCAATATAAATACTTAGCCATGAAAAAGAATGAAGTCTTGGTATTCAGGACAGTGTGACCTAGAGGGTATTATGCTAAGTTAGATAAGTCAGAGAAAGACAAATGCCATATGATTTACTTAGATATGGATTTGAAAACAGACTCATAGAGAACAAACTAGTGGTTGTCAGAGGGGAGAAGGATGGTGAGATAGGCAAAATAGGTGAGGGGGATAAAGAGGTACAAACTTCAGTTATAAAATTTAAGTCATGAGATGTAAAAGTACAGCATGAGGAATATAGTCAATAATATTGTGGTAACTTGTGGTAGTGACAGATAGTGACTATGCTTATCATAGCATTTTGTAATGTATGTAATTATTGAATTGCTGTATTGTATACCTGAAATGAGTACAATATATCAAGTGTATTTCAATTGAAAAAATAAATAAATGTTTGTGGTGTTTAAGTGTGGTGATCCTCTGCTACAGCACCGTTGTGACGGTAGTTTTGACCTCAACACCTTTAGGCCCAGTAGTCTGTCTTTTGTGTTTTATACCCTTTTGTTATTCAGGAGGAACCTCAAGTCATTACAGATAGAATACAAACTTGTTTTTCTAACTCTGAAAAGTATTGTTCTCCCTCTCTGGGGTGATAGGTGGAACCAGGTAGGTAGGCGTTTCCTAAGTTCCCAGCTCTTTCTTCTACCTGTGCTTTCCATGCCAGGTATAGTGTGTAGAGGTAGCTGATACTCTGGTTTGAGGTTTGTTTTTTTGCTTTTTGTTTTTGTTTTTGAGAGAGAGTGGGAGTGAATGAGGAAGGGGCAAAGGGAGAGGAAGAGAAAGAATCTTAAGCAGGTTCCACACCCAGTATGGAGCCTGATGAAGGGCTCAGTCTCATGACCGTGAGGTCATGACCTGAGCTAAAACCAAGAGTTGGTTTCCTGGATGCCTAACCAACTGAGCCATGCAGGTGCCCCTGGTTTGAGTTTTGCAAGTATTCCAGGAACATCAGGAATCCCACCATTTTGTTCTTCAAATACATTGTTGTAATTCATTTCCCCTTAGACCTTGAAGTGCCATTGCGGGTTTTCATTGTGCTTTTCAAACTTTCCTAGGTTCTGGATGTTTCTTTCCATCTTACCTCAGACATCCTTTCATTCTAATGTTGTTATTGTGATAGTGGATGGGTGGGAGGAGAGCCTCACACAGGACAGTCTAAGAAGCCCAATCCTATTTCCTTTGGTCTCTTGGCCATGTGGACATTGAAGGTCCAGAGCCTGGAATCTGGTACTTCATGGTATACTGGAATGAATTTTTCTGTGCTTCACAAATACCCCAGTGCTTTAGCTGTTCTTTTTCCCCCCCTTTAACAGTTGAGGGAACTCAGGGCCCAGAGAGGTGGATTAACTTGTCTATTGATGGCAAAGATGGAAGAAGACAGAGACTAGAGGTGACTGGGGGCTCAGCATTCCCAGGGGCACTGGCAGTGTTTAACTAGAGGATTCAGAGCAAATATTGTAGGATCCCCAGGTAGGTACTGCCGGGAATGCTTTCCCTTTGTCCTCTAAAATCAAATTCCTGGGACTCTCTAGGGGGCAGCCTGCAAGGTGTGTATGTGTGCATATGTATGTCTGGACATGTATACATGTATTTTTCTGCCTTTGAATGACATGAATATAAGAAATATTTTACTTTTCTATTTGGTCCCACTTAGAGGAGACATTGGCATGGTACTGGAGTTCAAATTCTCTTTCTAATTAGCAGTTGGCTGCTCAGCTCCAGCCAGCTGATGTCATGTAGAAATTTGAACTCAGTTTTTTCAAAATAATCTAGAAACCCATTTTTTAAAAATGTGACATCCTTAAATTTTAAATCTTGGAAAAAACTCTTTTAGTATTATTTTGTAAACACAGTTTGGCCTAAAAACATGTCTCTAGACCTCTCTGTGTGAAACCTCTGGGTTTCAGCATGAAACATGAAACTCTGTACTTTGTTCTTTTCCTTACCTGCCATGAGTACATACAATGTTTTTTTTTTAGAAATGACAGCATCTGGATTCTCCAATGAATGCAAATGATATTCAAGAAATAGGTACAGAATAGAAAGAAACTCACAGAAAGTGGCTGAGAGAATTTTTTTTTTAAGGTAATACTGAATCTCAGTTCAAATGAATTATAGCTGTTTTCGGTGAAGTCTTAATTTCGGTAAAATTGTTTTGTGACTTTTGCTTTTGATTTTTATGAGGAATTGCAAATTTCATTTTTACAAAGAGTTTTAAGTGGCAAAAATCTATCTTTAAATTCTTAGGACTTTTTTTCATCATTAGAGAGCATGTTTTTGAAGATGGAGGGGTGCCATCTAATGGTAGTTCATGAAATCTTCATTTGGACACATGATCCTTATATTTCAAAGGAGCAAAAAAGGCAAGCGTGTCTTCTCCTTGACAGGGTTACCTTTAACACACTCAGACGTGGAATCTGTGTGAACACATCCTGACTGACTTTATTGCTTCTGAATTTGCCTCAAAGTATTTTGTGTAGTGAATTTTTCACTTTGTGCTTTGGCAAAGTGGGATAGAGACAACCCATTTGAAACCTATAACCTTCTAGAGCCCCACATATCCTAGAGTTGAAGCTTCTGCCTACTGTTCTTCCTGTTTTTTTTGGTGAGCATTTGTAATTCAAATATGAGCAGCTTTTGAATGGCTTTTGTGATCTAGTTGATGACTCATGCAAATGGGACTGTATGGTCTCATGGAAAATGTTAAGCTTAAATATTTTGGGAATCAGAAATCAGAAGTCCACATACATTATCTAAAAGATTTTATGTCTTCTATCAAGCATTTACTTACCTCATTTACTAAGTTTAGTAATATGTTACTTTTCCAGGAAATTCTGGTTCAAGTTGTACAATTGTTTACTGAAATGGTTGTTGTGGAACCAGAGTCCTATGCATATGCCAGGGTGATTTGTTCTATAATGGTTATTCTTTTGGAAAAGAAAAAAAGAAAAAGAATGAAAAAAGAAAAAAGAGAGAGATTGTGTTGAATTACACTTTGCACAAGCTGGTAAATATTACTCTCATAAAAGTATAAGACGAGCACATGTCAATGATTTTATTCAACTCATTAGTGAGGAAACGAAGAAAGTGTTAATGCTGGTTCAAAGAGCTTTTGAGGAGCTAACTATAAGAAAATTAATAAAGGAATGTTGGGATAAGATTTTTAGGTTAGTTATAAAACTGGTTACTGTCCTCCTGGGCAATAAAACTATGGCCTCTGGATTATCTCTTTCACTGGACAAAAATTATTTGCATGTTTACTGCATGAAAATTTCCAGATTTGCATGTAAATTCACAAAGTCTGAAACCTTTTATCAATAGTAAAGAATTGTTGAGTTGAACAAAGTACTTTTCTTTAAATCTTGCATCGGTGTGTGTCTGTGTGGTACTGAAATTACATGCCACATCCTTTTTTTGCCTTGTATCCAAGTCTTGGATACTGTTTCTTAAAAATGATCAATATCGTTGACCCTTATGTCTGTATCCATGTTTGGTGCTGAAAATGCGAAAGGTATCCAAAATGGGTGAGGTCATTGTCCTGAGTGCGTTTCTTCTAAGGGTAGAGGTGGAATAAATGCAAATTGTGATTAAGTGCAATGAAATAAGCAAAAAGCTGAGAGAAGGATATCAGAGGACAAATTTCTTTACATACAGAAAATAGAAAGATGATTCTGAGAAGATGACATTTAAGCAAAAACATACAGGATGAGAAAGGATCATGTGAAAGGTGGGAGGGAAGAGAGTTTTAGGCGTGGGAGTAACCAGCTGTGGCCAGAAGTAAGAAAGGGCTTGATTCATCCAAGGATCTGGAACCCCAGTGTGGCTGTGAGTGAGGGGGAGAGTGGCACTTGATAGTCTTGCAGTCCATGGTAAGGAGTTTGCACTTTATTTTGAGTACACTTAAGGGTTTTTAAAGATTTTTCTTGTAAAAGCTTTTTTTATCATGGAAAACTTTAAACATACAAAAAAAAAAAAAAAAAAAGAAATGAACGCATCACCCAGTGTGGGACTAGATCCCAGGCATTTTGGCTCCTAATGTGTGACTGATACAAAAGTAGGTGGAAGAGTGAAAGCAAAAAAAAAAAAAAAAAAAATTTGTTGAAAATATGAAGGCGATGAAAATAAACCGTTGGAAGCAGTTAATGGGAGATGCCACAATGTTTTTTTAGAGCCACGACAGGATTTAAAGTGATAACTGAATATTTAAGAAAATAAAAACTTTAGATATACACTTTAATATTGGGTCTTCCCAAACCACCTAAAGCTTCACAGTAGAGGGCTTTAAAAAATTATATAAACCCACAAAGATAGAAGAGGAGAGGAGACAATACCAATGTGGTTTTTGAGCCAGAAGGCAGATGGATGAGTAGTAATTGGCTTAGCAGACCCACAGCAGCTTAACTCTATAAGCTAGCAGGCCAAGAAATAGCCAGTTTGCACAGAATTCTCAAAAAGTATAGGAAGTGGTAGCAACAGGTACCTCTAAAACTATGGGGGTGGGGCTGGGTAAACAACTAGATAGGGTGAAAGCTGTTCCAGGAGTAGTCAGATTCCTAGAATTATCATCCATTCTATACTGTTCCTAACCCCTCCTCCCCACCTCCACCTCTTTGCAGCTTTACTGTTTACCCTCCAGAAACTATTAAACATGGTTTCTTGATTGGGGATCTGAGGCATGTATGAAGGATGAAGATCCCTAAAGATACAGGAAATTAGATGACCATATGATTACTGATTGCTGAGACTCTAGTCCTTTTCCTGCCCTTCGTTCCTGAAATCTTCGTAGTTATATCTGTATCTTCTGAATAGTAGAATGGAAGATTTTCCTTTGAGGAACCTGATCAGCCCTTAGTCTTTTCTGAAGGTACCAAAATTGAAAATTTCTAATAAAAAGTTTACTCAAATTCACCCAAGTTAACAAGCTACACTCTTCCACATATGCTCAAAACTTTGAATTTTCATTTTGTTCTCTGATTGTTAATCATGGGGCAGATAAACAGACCCATATATTCAGAGCATTCAATCATTATTTTAGTCTCTTACTTTTAAGCATATACAGATAACCAAGAATTACCAGAGGTATGAAGAAATTTTTTATGTAGAAGATAGATCTCAGGGATTAAGTAATAAAGCAACTTAGAGGTATCAGAGACCATTAAGAGAACAGAAAAGTTTTAAAAAATTAATACTTTCTGAGAGATAAAAGCAGGTATTTGATTAATGGAAAAAGAACAGGATACCATTAAATTCTTGGAAATTGAAAGCACAATAGTATAAATAAAAAAAATTTTTAGTAGAATTGAAATTTAATGATGAATTAAATTCTCAGGGAAAAAAAATCAAAGATTTGGAAATTAGAATAAAGGATAAGAAAATGAAAGGGTTAATCCCAGAATATCAAGAAAAAAATAGGAGTTTTTAGGATGAAAGAACAGTGAAAATGGAAAGAGGAGAAATCATTGTAATATAAGAAAAATGTCTAGATTTGAAGGATGAGTGTCAGACTGAAGGGGGACTGACTGAGTACTCAGACAAATGAACAAAAATAAACCCATTCCAAGAAAAATCCTTTGAAATTTTCATAACACTGTGGACAAGGAGAAAAAGCTTCCAGAGGCAAGACAATGCAAATAAACATGTACAATACTTCATAATCAAAATGATTTTTGATTTCTTAAGAGCAATATTGGAAGTTTGAAAATAATGGAACAAGGCTTTGAAAATAATGAAAATTGTTTTCACCAGAAATTCTGTACCCAATAGAAGTATTGTTAAGTGGAAGATTAATACACAAAAATTTCTAACATACAAGATTTAAAAGGTTTATTTCTACACAGCCTTTCTTAGGAAGTTACTGGAGGGTGCTCTCCATCAAAACAAGAGAATAAACCAAGTAAACCAAGAAAGAAAAAAACATGGAATCAGCAAACATATCAAAGGGGAAAAAAATCAAAGGGATCCCTGGATGATTTTTGTGTTTCACACGTAGAGGTGAAGAAGTCCTGATGAATAAAGACTTGACAATGTTTTGTCTAGGAAAGTACAAGTTGCCAGATTTATGTCTCTTCACCCTAGAGGGTAAATCAATGGGTATCATGAAAGTCAGTGGACACAATCATTTAATTGATGAGATCTGCAATTGTGATGGCATGTAGTTGAGGCAATTATATGTGTGCATTATGAATGTCTACATCAAACCCTAGTATCTATCTCTCTTTTAACCACCATCTTGAGAAAATGTGCTGATTCCTGTAGTCTGTATGCAGAAGAAAACAATCTGGCACAGGAATTTTCTCCTGCAGACATACATCTTACTATACGCATAGATTCTTTCTTGTGAAGAGACAAAGTTGATCGTTGTAATTGACTGGGTAGCAGAAGCATATGGCTGGTGGGGGCTGGTGTGAGGGAGACTTACTTCTCATTATTTACCTTTTTTGTCCCTTCTTAATATTGTGCCAGGATATATATGTTATTTAAAGATGAATAAAATAAAAATCTTGAATAAGTAAAGCTAATAAACTTTATATAAATAACTTTAAGAGACTACTCCCCTTTTCACTTAAAAATATCTGACATTTCCTGTATGTGTAACATCAGCTTACTTTTTATTGAAAGTTGCAAATTTAAATTTTGTTTTGGTATGGAGGAAGGAAAACATTTTTTTGTAGTACTCACCCAAATATAAATAACACAGATTAAGAATTCTTAGAGGCTGAATAATTTATGATATGAGTGATGAAACTTCTCTTGTTCCATAGGAGAAACTCTATAGCTTTAGAATGCCCATTACTAAATGTAATAGAATTGAAGTAATTCTATTCTAGAAAACCTTTCGCCATTAGGATCATATTTTCAGTATCAGTTACCTGGTGGTCACACCGTGGGAAGATGCTTGCTACAGCCCAGACAAGGCAGCAGCTGAAACAAAAGGTCAATGCATCCTTTCAATTCCACACTGATAGTGTTTGTCATCTTACTTTGTCCAATCACTCGTAGAGGTTGTACCCTTGTTTATTCTGAAACTTAAAAAGACAAAATTAACTTTTATTTTTTTTTTAAATTTTTAATGTTTATTCATTTTTAAGAGAGAGAGAGAGAGGGAGAGACAGAGAGAGTCAGAGCATAAGCAGGGGAAGGGCAGAAAGCGAAGGAGACATAGAATCTGAAGCAGGCTCTAGGCTCTGAGCTTTCAGCACAGAGCCTGACGCAGGGCTCAGGCCCATGAACTGCAAGTTGGCGCTGAAGTCGGTGCTGAAGTCGGTGCTTAACTGACTGAGCCACCCAGGTGCCCCCAGCAAAGTTAACTTTTAAATTGACTGAAAGTTTTCTTAGAAAGTTGATAACTGCAAAATCAGCAAAATCTATTTTTAATATGTTTTTCTTTATATTGTCATCTGTTGAGTCCTGATTCTTATTTGTGTACTTTATTTTATTCTTTATCCCATTCTATTTCTACAGAGTTATTGAAACTTAAAATAGAAGGCTATTCCCATTTCCTCAAAATATACTCTATTTGCTACCTTTCCTAAGGTACCCATTAATAAGAGGCGAGATAGGAGGAAGGTCATATCCTAGGTAAACAGGATTTGGAATTCTGTGGTT
Organism: Panthera uncia; assembly: GCF_023721935.1. Classification (NCBI taxonomy): domain Eukaryota; kingdom Metazoa; phylum Chordata; class Mammalia; order Carnivora; family Felidae; genus Panthera; species Panthera uncia. The sequence continues at coordinate 67,941,415 of NW_026057577.1, forward strand.
AGTATGACATACTGTGTTGGAGTATATATGACATTTAATTTTATAAATGACATAATAATATATAATATTATATTATATAATTATAATTATATAATATAATATATTATATAATATTATATTATTATAATTATATAATATAATATATTATATAATATTATATTATTATATTATATAATATAATTATTTTATATAATATAATATAATATAATAATATATGACATTTAATACATTGTGTGCTAAGTGACCCAAATGGAGAATAAAGTTAGTGAATACCAGTAGGTTTTCCAAAGAGAAAGGACAGTTAGACATTCAGGAAAAAAGCAGAGAAAAAAATTAATGCCAGGCAAATTTAAAGAAGCATAATATTGGGGTTCCTTGTGACAGTCAGAATGCATTAACTTTTTAGAACAGAGTCAGTGTTGTATTCTGTCCTGCTATTATTGTCAAGACCTCTTTGGTTTGTCTGCCTGTCCTAAATTTCCTTACTAGTCATTGTCAGTTTTAAAGTGGAAGGGGCGGGCGCCTGGGTGGCTCAGTCGGTTAAGTGTCCGACTCAGGTCATGATCCTCTGGTTTGAGTTCGAGCCCCGCATCAGGCTCAGAACCTGCAGCCTGCTTCGGATTCTGTGTCTCCCTCTCTCTGTGTCCCTCCCCTTCTCACACTCTGTCTCTCACTCTCAAAAATAAATAAACATTAAAAAATTAAATAAAGTGGAAGGAAAGCTTTCGTAGATGGTGGTAATAATTACATGGGAACAGGAAAGATAGCTAGTGTTGTATCCTTTCACAGAAGATTAGAAAGACTAAGACTGTTGAATGTCGGAGCAGAGGAGAAGGGATCTTCCACTTGGTATATCCTGATGTGGATTCATAGTGTCACAGATTGGAGATTAATGGATAAATATTGATGTTGCAAAGCGACAGAAAAATCCAGCCTAAGCTGGCTGTCACAAAAAATGTAATTTATTGCCCAGTTTTGGAAAAGGCCAGGGTAAAGCTGGATTCAGGAAGCTAAGCTTGATTGTCAAGACTTGGCTCTTCTCTACCTCTTGGCTCTGTCTTTGGCTGTGTTGTTTTCCTTTCCAGGCTTCAGAGGAAACTGGCCCCAATCAAAATGATCCCGAATCCAGCAGTAAGGGGAATCTGCATCCTTATGCTTAAGCAGGATTCTCAGAATTGTTTTGTTGACTTTGGCCCATTGCTGTGATTATCGTGGAGCCAAGGACCATATCTTGTGGATCTTCATATCCTCAGTGATTAGTTCAGGGTGTTTGTTTGCACAATGTATAGTAGGTGCTCAGTATACAAATGTTATACCAAATTTTAATCTGCTCTTCTGATAGCAAACAATTTGCATTGTAGCAACTATTCTAATATAATCCTGACTTTAATTTCAAAATATTTTTTTGTGGAATTAGATGACTTGTTGGATAGGCTGAAAGTGATTACTAAAAACTAAAGACTTTGTGCCTGTGTGTGATCAGGACTATCAAAATTTCATAGTAAAATCAGGAAACAAGCAAGAAAGTAACATAAATCTCATATTGTTTTAACACGATAAGAAATCTATTCAGAGATAAGAGATCTTTGGCAGGAACAGCTTTGATTTCCTTTGAATCACACTGAGCGAGGTAAGAGGAGAACATGGACGGTAGTTAGAAAAGAGAGGATCTGAGTATTGGAATATCATGCCAATGCAGAGGAGAGGAATGCCGTCATAATGCTAAAGTTCTTTTTTTACAGTTATGACAGAATATGAGTTCACATCTTTAAACACATGTTGTTTGAAATTCATTTTATAAAGAAGTTTAGAATAGGTAGTCTGATGGGTCATGTAAGACTTTTCTTAAATCCAATAAGAAAGACCTGAAATAGATGTAAGACTTATGTGTTGTGTCAGTCACTAATGCTAATCTTCTGAGTTTAATATAGGGAGTTCCAAAGACTGGATTTTTAGCATGATAGAGGAGAATATACCTAGTTACCCTAAAAAGAAACTTCAGCATTTGTGTAATTATGCCTGTCTTCTAATGGGAACTTCACTTCTAAAGCTTTTTCTTCATCTTTAAATTTCTATTGAATGCCAACTTTGCCTCAGCAACTTTTCTTACAGGTTGAAAAGATGAAAGCAGGGGAGATTCAATTATCAATGATGTCACAGAATTTGAGGCATTTCCAATCATGCTTGTTTGTTCATTTCACATAATCTCAAAACTCACTGATGTGCACCAATTTAAAATGAATTTACTGACTTAACCACAAGATCTCGGAGCTCTAATTGCCTGGGAAACTGCAAGAATGCACCATTTGAACTCATTGGTCCTGACGTTAAAAGATGCTGTTAAATATTTAAAGTAGTCAAGAGAACTGCAGTTTCTGTTAAGTAAATATAGTGTTTATTAGAATAATAATGTGCCAACTTTTAGGATACTTATACAGCTTTTTGGTAGTTTTGGTGCATGAGTTTAAAATATTTGAATGTTTAAAAATATATAGCATAAGCAGTCTACTAAATTTTTCAAGATGGTGACGTGTGATTTGCAAGAATAGAATATAAGAGGCAATATAGTATGGTTTTTGGGTAGAGAGTCTGCAAGTGGACTGCTGGGTTCAAATCCCCTTGTCCTCTTAACTAAATAACAGTGCGTGTGTTAACTAGATGGTGTGTGCTTTAGTTTCCTTAGCTGTCAATGGGATTAATGCTACTAGTACCTTCTTCACAGACAGGTTGTGAAGATTAAACGTGTTATCGTGTATAAAGTATCTACAGCAACACTACATAAGCATTAGCTTTTCTGGTTTCTTTCTATAGGTAATTGCAGTTTTTCTTCAGGATAGATGGAATCCTAGAATATAATATAGTAACACACACAGAAATATATGTGGGGAATTCTGTAGTAAGTTCATGCATATTGCATTGAAAAATTCAGTAATTAACTCACAGCTCCAAATGTGGTCTGTTGTACATCCATTTCAAAACATGCTCCTCACACTCTAGTTCAGTGTATGTCAAAATGTATGTTAAGGATCAGTTACTTTAGAGTGAAAGGGCTGCCTGTTAGTTGTAGATTCCTGGGCCTCAATCAAATTCACCGGATCAGAATTTTTGAGTCCGTGAGTTAGCATTTTAACAAACATTTGACTTGTTTCTTGTGGAGGACAAATTTTGAGAAGTTACATCTCCAGCTGTTCATGATTCCCTCTTGTCGTGCTGTAATTCACTTACACTCTTTCTCACTCAGAACTTCAGGTGTCCTCTTACTTCTGTCAGCTCAAAATTCTATCACAGCTCACGTTCAAGGAGTTTTTTTTCTTTCGAAATCACAGTAGACCACAGTTGATCTTTTTCTTACGCATCGCTGCCTCATCACCCCTCCATTCTGTATTCTCTTTCTCATTCCTAGTTCATTTCTTTCCCACTATTTGTCATAAGTGAGGTGTGAAATCATTCTGGCTTTAGAATTCCACAGAAAATCTTAGTTGTCTTTGGTGGCCCAGAATTGCTCCTAATCTCCTACCTCACTCAGGCTTTGCCTTTTTCCTTCCCTTTCTCTCATTCTTTTCATTTCCTTTCTTTGGGCTAACATTACTGCCTTAGAAGTCAGGGAAGAGAGAAGTTTTATTTCTTCTTGCAAGTCCCTTTATCCCCATGGCAGGTGAAACATTCTCAGAGAGAAGGCACAGGTGTAGAAAATGCTTTAGTCTTCCAGAATCTCTGGTCCTGTTGGCCCATGTCTCTTTCCTGGACTCCATCTGACCTCTGCATCCCTGCCTGTGGATTTTGCAGTTTTAACTATATGAGACGTCATTAAGCAATCTCAGATTGCATTGTTTGAATATACTTGATTGAGAAAATTGAATTTAAAGTAAAATATATCAAGATCTCATGTATTTGGTGGTTTTTAAATACAAAGCCACGTGTAGCCATGTGGCAGTACCACATACATGAAAATTTTATTACTTCTTGACCAAGGTAAAGAGTAATAGGAAGCATTTTGGCTCACTGAGTGCATAATGCAACTCTCCTTTAAAACACATGAACTTGTTATGTTCGTGTGACTGGTCACATAATCCATTGGAATCTTAATGATCCGTGAGATCAATTGTTCACATTTTTAGAGGTACATCTACATTACAAAACAACATTGCTTTCAAGAGGCCACTGCACTGTTGTGCTTTTGAAAGCACTTGAATCACACAAGGCTGCAAGTAGGAACACTATTGATGCGTCATAAACACACACATTCCAGTAAGAAGAAAACAGTACAGTTATGGAAAAGAAGGAAATACACACTTTGCCAGATTTACTTTTAAAGCAACATAGACATTTTCTAAGAAATGATGTTAGTATTTTAGGTAGTAGAATGGGAGAAATTTAGGTCCTGGAAATTTATGTTGAAAGCATTAGCATTTCCTTGCAATAACTAAAAAATTTTAAAAAGCATTTTCAAGTAAGACAAATGTCAGGAAAAGGTAGACACAACCAAGAAATCAATTTATTAATAAAGTTTCAGCTTCAGCTGCTTTTATATCCCAGTTTTAAGAGTTCTCTCATAGTTTTGTGATAAATAAATAGATGAAGAGGCCCTATTAAGATCATTGATCGACTTGATAATTTTTTAGTGTTGGCTTGTATTTTACAGTTTCATTTTGGGGAGAAGATGGGCTTTAATTTCATTTCCAAAGTACTGATTTATGTTTTTCTTAGGATAAATTAGAGGGTCAAAAAATTTAAAAACCCTAATTTGATAAATAAGTTTAAGACTACTGATAACTATTATCTTGTTATATAGGTTAAAGAACAAAAAGTAGTTATGAATTGTAAAAAATAATCATAGAAGAGATTGTGATTTTAAACTTATTTCTCTGATCCCATATTTAAATTGGATGGTTTAATATTTGATGTATTTATGTCTTAGTTCCTTACCGTCTAGCTCTTCACTCTGTTTATATCTGTAGCAACATGGTCTAATGAAAATATATTAGGTATGTTTTGTGAACAAAGCTTTTTTCTTTTTTTCCTAATAGGGATGCCCTCTGCATCTTTATTAGTAAATCTCCTCTCAGCTTTATTCATCCCTTATGTGTTTGGAGAAACAGAAATAAGGTTTGCCGGACAGACAACATTTGTAGTTAATGAAACAAGTACAACAGTTATTCGTCTTGTCATCGAAAGGATAGGAGAGCCAGCAAATGTCACCGCAATTGTATCGGTAAGAAATGATGTAGCTCTGTTCTTACTGAAGTAGATGATATGACATTTCTTAGTTTCAGCGACAAGAATTTTTCTTAACCGTTTGAGATTCTGAGTAGTTTCATTATGATAAATGATTTTCGGGTATACTATTCCATTCATATTTCCTAAATTTTTTTTAACTTGAGATTCTGAGTTGTTTCATTATGATAAATGATTTGTAGGTACACTATTCCATTCATATTTCCTGTAGGTTTATAGGGTGCTCCAATTAGCATATGCACGTGCCAATAATAGTAAAGATATAGACTGATTATTTTTAAATGTTCATATGTTTATTTTAAAACAAATAAAAAACAAAGATATCAGTAAGTGTTCCTAGGTAAAATAACATTTACTTCGGGTAATTTGGATTCCAGTTATCTCTGCTCAGATATATATTTCAGGTGGCTTAGGGAAAAATACATAAAATTTTTTAAAGTAATGGCAAATTAAAAGTGAATTTTGTCAGAAAGCTTGGGAGAAATTAAGTTCATTAACTTAGGTACAGGTTATGTAGGATTTGTTAAACTGTCAGGTTATCTTGCACACAGTTTAGTTATTGGATGGATTCAGTGTGCATATATCTGTGTCTACGTGTAACCAGAAAGTAATGTCATATGACCACTAAGGATATTGCTGTATCTGAGGCCCAAAGTACTTGAATTTTTTTTTTCAAAAATAAGTTTTGAAGTAGTGGGTTAAATTATCACATTGTGAAACATTGTAAAAAAGAGATAAAAAAGGAAAAGAAAGATATAAAAAAAATATGAAACAAACCCAGTTTTATAACTTTGTGCATTGCTTTTAGTTTTTAATTTATAATATGTGTGTATATATTTACTTATTTCATTTTAACGAGTATACATTATAGTTGATAACCTTTTATGCATAATTTTTATTGTATCATAAGAATGTTGTGGGGTGATTCTGTCATTTTTCACAGCTTTTCCCCATGGTGGCATCATCATTTCCCAATTATTTTTCACCTGGCTTTCACTGAGGTTGCTTCCAATTTTTGTTGCTGTAAATGCTGCTCTGATGAAAATGTTTACATATGTATTGATTTTTGCATATTTTGAATAGTTAAATGATTTTTGGGGTTGGGTTACTGTGTTTTTCTCTTTATTTGTTTCAGTGGCTCTTGATAGTTAATGCTTTGTAAAAGACTGCAACTTTTTATATTAAGGTATAAGTACAAGTTTTTCAGTACCCTTAACTTACTCGGGTATCTCAAGTATTTAACCTTTATTTTTACAAATGAAAACTAGAAATTGACTGTAATTTCCCAAACATGTTCATCATTTTTTATTTGCACTAAATCATGTTTTTTTTTCTAGTAGATAGGTTATTCATTCTGAGTTCTTTGGCAAAAGAAACCTCATTTAGATTTGCACAAGAAGTTGTTCCTTTATAATTTCATCATTACTGCTCCCTTGAAAATCTGTTAGCAATGCTGATGTTATAGAATGAAGCCTTAAAAACTTAAGGAAAAGTTTGTGATGAGTAATAATTTGGAATGCTGAAAGAATTGAGTCTTTATTGGAACTATGGGAAAATATAAATAAAACTTCATTTGAAAGTTCTGGAAAAAGTACTTCTTTGAAACTGATAGCATAAGTAATTTTTATTTTCCTGGTGTATTTTGACAGGCTATTTCCACTTCTTCTTTGAGGGAGTTTTAGCTACAATTTTTTTTTTTTTTTTTTTGTCGGGTTTGGTGTAATCCCCTTGAGATCATTCAAGAGGCAGAGAAAAAAATTCACATCCATACTTGCTATGCAATTATTACTTTTCTGTGTCGTGATTCCTTTACCTTCTAGAGCATAAACAAATGTTTCTGTTTAGAATCATTTTTAATAATGTGTTTTGAAGGTGATTTTTATTGGTTTTTAAATATTTGTTTTGTTTTTGTACATCCATTATATAAACATCAGTGTCAGTTGATGACTACTGTGTTTTCTGTTGATGGCTCCAATTAGCATCAGTTTTGGTTGTCCTAAGAACTGTCTCTGTTTTGCATTTGATAGCTATATGGAGATGACACTGGTGACTTTTTTGACACATATGCTGCAGCTTTTATACCTGTTGGAGAAACAAATAGAACAGTGTACATAGCAGTATGTGACGATGACTTGCCAGAGCCCGACGAAACTTTTACTTTTCACTTGACATTCCAGGTAAGTCCTTCTTGCCCCTGCTGCCCACCTTGAACTCACAGAAACCTCACAATGCTTAAAAATCTGTTTCTCTAGAGATAAGCCAGTCTAGAGACTGGAGGTGGTTTTCAAAGAAGTCAGAACTGACAGTCTCTTTGGCAATTCCATGGTCTGGTTATTTTTCCTCAGACAATCTTGTTTAGAAGATTCTACAGTTAGTTTCTGGATCCATTCAGCTTATTTAGGAATTGCCATGACAGATGCTCAAGAAAAACCTGTCTTCCCTTTGGCTCTTTTCTCTTTTATCCCTCCCCTGCTACCAGATGCACAAAGAATGACCGAGACTTCTGAGTTCAAAGGAGAGGGATACAAAAAGCAGGCTTGGAAGTGGGAGGTCCCTGTGCCTTAGAATCATTTTGGAGTAGCTCTGGGAAAAATGTTTGAATAGCCTAAGGTTTAATTGTCCTTTATGGCGTGATCTATTAGGTTGAGGTAATGACTGCTAACACTGCTGTAGTTAATTTTTCTGAGGGGCATTGAGAATTCTTTTTAGAATGATTATATTGGTATGAGTAAAATTTTTATGAAAATGATACTTGAAATAATCCTGTTTTGCCTTTGTATATCACTTTTTTGCATATTATGCTGCCGTAGAATATCAATAGAAATGTTGTAGAAAACTCTTCCCTTATTAATCAGAAAAAATGTTTTAATATTTTATCTTTAATTTGGCTTTATAATTTATAAAGTAAATAATTCTTAAGTGTCAGCACCTTCTATAGTGAGAAGAAAACACGTTTGAATAGAATTTTATACTGCTTACTTCTCTGTTATATTAGTAATGAGATTGGAGTAATTATAATATAGCATTACTAGCCAGTGTTTGCTTATCATTGTAATGATTTAGTGATTAATCGTTTTTAAAAGTTTTTGAAAAGTTTTTATTTGGGACTTCTTTACCATGTTGACTTAATTTGAAAACATTTTCTTAATCTGCATTAAAAGTATGCTTGTATTTTTATTCATAGTCTGAACAATTACTTAAAGACAGAAACTCTATTAAAATCATTCTTTTTTTCCTCTTATTTTTAATTTATTAACTTACCTTGGGGCTTTTATTTTAGAAACCTTCAGCAAATGTGAAGCTTGGATGGCCAAGGACTGTTACTGTGACAATATTATCAAATGACAATGCATTTGGAATTATTTCATTTAATATGGTATGGTTACATACTGATCAATCTTGTGGTTGCTAGATAATAGTTATTAAATTAAAGAAATTTTTTTAGTGTTTATTCATTTTTCAGAGACAGAGATAGAGCGTGAGGAGGGGAGGGGCCGAGAGAGAGGGAGACACAGAATCTGAAGCAGGCTCCAGGCTCTGAGCTGTCAGCACAGAGACTGACGCGGGGCTCAGACTCACAGACCATGAGATCATGACCTGAGCTGAAGTCGGACACTTAACTGACTGAGCCACCCAGGCACCACAGTAGTTACTAAATTTTTAAATTATTTTTCATGATATTACCTGGTATCATCTTGCCATTTGAAAATAAATACAATTCGCTCTAACTCCATCCATATCCCATATTCTGTAGACTGTCCATTTGTGCTGCCTGAGATTTCTCCAGATTGAGGAGGCCTATGTGATCTTGGCTGTCTCTTGTCCTGTTCTTCTGCTGATCATTCCACCTGATTCATTCGTTACTTCCGTTGGTGGTCTGTAACTTGGATGTTGTCTTATTCTTTTGCATCTGTTGTAACAGAATTATGTAGACTGGTGGCTTAAAAACAACAGAAATGTATTTCTCACGGTTCTGAAGGCTGAAGTCCAAGATCAGGGTGCTAGCAGATTTGGTGTCTGGTGACGGCCTGCTTCCTAGGGGTCTTCTTGTTATGCTTTCATAAGGTAGAAGGGGCAAGGAGCTCTCTGGGATCTCTCTGATAAGGGCACTTATCCCATTTGAGAGCTTTGCCCTCATGATCTAATCACCCCAATGGCCCTGCTCCTACAGTTTGAACATGACTTTGGGTTGGGGGGGGGTGGGGACACAAACATTTAGTCTTGTAGCAGATGTTGTAATCTAGTTCCTTTTGCTTGATTTTCTCAGCTGCCTCTTAAAGAAAATCTTGTTTGTCAGCCTTCTCTGAAAGTTGGGAGATGAGAAAAACTTATTGAAAGAATACTGGAAAAACGTACAGTCAACTGAAAATTCAGTAGCAGACATAGTTCTTAAAAATTCTATACTCAATCCCTACACTGAGATTTTCCCATTTATTAATATTTCTTAAAGGTTAAAATTCCTTGTCATCCCCCTTAGTTTTGCTGAGCAGTTCATTTTATTCTCTCTGATCGCCAGATTCCTATGTTCCCGACCAGTTCTGTGTTCATAGAGTTTTATCTTTAGAAACAAACCCACAAGCTAGGTCCCCCACTGAGAGAAGTTGTTTCCAGCTCCTAAAATAAAACAAAATTTGTCTTGGGTACAATTGGATTTTACCATGAAGTTTTAGACTATAATAACCTTCCTGATATGGAGTCTTTTTGAATCATGTTACTAATTATCATTACTAAAAGATGATGTGGTACTCCCCAGCTTTTTATTTATTTTCCAATTTAGATTGCTGCTGCAGTTGGTAGAATGTATGTCATTTTCTTAGTACCTTAAATTATCTTTGAAACAAGGTGGGCTATAGATAAATATGATCTTTTAATTGCAGTATCTTTATTAAAAAAGATATGTGGATAATGTCAATGTAGTAGACATTTTGTGACCTCCATTATATTGTCATATACAAAATTAAATTAATTAATCAGTCATTTCTATTTAAATTATAGGGAATTATTAGTTAATTATGAGGCAGGCTCACTTAATTGCTTAATTTCTCTCCTTATTGCCTTTCTCTTTTCTATTTACTCCCAACTTATCCCCACTATCCTCATACTGACTTGTTTAAAGGTTCTTTCCTTCCTTCCTTCCTTCCTTCCTTCCTCCCTTCCTCCCTTTCTCTTCTTTCTCTCTTTCTTTTTCTCTCTCTTTTTATTCTCTCTCTTTTTCTCTTTTCTTTTCTTTTCTTCTTTTTTCTTAGCTTCTGGGAATGAACCCTAATCTTTTGCATTGGTCACAGGTCCCTGACTGTTGTGGTCACAGTGCTGCCAGGCAGCCTCTGATTGGGCACCTGCATCATGTGGTTAAAATTAAATTAACTAGCTTTTGAGCTCACAGTAGTTAGTAAATAGGCTGGATTTGGTTCCTGGCCTGGATGATGATTATACTGATGATGAAGATAGCACTGATGATGTATGATGTCTTTGGGACAGGCATTCCTATCCCTGTTTATGGATGGGAACACTGAGACTTGGTGTCACCAGGAAAGATGGGCATTGCTGCCCTAGTTACCATGCACCTGGCTGCTTCCCTCTTCCTCTTCTTCTAGCTGGAGTTTCAGGCAGCCAAGCCAGAGTGTTTCAGCATTTGAAGTCCTGGCTTCTTCTTTGCTTCAGTGATCATGTCCTGAAAGCATTAGCAGTTCTCTGCTTTTCGTTGATAGGCTGACCACCGAGGAGGGAACAGTGGTTGGGAGCAAGGCCTGTGGGTGGTACTTCCAGTGGGTGGTTGCAAATGAACTGCTCTCATCTGGAGAAGCATCTCGTTTTTGTGACCTCTTGGGTCTCTGGGGCATTTGAGTTTGTTGTCTTTCAACTAGATAATCTTTATGGTCCCTCAGCAGAACAGCTAGTTGATGGAACCAGAACAAGAACTTACAACTTTTGCCTGAATAGTTTTATGTTCCCTTTACACTATTATTTTTTAGCATTTTTATTAGATACACCTAATTAATGCTAGGAAGTACAGCACTCTCAGGGCACCAGGTGAATTAATTTATCTGTGGAAATTTAGTATTTCTAAGGTAATATTTTGCACCAGTCTACCTCTAGTTGATGAGTGCCTGATTGTCTTTGTTCTTCCCGATAGCCTTTTTCAATCACAGTGAGTGAACCTAGGGGCAGAAATGAATCTGTGCCTTTTACTCTCATCAGAGAAAAAGGAACTTATGGAATGGTCACTGTGACTTTTGAAGTAAGTGTACTGTGCAATCACTTTATTTTTTATTTATTTTTATTTTTATTTTTTGAGAGCGAGAGGGAGCAAGCGAGCTGGGGAGGGGCAGGGGGGAGAGCGAGAGAGAATCTTAAGCGTATAAACAGCATCTCTTCTCAGAATTCAGTCTCCCCCGTGCCCTTCTTAGTTTTTTTTCTCCATAATACTTATCATCTGAAAAATACGTATTTCTTTGTCCGTTTTTCCTTTCATTAAATGTTAGGTCCTTGTGGGTAAGGAGTTTACCTGTTCACTGTTGTATCCTTAGCACCTAGAAGAGGTCAGGCACAGAGTACTTAAGTATTTTTCAAAAGGAATGATTTTATTACATCTTTATATCTAGCCTGTTAGTATGTTATTATGATTATTTTAAAGATGGGGAAAGTGCTGCTTGGAGTTGCTGAATACTTTCCCAGTGTTAAACAGTCACTGGTGGAATTGCCATGTGATTCTATGACTTAAGAGAATTTTCCAATTTTGAATACCTTCCTCTCATGGAAGAATACATTTTTTCTCAGGTTTAATGTAATGGCTTGAAAAAATAAAAAAGAGAAAACTCTTAGAAATCATGTAGTTTAATGTGATTATAGTCCATATCTATAATTACAGGCCTTGACTATTAATTACAAGGGCAAACTTATATACAGTTTTCTATAATTCTTCTTATAAAACATTTTTAAGTAAAAACCAGATTTTTGTCATTTAACATCACAATAATGCTTTCTTACTCTAGTGAAATATTTTGCATTTATGGATGGTACTATGTGTTTCTTTTCAGGTAGAGGGTGGCCCAAATCCACCTGAGGAAGATTTGAGCCCAGTTAAAGGAAATATCACCTTTCCCCCTGGCAGAGCAACAGTAGTTTATAACTTGACAGTACTTGACGATGAGGTGAGATAATATAAATGCTTCAATGGGACAGAGATTCTGTCTGCAGTATAGACATGTTAGAACATTATGTCAAGCATTAAATTGTGTTCAGTATTTGAAATTATTCAAGAACTTAGTCCTATGTAAAGCTAGTGTATTGTACTAACTAGTTAGTGTATACTTTAGCTATAAATAGCCATTTTGGTGGATATCTGGTAAATATTTACCTTATTTATTTCACAATTGTGTATATAAAAGCTGATGAACCTGAATATAACTGCCAACCACACGTAATACAGTAACTTAAGTATTTGGTAAACCTTGATGATTGTTTTTTGTTAGTGATTGCAGTTTTGAGTAGGTATAGTCCTACCTACCCAGCATAAGTATTTTACTATAAAAGCAAAGAAAATTCTACTGTAATTGATATCCTTTTGTTTAGATATTTTAATTAAAAACTTTTTTTAATTAAAAAAAATTTTAAAATATTTATTTAGACACAGAGAGAGACAGAGCACGAGAGAGGGAGACAGAATCCGAAGCAGGCTCCAGGCTCTGGACGTGGGGTTCAAACCCACAAACTGTGAGATCATAACCTGAGCCAAAGTCGGACACTTAACCGACTGAGCCACCCAGGCACCCCTTGTTTGGATATTTTAAATGTTCACATTCATGGGAAAGCTTTAGTTATTTTTACATTTCACATTGAAGCTACCAAGGATTGAGATAAATGAGATAGCTAACTTAACTAGGGAGAGAATTGATTTTGAACAATAATGTGCAAGGATATCTCCGTGAGCTAAATGAGAGAAAACATAACTTTTACACTTGATCTTAGCCAAAAAGCTGAGACACGATTGAGAAAACATAACTTTTAATGAAACAATGTTAGTATTGTCAGAAAAAAGTAGAATAGCTTGGAATTTATAACCATGCTTCTACTTTCCAAAAAAAAAAATCAAGAAACCAAATCACAACAAATCCTAAGAGTATAAAAACAAATGAATTAGAAGATATTATTAGAAACTCTCTCCTTGAAAAAAGTGAAGTGGTATTAGCATTGATAACTCTAGTTGATCTGGTTATGTAAACTAATAAAAACCTTTGGTTTTTAGATCCTTGGAAAGGTTATAATTTAGGGCAATGATTAATTATACATTTTAACTATAAACCTAAAAGATCATCTTCTGAGGATAATGTACATCATGGTACCTACAGTTAATAAAACAGTGTTGTGTGTTTGAAAGTTGCTGAGAGTAGATCGTAAGTGTTCAGCCACGCGTCTATAAGAGTCAACTATGTGAGGTGATGGATGTGTTAATTCTCTGGATCTTGGCAATCATTCAAATATGTGTATGTATATCAAACCATCATGTAGAATTTATAGAAAAAGCTCAAGCAGTATACTAAGAAGAAATCCCTAAGATTTCTGTGCAGTTGCAAAAAAAAGTTTCACCTTAACCAGGTGAACATTTGCATGATAGTGACTCTTAGAACTTGTTCTCCAGAGAGGCATGATGTGTATTTTGGAAATCATGATTGGTTCGTACATTTACCTCTTGAATTAGAAACCATTTAGAGAGAAACAAGAATAATTCACATGGTTGAAAACTAACCATTTGTATGTGATGTTTAATGTAGTTTTCCAGATTCTTAGATATTATATATCTATAATATTATTCCAGCTTCTTAGATATTCTTATATTTATTATTAGATTACCACAATGCTGCTTTTGATTCTACTAATCTGATAAAACTAGTAAAATTTTATGTCCAGTTTTACTGTCATATCATTAGCATTATGTAGAGATTGGTCAAAGTTAAAGACATATACCTATACTTTAATACTTGTCCAGACAATTGCTTTATGAACTTTTCTTTACCTATCTAAAATATATTATTTAACTTAGGAAAATATTTTAATATATAGCTATTAAACAGACTTCTTCTCTGTTTCCTCCCTCCAGTTAAAATATTTCTGTTTCTATGTTTGTATTGAAACATAGTGACTTTGTATACTTTGGTTTCTTTGCAGATGTTTTGGCTATTGATATTTTTGCTCCTGTTTATATTTATTTGACAGGTACCAGAAAATGATGAAATATTTTTGATTCAACTGAAAAGTGTAGAAGGAGGAGCTGAGATCAACATCTCTAGGAGCTCAGTTGAGATAATCATTAAGAAAAATGATAGTCCCGTGAGATTCATTCAAAGTGTTTATTTGGTACCCGAGGAAGATCACATACTCATAATTCCAGTGGTTCGTGGGAAAGATGACAGTGGGAATCTGATTGGATCTGATGAATATGAAGTTTCAATCAGTTATGTTGTTATAACCGGGAATTCAACAGCACATGCCCAGCAGAACTTAGATTTCATTGATCTTCAGCCAACCACAACTATTGTTTTTCCACCTTTTATTCATGAATCACACCTAAAATTTCACATAGTTGATGACACCATTCCAGAGATTGCTGAATCATTTCATGTTGTATTATTAAAAGATACCTTGCAGGGAGATGCTGTGCTCTTAGGCCCTTCTACTGTGCAAGTCACAATTAAGCCAAATGACAAACCTTATGGAGTCCTCTCATTCAACAGTATCTTGTTTGAAAGGACAGTGGTAATTGATGAAGATACAACATCAAGGTATGGTTGATTTTAAACCTTGCTACACTTATTTTATTTTTTAAATGTTTTTAATTTTTGAAAGGTAGGGGGGAAGGGCATAGAGCAAGAGGGACAGAAGATCTGAAGTGGGTTTTGTGCTGACAGCAGACAGCCTGATGTGGGGATCGAACCCATTAACTGTGAGATCATGACCAGAGCTGGAATCAGATGCTTAACTGACGTAGGCGCCCCTATTTTATTATTTTAAAATAATACGTTATTTGAATATATTAATCCAAGATTTAGTATTTGTGGTGTTGGACATAGTGCCAAACTGTGCCATTTCTTCACCATGGTTTTGCTGTTTTTTTCTTCTTATTTTCAGAGTAATTTAAATATACAAGTGAATTCACATTATGATAAATTCCGAGGACACATCTACATATCTACCCCCTCATATTAAAAACATTCATTCTTTGTGATATGGATTCTGCTTTTACTAATATCTGATGGCCAGTTTGACACTGAAAAACCTAGCTAAGGGAAACATAGTATAATATGTGACCTTATATATTTCTTTTAAAACTCTAGATTTGAAGACATTACAGTGGTTAGGAATGGTGGCACCCATGGGAATATTTCTGTGAACTGGGAATTGACACGGAATAGCAGTGATGCTTCACCGGTAATAGCAGATATCAGACCAAGTTCCGGAGTTCTCCATTTTGCACAAGGGCAGATGTTGGCATCAATTCCTCTTACTATCATTAATGATGATTTTCCGGAAGAGGCAGAAGCTTATCTACTTCGGATTCTGCCTCATACTATAAGAGGAGGTGCAGAAGTGAGCGAACCAGCAGAGGTAGATCACTTGTTATGTTTTACTTCTGTGAATATTTCTGTGTTACAGAGGAGCCAAAGAATTTGGTCACACAAATCACTTTTATGCTTAGTTTGATGCGCAAATCACTTTTATGTTTAGCTTGATACAACAGGAGAAACACTGGTTTTGGAAATGACATTTGTTTCTTTTGCTCAAGATTGTCTCTTCTGTAAATAAGAAGTTCACTCTTCAAAAAGATCCTATGAACAGTACATTAGTAAGGTCGTCAAATCTATTTTTTAAAATTCTTTTTAATGTTTATTTATTTTTGAGAGAGACAAATTGTGAGTGGGAGAGGGGCAGAGAGAGAGGGAGACACAGAATCTGAAGCAGACTCCAGGCTCTGAGCTGTCAGCACAGAGCCCAATGTGGGGCTCAAACTCAACAAACCATGAGATAATGACTTGAGCTGAAGTCAGACTTTTAACCGACTGAACCACCCAGGTGCCCCTCATATCTGTTTTTGATTCATATTTTACTCTGTTACATATAAAAAGTGACCATCTTTAAACATGATCTGTAAATAAATACTAAAAATCAGAATAGCCTAGAAAATAGTTTGGTATTGTCAGACGTGAGAATTCTGTACTTTAATATTTTATTTTTATCTGCAGCTTTTGTTCTACATTCAGGATAGTGATGATGTTTATGGCCTAATAATATTTTTTCCTATGGAACACCAGAAGATTGAAAGCAGCCCGGGTGAACGATATTTATCCCTGAGTTTTACAAGACTAGGAGGAACCAAAGGAGATGTGAACATGTTTTATTCTGCACTTTATATTCCTGCTGGAGCTGTAGACCCTTTGCGAGCAAAAGATGGCATCTTAAATACATCCAGGAGAAATAACCTCATTTTTCCAGAGCAGAAAACCCAAGTTACTACAAAATTACCAATAAGAAATGATGCATTCCTTCAAAATGGGGCCCACTTTCTAGTAAAGGTATTTTAATGATTAGAACAGTTTAAACTTTGGCTAACCTGCACGTGTACTTGTCTCTGTGAGAGAGTTAACTGAACATTATCTTGCCCTTATTTATGGTTGAGATTCTACCATTGGTTACTAAATTTTGTTGAGGGGGTCCAAAGAGAGACTGTGTCTGTTCCCAAGCCATATAAAGAATGAATACAACAAGGATCCTACTAAAGTTAATATTGTAATCAAGTGATAATAAAAATACACCAACTTGAAATGCAGGTCAGAATATAATGGGTGACACAATGGAGTAGCACAGATTGTTTAATGAAGAAGGGCCAGGGAGTGGGGAGATAGAGTGAGAGATCTGCCATTCTTTGGAGTTGATTTGGGCTAATGTGACATAGGAATGGGATTTGTAGGATAAATACTGTTTTTCATGATGGCTGCTGCAGGGAAGGCATTCCAGAAATAAAAAAGCAATATGAGAAAAATTGTGTAGATATTTTTAAATAATATACTGAAATCTGATTCTTTTGTCTATTAACTATAGATACGATCTCTGGCTTTTCATCTCTTTAATAATAAGAAGTTAGGGCCCCATAACATATTCTTCCATGTTGTGTTTTTTTTAATTTCTTTTATTAGCCAAAATAGTATTTTATTGCCAAAATTTTATTTATTTATTTTAATGTTTAGTTTTGAGAGAGAGAGACAGGCAGACAGAGCACGAGCCGGGGAGGAGCAGAGAGAGTGACAGAATTTGAAGCAGGCTCCAGGCTTTGAGCTGTCAGCACAGAGCCTGATGTGGGGCTCGAACTCCCGAACTGCAAGATCATGACCTTCACTCAAGTTGGATGTTTAACTGACTGAGCCACCCAGGCGCCCCTTATTGCCAAAATTTAAAAAATCTGCACTCATTTTTGATACTGTGGCTCATTTTCCATGCATTTGGTTTTGGTTGCATCTGAAAATTAGCAATAAAATTGGTGCTTATCAAATTTTGGTTATGTAAATAAATTTAATACAGAATTAGATAGTATGAATGGATGGATAAAGAGTTTATAATCCTGTGTCACCACACATTTTGCTAACCGAAATATGTATCAAATGAAACAGCATATTCCATTAATTTTTTTTGAATCATGCACATTTAAACTGGTTTCATATTTTTGCCTAGAGTTTGTTTTGTGGTTTATTGTTGCTTTCTCTGGTATTTGTAATTGCTGACTTTCTATATGCCATCCTTACCATGTTATAGCTTCCAGTTGTCTTATATGTTGGATGGTGAGATTAGCCATATTAACTGCTTTTTACGCTTGCTTCACACCTGCTACTTGGGATGGGTTTTACCGAGCTCCTGAATTTTCCTGAACTCTTGCCTTTTTCTTCTTGAATTGTGTTTTAGTTTTGTTGTAGTATATCTTCCTCAAATACATGTGCACAAAAGGAATGTGCAAGGTAAACTTTTGAGTCTTTGAGCAGCTGAAAACAAAATCTCAAACTCACATTGCTAATTTGGCTTGGTAGAAATTTTTAGATTAAAATAATTTTTTCTTCAGCACTCAGAAAGTATTGTCTTTTAGCTTCCACAGTTGTTGATGAGAAATTTGAGGGGAAAGACGTTATTTACCTTTTTAGGTAACTTGCTCATTATCTCCGAAGGCTTTTTTAAATGTTTTTGGTGTTCTGAATTCTGCAGGGTTGTGTCCCACCTGGCTTATTAGCATTTGGTGGGATAACTCTTTTATTCTGAAGACTTTTGTCTTTTTTTTTTTTTAAGCTGGGCCACTGCTCATGCTTGTCCCATTTGTGTATTTCTTTTTAAAATTAGGGGTGCCTGGGTGGCTCAGTTGGTTAAGCGTCCGACTCCAGCTCAGGTCACGATCTCATGGTCTGTGAGTTCGAGCCCTGCATCAGGCTCTGGGCTGATGGCTCAGAGCCTGGAGCCTGCTTCCGATTCTGTGTCTGCCTCTCTCTCTGCCCCTCCCCAGTTCATGCTCTGTCTCTCTCTGTCCCAAAAATAAATAAAAGTTAAAAAAAATTAAAAAAAATAAAATAAAATAATTATTTTTTATTTTAGAGAGAGAGAGAATGCATGTGAGCAGGGGAGAGGGGCACACGGAGAGAGAGAGAATCTTAAGCAGGCTACACGCTCAGTGCATAGCCCATTTTGGGGCTTGATCCCAGGACCCTAGGATCATGACCTGAGCTGAAACCAAGAGTCAGACACTCCTCCAACTAAGTCAGCCAAGCACCCCATTGTTTGCGTATTTCTTGAGGATTCCTAGTGGAGGGGTCTAGGTTACCTGTTATGGAGATATATGATTTATCAGTATATAGAGGATGCCTCTTTGTAATATGTGTACCCAGAGGGAGACCTTTTGGCACTATTCCCAGAAATTTTGTCACTAGTGGTATGAGAGTCTGCCTGTTTATCTGTATTATTATTATTATTATTATTATTATTATTATTTTATGTCCCCTCAAAATGGGGTATTTATGATGTGGTGCATACTTCTGTCTATGAGGATAACGCATTCTTCGGAGCATCCATGAATTTCTCTTGGAGTGATGGGTGAAGAGAACATGGCCTTATATACAGTTGTATCTGCCTCCCCTTGGCTTGTGGGATGCTTTTGTGATATGACTGGCCAGATTGCGGGGAGGGGTCTGGATCTGTGAAGTGGATTGAGTGCATGGTTGAGCCTGTGGCCCTGGCCCTGTTGAACAAGAAGTTAAAGTGACAAGAATGCAGTCACTAAAACACATTTAGAGATACATTTAGAAAGCTGTGAGTTTGGCCTTATAAAAAATGTCACAACTTTTTTTTTTTAATATTTTTTTTAACGTTTATTTATTTTTGAGACAGAGAGAGACAGAGCATGAATGGGGGAGGGTCAGAGAAAGGGAGACACAGAATCCGAAACAGGCTCCAGGCTCTGAGCTGTGAGCACAGAGCCCGACGTGGGGCTCAAACTCACAGACCGTGAGATCATGACCTGAGCCGAAGTCGGCCGCTTAACCAACTGAGCCACCCAGGCGCCCCAGTCACAACTTTTTAAAATTGGTCCTAATAAATTGAAAATACATACTGACTTCACCAGCTTGCGCTTAGGGCAGTATTTTCCCAAGTCAGGAGTTTTCAAGAGTCTCTGGGCGATAATAACCTCTCAAGAAGAATTTCATAATTTAATGGAGTTTTTTTTTTCACTTTTGGGGTGAACTCTGTCCTTTGCCTTCTCTGCTGTTGTTGTCTGGATTCAGAGCTTTCTTATTAATAGACATTGTCTTAGGCTTCTGTAAAGAATACCATAGACTAGGTGGCTTAAACAGCAGACATTTATTTTAAATAAATGTCTCCCAGTATTGGAGTCTGGGAAGTTGGAGATCAGGGTGCTGGGCGTGGTGAGCGTCTGGTGAGAGCACTCTTCCTGGTTTGCAGACTAATAGTGTCTTATTGCTGTGCCCTCACATAGTGGACAGAGAGGAAACAAGCTCCTTGATGTCCCTTCATATAGGGTCATTAATCTCACAAGAACTCTACTCCATGACCCACTGATCTCCCAAAGGTCCCATTTCCAAATGCCATCTCACCAGGGATTAGGTTTTCAATATGTGAATTCTGGGGGAATACAAACATTTAAATTCATAACATATGTTTCAGTGTATGTCAGTATTCAGTTCTCCCTCTGTCTGCCCCCAGTCTTGCACAGGGCACAAATGATACGTGAACCGAATTATTATCCCAAGTGAAATGAGCAGAAGTTTTACACAGTTACTTTTGCTTTCATGGAGGCCTGGTCCTCCTGGCATCATGGTAATAGTGTAGTGGCAGGAGTTGAATTTGGGACGGATGATGCAGTAAAGTTGATCTTGAGTCGTAGACAACTTTTCTGTGCCCTTTTTAGCTTTCTGATTTTTTTCCTCATGCTTCCTCAAAACTAGTTTTTTACTGTGATATAGACCCTATATCTATATAGGGTCTGTGCCAATATTAGTAAGCTTTTAGTCTTTTGAAAATATCCAATATCTCTATCCAAGTACCTGCAGAAAATCTCTGTAAGCAAAAGCTTATTCAGAACGTTCTCTGGATCAGATATTATCCAAGCTATTTTTCATCTTTCCATACGAACATGACAGAATTTCCTTTCTTCATGATACTTGAAAAGTAAGGAAAAGCTTGAAGAAGTGTATAATGTCTGAATTTTGGTGATGCCAGTTTAGAAATCTGTTTACACCACTAATTCCAGACTCAATTCTTTATCTCTTCTGTATTCAGTTAAAAAACAAAGGTCTTACAGCACAGACAGTTAATTTAACACTATAGGGCGAAAGAGACATTATTAGTCACGGACACAATTCCTCAAGGTTCAAAACAGCTGTAGGTTGTGGAAGGCTGGTGGAAATGAGAAGGTTGTATAGTTTGTATAGTACATAATGGATGAGCAACTCAAGAATAGGAGGCATCAGACTCTGTGTGGAAAGTTGAATGAAAGTGAAGAAAGGAGAATCTGAGACATGAGCTCCTCATTCTTCACCAACCCTCTCAGCTGAGTACATTAGTCTGAGATACAACTTTTGGCAGGCTTAGGGTTTGCTAATGTGCTGTCCCAGTTGCAAACCATCTGAAAGCAAAGAACGACTCTTTGTGAATGGGGCAGTTTGATTTAGCAGATGCTTAAGGAACCCAGACAAAAAGGCTTAGAGACTAGGAAATAAGCCTTGGAAAATTAGCATTTTCCTTTGGATCAGTTCATTTCATAGCCTTCTGTATCTTCTTTCTTTGTGTTTTCAAAAATATTATATTTAGAATGAATTCTGTAGCTTTTTTGATAAATGTAAGCTATGACTTTTTTTCCTTCTTTTTAGAAAGTTTTGAAGGAAAAATACATTGAGTTTTTTTTTCTTGATATAAACAGTATTATTAGTTTAGCTCTTTCTGAGCGTATGGGAATGAGATTGTTCATTACAAACACATGCTGACTCACACATGGCCATATATTTTAGAAACATCTTTGCCTTCAAGCAATGCACCTATATTTATATGTGATTCAAATATATAAATTTTATGTGTTTCTTCTTTGTGATATTTTTTAAGATAAATAGTAATTTATATGTGCACATATATAATCCTTTTCTCTAGAAAGAATGACAGTTATGTGGCTTTTACTGTTTACCTTTACATTATATTTATTTTATAAAGTAAATGCAGTATACTAAAGAATTACATGTTCTATTTTACTTGAATTAGTCTACATACCGTATTTGCGGGAGAATTGGTCAATCTGATTTCTTTGTTTTCTTTTACTCAAATGACTTATTTACCAAATATGGAATTTTTCCTATCTTTGTTTTCCTGTATGTGATTTTTAAAACAAAATGTATGACATTTAAAAAAGGCATTTACTTTTGCTCTATAAAATATATATTGTTTATCATAAAATGTGAGGTTGTATGTCGGATCAGAATTAGTCCTGTCCACTTGTGGAAAATCATCTTAAATTGCAAGTCTCTTCTGGTGGTACTTACTCACATCGTTTCCACATTACAAAGCCTAACAGAGGGCTCTATAGAGTGGGTGGTCCATAATGTCTTACTAAGTTCCAAATTGCTTTTCAACTTAAAATCTCTATGATTTTTCCAGTCTTGTAGTGATTGTCTGTTCCTATACTTCTCAAGTGAACACTGCATGGGTTGATCAGCTGAATTTTGGAAAGTTAGAATATTAAGATGTTGAAGGTTTGTAATATACCAAGATTCCTATAGAGCTCATTCTGTGTTGGAGGGATGAGTCGACAAACATTTACTGTGTCTCAGCTGCAGTTTTGGGTCTATGTCATGGCTGGGAAAAGGCTGAGAAGACCACAGACTCACAAGGACTTTGCTGGAAAGTAAAAGTCTGGAGTGCATAAAATGATGAGCAAGAAACATGTGAAATTTATGATAAAGTTCTAAGTTTAGTGAGGTTAATAGTAGAAATTCAGAAAGAGATAGAATAAAGATGACTGTAGATACCAGGAAATCTTCTGGAAAGAGAGGGAGATTTAACTGGTGTTTAAGAGTAGGTACACTTTGGACTTGTGAGATGATGAGAGGCCATTCTAGATGAGAAGAACACCATGAAAGTTATTCTAGTGGCCATGTTCATTAAGTACATACAGGGATAATTTGTGTTATATGTAGGCTGTTTTTCTTTGAACAGAAAGACATGTTAAGTTACATTTGGAGTTCTGAATGATCTTCTGATACTGAATTTTCTCTGTCAGGGAAGGGGGAGTGGGTGACTGATTGGAGGTGTGGTGAGTGGAAGAGAAGAATGAGATATGGGCAACTCTATTTGGCTTTAAAGTCAAGATAGTTGGGTATAAGTGATAAGGAGGTAAAGAAGATGGCAGTGTTGGTGATGTTAGTGGTGACGGGACATGGAACAGAGATACTGATTTCTGTTTTGGACATTCTGTCTATAAGGTGTCTGTGTGACATTTAGATGATGTCCTGTGACAGTTGATTATAAAGATTTAGAATTTGAAGGAGAGATCTAGGGATTTTTAAGGAGAGTGTATGAAATTATAAGATAAAGGGCTTAGGAAGAACCTTGGGGAATAATAACTGAAGAGCAAAAAGAGCCCAAGAAGCCAGTGCAGGAGATTGAAATAGGATGGTGAATGAAAGAGGAGGTGAAATTGCCAAGTTTATTTGTGAACTTTAGCTGTATTTACTTTGGTGCCCCATGCTATTATGACTTTTTTTTTTCAATTTAAAAATTTCTGTTCTTTAAAATTTTTCATTGTGTTTGTTTCTTTGTTTATTATAGTTGGAAACTGTGGAGTTGGTGAACATAATTCCCCCAATCCCACCTATAAGTCCTAGATTTGGGAAAATCCAAAATATTTCTTTAGTGGTTACTCCGGACATTGCAAATGGAGAAATTGGCTTCATTAGCAACCTTCCAATCATTTTGCATGAACCAGAAGATTCTGCTGCTGAAGTGGTAAGTAGGCTTATTCTCATTGATGGGGCCTAATGAGTCTTGAGATAATGCACAGACACTATTTTTTTTTTTTTAGTATTAACATACAAAAGCAACAGATCTTGAAAAGCACCAGCATTTGCAGCAAGTCTTCAATATGTCATTTGATATAAATAACTGATGAGGATGTGATTTTCCATCATCTTTTGCCATATTTGAAAAAATAAAATTAGAATTAATCGCTCATGGCCAGAATTGAGTATTTTGACTTGGCTACTTTTAGATAGTGCTATGACATTTGACAGAGTGATAGCCAAATATATTTTTTTGTTGCCAAGTCATGTGTACCTCAGGTATCCTTGGCCTGTTCCATTTCTTAGCATTCCTTATGCTTGCCTCCTGGGGCAGGACTGGGGTGGCTGCCTTGGGTTCTCTGCTTGGTGATGGAAGTGATGGTGGTAAAGTAGTGGAATGCCAAATCCTAGGAATTTTATATTATATATATATGGGTACATTTTTGTGTATGCGCACACACACAAAAGCATACTCATACATTCAGCACCCCTACCTGCTCCCTACCCTAATTGAATTTTCCTGCCATCTATCCAGGGATGGCTCTAACCTTCAGCTTTACCATTTTCTGAGTCACAGTCTATCCCTGAGACCCTTTCCAAGTCTCTCACACTTCTGTTTGATTTAAAGTAGTTTGGGGTTCAGATCAGAAAAGAAGATAACTGTTTTTGTTATCAAAGCCTCATGTCAAAATGGGGTGTCTGCAACTTCCTTTGTTTGTATATTTCATTCTATAAATAGGCAGAGAAGCTAATTTTTTAAGATGGTTGTGGTTTTTTATATTTTTTCTTAATACTCTGTTTCCTTCTAAAAACTAAAAAAAAAAATAAAAAATTAAAGAGTGGATTGCTTTCTTTCATTCATCTGTCATTGTACCATTTCATATTTTTCCCTTGAGAGAAGTAAGTTTTGAGGGAAAATTTTGGGCTCTATGAACCTGAATTCTTCTCCTTCTGGGAAACAGAAAGGGTGGAAATTTCCCTTGGTTCTGTTTCTCTGTGTTTCATCTGTAGCCCAGGCCACACCCATTCTTCAGGGTGATTAAAAGGCTCAGCCCTCTGTTAATTTTTTTTGTCTTCCCTAAATATCTTATTTTGCTCCCTAGTCTCCAGCCCTGACTATTGCTAGTCAAATTAGCAGAATGGTTAGTGAGGAAAATATCTTCCATTTTTCAAGATGAGATGTATTAAAAAAGCAAAGAACAAAGAAAGTACCTTTTTTAGTGGCTTAAAAAATGGCATATCTACCATCAAGTATTCATTTATATTCTTTATTTGAAAAAACTTTATCATTATCTATAATTTATCCTTTTATTATGTATATTTGAAATATACTACACTTAAAACTACCAAATATAATTTGTTTCAGAATTATTATAATAGGTATCCTTTATTTAGATCCTACAATGGAGAGGCACTCTAATCCTCTCCACAAACTTACAAAATAGGGAAACTCTAGCTTCATTTCACTTGTGGAAATTGAGGTCAGGGAGGTTAAGTAACTTGTCCAGAGTAACCCAGAATTATGATTTGAGTATCTGATTTTGTTTCTACTGCATTTATTGTGTGGGTTAGAAACATTTATTAATGGTATTACTTTGTATTTTTGCCCTCATCATTTTAGGATGCCTCTCACATAATTTTCTAGTTGTACTTACAAAAGCTCATTTTTCAGTTTATATTGTGATATTACGTTAATTCTTTTTTCAGAGAAACTGCAGTGGAAATGTATTCTTCAGGCAGATTGTTCTGTTTTTCATGATTTTTTGACTTTTAAAATATTTTTCTTTTTATTAAGACAAATCCCAGGTTAGGGATACTTTTGGGTGGGAGCAATTTCGTAGATAAACTTGATTAGCAAATACTAATAAGAATTAGCTATATCTATAATTATTTTTATGCTTAAACAGAAGGCTTGTTCAGTTGTATTTTTAATGTCATCTAATAGTTGGCTTCTCTATGCAGAATGCATATATTCATAATTCACATAATAACATGTGCATGCCCTAACTGAAAGCTTATATAATTTGTTAGCATATGTTTCAGAAGAAATTGTTCCATTTTTTTTCTTTGTATAAGGTCTACATTCCCTTACATCGAGATGGAACTGATGGCCAGGCTACTGTCTATTGGAGTTTGAAGCTCTCTGGCTTTAATTCAAAAGCAGTGACCCTGGACGATATAGGTCCCTTTAATGGCTCTGTTGTGTTTTTATCTGGGCAAAGTGACACAACAATCAACATTACGGTCAAAGCTGATGATACACCGGAAATGAATGAGACGGTAACACTTTCTCTAGACAGGTAATAACCCATTTAGTTTATGTTTATTTAGTAACATGTATATGTTATATGTTCAAGGTCTCTGAAATAATTTTTTGTTTTAATTATTTCCTCCATATAAAGTAAAAAGAAAAAACTGAGTGGATAACATTTTGCTACTCTTCTGACGTTTTGTTTTTTGTTGATGGCAACTATGAGTGTTATGACATAGTGAACTTTTACCCTGCTATTCATTATGAGGAAACATTACAGGGAAAATTTATGAAAGGTATCAGATACATCATAAGCATAGCTAATATGTTGCTATATTAAAAAAGTAGGCAGCAACAAATCTAAAATGTTAGGTTAAGCAAACAGCTCTGTTGGCTTCATTTTCAACAGGGGAGAGGATTAGAGCTTTATTTTGAGTGAGTAAAAAGAAAGCGTTAATCTTTATATAATGAAATTCTCTTTTAGCATAGAATGTGAACGCTAAATAGTATTTATATTTTTAGAGAATCAAAAGTACAAATTTAAGAGGTATTCTTCTGTAATAATGAGAATTTACTTAATATTTCTCAGTGGATAATTGGTATTAGGAAAATATTACAGTCTCCTAAAGAGAATTTTTTTAAGCAATTCAAAAAATCTCCAAAAATGAAAAAGAATACTGTATTTAATTGATGTCAGTTAATTAAAAAAAATCAAGATCAATCTTATGTACTGTAACTCCCTATATTAAAGTTGATACATATTAGAGGGGGTTAGTGTGATTGGAGGGCTTTGTAAAATTCATATTTTATAAACAATAAAATTCACAGATAAATTTAATTGGCATTATCTTATATTACATGAATCAGGAGTGAAATAGTAATCATTATTTTATGGAAGCCCTGATCCTCTATATTTTACCATTAGGTTTTTCTTTGTAGGTATTTTGTGTAAACATATTCCATAAACCTGATTAGTAGCTCTTCTTTATTTTTATGTTGAGGAAAAATAAGAATGTATGGAATAAATTTACAGAATGTCTGCTATGCATTTTGTTTTCATAACCGTTTTATGTGTACTTTTTTACGTGAAAAGTAACAAAACAACAACAAAGTGAACAAACAAAAAAGCAAAAACCAAATGCAACACTCACACTGTCCAAATGACTTATGTTTTAAATACGTATTTCACATTAAATCTTATGGAAAGGTATTTCAAATGACTCAAGAAAATCAGTGAAATGTAATGTAAGTGAAAACTGAAAATGATTATTTTTTCACTTACATTCTTTTTCTCTTAGTTAGGTTTGAGTACTTCTTAAATCAATAGACAGTCTTCAAAAATAAACTGAAAGAAAGTGAACAGCAGTTATAAGCCAGACATATAGCAGTTCATAGAAATTGTTAATGAGTTTCCACTTTGGCCAAATGTTTGAAGAATGATTTAAATTTCATCTCTGAAAGTTTATAGTGACTATAATTCCATCAAAATAGTCAATTTTAACTTTATAATATAAACCTTTAATTAAATATAATTTTTATGTGTTTATTTCTCTGTCTCCCATCGGCAAAAACAATACACAAGAAGTACAAATCATGGAGTAGAGAATTTCAGGAATTATTAGTTCCTCTCTTTTCAAATACAGGAAATTATTTCAATTTTATATTAAAATGTTTTAATTCAATTAGCAACTAGTGCTTACTTGTATTAGTTGTGCATGAACAAGAATGAGCAAAGTACCTTTGAGTGTTCTAAGACATATTTAATTAAATAAATATGAGAATAAAATCTTTGATTGGAAATAATATATTTTACCAAAACCATCTCACTTTTGCAAATTTTTAACAAAACTAAAATGAAAGAATGAATGGTAGTAAGTATTATTACGTTATGATATAATAGTGCAACAAAAATAATTAACACTTTATTGTGGTACATTATACACTTTCTCTAAAGTCAAATTCAAATACAAGTTCTCTGTAGTACAGATAAAAGTTGCTCTGGAGTTAAACAGTTTATGATGCTTTCAATATCTTATCAGGTAAAAAATATTTTACTGTTTAGTTTTCCCCAAATCAGAAAAAGAAATTATTTTTCCAATTTATTTCAGAAAACTTTTTGTATATGTGGTGTATAACCCCATTCTTACAATGTTATTTGACTTTAAAAATGAAGCCCTTGTGTTGTGCATGTTGACATGTGTTTTTTGAGGCTGTTTGAAAATGCAATACATTGTAAATTTGAAAGTATTTAGATTTCCTGATACTAAGTTCTTTGTAAGTAATAGTTGTCAAAATTAAAAGATAAACTGCTGTCTTATGGCTTCTTGAATATATTTCTATGCAAATGGGAAAGGTATGTATTTCTTTGCTTATAGAGTTTTAATTTTTTCAAAGAACAGTTGGCTTCAGATCTGAGGACAAAGATTTTTGTTTTTTTAAAAACCTCATTAAAGCTACTAAGTAATTATAAGTCAGGCTGAATGAGATTTGCTCAGCTGCTGCGGTCTGTGAGCATGCACAGTGCTTGGCAGGCCTCCGCGCCTTGGAGCAGGACTGGAAAGGAATGTCTTCAATGGGTGTTGACATGCTGGCTGGCCATGGGGTCATCCTTCCCAAGTGGGAACTGCTGAACCTCTTGCTAGCGTTTGTCAATAGCAAAGAAACCAATGTGCAGAATTCCCATAAAGTGTACATTACTGGCTCATGGGGGAAAAATGAAAGGCTTTCTTTAGCTTTATTTTTACTCTGTCATTCAAATTCCTAGCAGTATTAGTGAGATTTTGGCAAATGGTGTCTCTGTCTCCTTTTTCGTCCCTCCCATACTTCTTTCTGTGTTGACAGGGTAGAAACCAAAAGGTTTGTCGTGTTTTTTGGGTAAGTGTACAAAATAATGACTGGGTTTTTTTTTGTTTTGTTTTGTTTTTTGTTTTTGGTTTTGGTTTTTCAACCTTTTGCTTTTCCACCCATTGTTTTGGACAAGGCTGTGGTTCTGCGTGGTTCTGCATGACCACAGGTCTTGAGAAATTTTGCTTGATGCCTGTGCATGTTTTGTGTGTAGTTTCATTTTCTAATGGTAAGAGGAGCGTGTATGAAATATGGGCAGATTTGTTATGAAAATCATATGACTGCATTAACAATATAACAAATAGCTTTCCTATTATTTGGACTGTCTCTTCTGTGGCCATGAGTATGCTAGGTGTTGGTTGTCCGATATCCAAAAGCTAGAGAAGAATGTTAATTCTGATTCTCTTTTACGTTGGAAGTGAGCTGTCTTTTCTACGTATTAATTGTGGCTTCATTGTAATTTTGAGGTCTGATCATGAGTACTTTTTGGTTTAGCAGACAGTGACATTTGGGAAGGTTTAGAGCAGATTGCAGGATTGAGAATTCTCAGAGTATGCTGGCTTTTAAACCCCCAGAGCCTTGCCTCCCAGTCCCTTTGATCATTCTAATTACACATTGAGCATAAAAACCAGAAATGAAAAAAATAATCTGGTTTTAAATATGTTCTTTTGAGAGATGTATTGGAATTGTTTACCAAGTCATACATCTCAGTTCCATTCTATTCCATATTTTTTGGTGTATGTCCTATATTTTCTTATATAATAACAAAAAATTATGAGGTTGAAATTGAAGTGAATAGAACCATATGAAAGGTCACAAAATATTTCTAAAATCTAATCATAATTTCATTTATTTTTTATCTGTATGGTTTGCTTTAGCCCATGCAGTTACCCAACTTTTATTTAGTTAGTATAATCTAATGTCATGAGTTATTTAAAAAAAAAATTCAAGTGTATGTAAAGTCAAAACAATTTTATTTAAATATATTTTCTAGCTACATGTTACAAATTAAATTTTTCTAAAACTGTGAACAAATTTCTAGATTTGGTACTTTATAAAAATATATTTATTGCCTTTGATTACTGTATTTTTGGTGTACTTAGGCAACATGCGATTTCAGTCAAATATGAAAGATATAAAGAATTCAGAAATAGAAATTCTTCCATAAATGTTACGAGTAAAACTATTTTGATCCTAAGTGATTTTAATACACTTAAATTCAGTTTAACTCCTAGTAACATTCATATTCATTTTCTGAAAGTGTTGTAAATATTGTAAGTCAGGCTACAAAATTGAGAAGTAAGATTATAGGTGGCGGATGCCTTTTTCTCCCCTTTGCCTTTTACAGGGTCAGTGTGGAAAATCAAGTGCTAAAATCTGGATATACTAGCCGTGACCTAATTATTTTGGAAAATGATGATCCTGGGGGAGTTTTTGAATTTTCTCCTACATCTAGAGGACCCTATGTTATAAAAGTAAGTATGAAAGAAACTTCCATCTATTCTGTACTCACAGCTCGAGGAGAACAGTCTTGATGGATTTGAACTTTTGTGGATTTTCATTTTTTTTAAGGAAGGGGAATCTGTAGAGCTCCATATCACCCGATCCAGGGGAGCTCTGGTTAAGCAGTTTCTACACTACCGAGTAGAGCCGAGAGATAGCAATGAATTCTACGGAAACACAGGGGTGCTAGAATTTAAACCTGGGGAACGAGAGATCGTAATCACATTGTTATCAAGATTGGATGGGATACCAGAGGTACAGGATTTTTTTTCTTGTGCTTTTGTGGAAAGCTGATAGTATCTAGTACATTATGAGTGTAGATATTTTGAACATTGACAAGGAGATAGAGGAATGGAAGTGAGCAAGAAAAGATTGAGAAGTATTTATGTTTGGAAAAGAAAAGAAAAACAAGTTTAAAAAGCAAAAGAAGATTCATTCAACTTTGAATTGTATGTTTGTCCTACATAAAGAAATATCAAATGATCTGAAACTTTCAGTGATTGGTTTTCATAAGTTTACTTATGTTAAGCCTTATTGTATGTAACCTGTTTGAACGTGTAATAATATGGGTTTGAAGTGTTTCTGTAAAATCACATTTTTAAAGGAAATAAAGTTAAGTTTTGTATTAATGGAACCACATATTGTTCCAGCATGTTTGCACACCAGTGTGTATGTAGCTTTGAAATTAATTTTATTTTATTTACATGTGCTAGTTTAAATGACTAGATCATCAGTGATATGTCCAAGTCTTCTTACTGTTTCAGTATAGTCTCATGGCTTCTCTTTTCTCTTTTTGGACAATATGTACTTTTATATCTGATGTCTCCCTTACCCGACAGGAGAATGTTAAACAATTGTTTTAGAAATAGTATTAGCTCTTTTGTTTTCTCAGTGAGTGGTATGTTTCTGAAAAATAGGTAGTAGTAGTGTTCCTGATTATCTGTATTTTATTTGCTTTGAAGATTTGAACTTTATATCTTTCCTAATTTGACATGTTCACTTTAGTTGGATGAACACTACTGGGTGGTCCTCAGCAGCCATGGTGAACGGGAAAGCAAGTTGGGAAGTGCCACGGTTGTCAACATAACGATTCTAAAAAACGACGATCCTCATGGGATTATAGAGTTTGTTTCTGATGATCTAATTGTTATGATCAATGAAAGTAAAGGAGACGATACCTATAGTGGTAATTTGTTCTGCTTCTCATATTCTAGTATTGTTTACTAAAGAGGAAATTAACCACTTTTTCTTTTATTTCTTTAGCAAATAGTTATTTTTACTTGTCCATCTGCCTTAAAATTACATGTAGTGCAGACATTGGTGTTTTTAAAAATGAGGTTTAGGATTCCTATTTTTATTTCTTACCTTAGTATTGTAATGATAATGATGTAATGATAATGATGGTCTCAGTTATATTTTGATTTCAGTTAACCACATGTGGTAGAATCCGAACGATAGGATTCAAATAGGAGAGACTTTAAAACTGAGAATTAGTGCTTGGGAGCTAAGTGCAGTGGCATGAAATGAGAAGGAGCTTATTTTTAGAGCAGCGTCTGTGTAGGTGAAAAAACTACTTTTGAGTGTACAGCTTCCTCTAGCAGCTTTAGCAAATATCCTTTTAGAACTTTATGATAGGTGAACCTGATTAATCACCATTTTGTTCCCTGTGATGAATGACTTTTAAATCCCCGAACTGTGGTAAATAAGATCAAGTCCATTTATTGCACAAATTTTATACCTGCAGAAAGAAAACTAGGTTACCACATTTAGATACATACTTTGAACCCATGTAAGCAAATGATTGGCTTTTATTAAAAAGAGGTCTTATATTTACTTTTGTTTTTTAAGCAGTTTCTTTACTTATTTTATAAGTGTTCAATATATATTCATGTATATTATACACATTTGTATTTCACAGCTGTTTATGATGTAGTAAGAAATCGAGGCAACTTTGGTGTTGTTAGTGTATCATGGGTGGTTTGTCCAG
The DNA here is from genome assembly GCF_023721935.1 of Panthera uncia. NCBI lineage: Eukaryota > Metazoa > Chordata > Mammalia > Carnivora > Felidae > Panthera > Panthera uncia. The sequence goes on from NW_026057577.1 coordinate 67,973,822, forward strand.
ACTTTACACAAGATGTGTTTCCTGTCCAAGGGACTATTTTCTTTGGAGATCAGGAATTTTCGAAAAATATCACCATTTATTCCCTTCCAGATGAGGTAAATGTTGCATATATTAACTCTCTTTATGCGTTGTCATTGCTTAATAATTACTTTTTATTTAATAATTAATCATCTGGCAATACATCTTGTCATGAAAATATGTCAAAAAGAATGCAGGCATGATAATGTCTGAATAGACACCAAAAGAGAAATACTTTTTGTTTCCCTGAAGGCATTTTTAACTCTTAGAACTCACGGTTGCCAGTAACATGCACAAGTGTCGAGGTTAGGTTGAGGTTAAATGTGCCGCTTGTGCTTTGGGCCTTTGAAGACAAGGGTGTACCATCTATTAAGTATGCTCTTGGTGCATTCTCAGAATCGGAACAAAGGACCAGATGGATCATGGACCCAGAGTGGTGCTCATGTTATTGGTAGTGAAGAGAAAGAACTTAGTAACAATGGGAGTGGACTTTTCTGAGCTGAGCTGTGCTTTAAACAGTCACGAAGCCTGTTTACTTTCCCTCAGGCTTGTTCCTTGAGAGAAAGACTTCCAACGTGCTTCCATTTTAGGATGCAGAGAACACTAGCTTACATGGATGAAATGAAAGAGAAATGGTGTTCACCTATGGATTTATATAGACTCAGAGATGGTAGGGAATCTCATCTTGGTAGGACATGGGAATGAGGTCTTTATGGGTGAAGCTTCAGTAAGGTTTGTGAGAGGCCTTTGAGAGCTAGCCACACTCTTGTTACTATTATGACCTCTGTTCTAAATGCATCCAAAAGTTATTTTTCTGGCTTTTTTTTTTTTTGGTAAACGACACATATCTTCTTATAGAAATAATGTGAGCTGTGTATTATTTATATTTTTAGCATATATAAAACAAAATAACTGGATTTCTATTAAATTTTATGAGTTAGAATAAAATGGCTGTTTGGATGAAATGCATATTAAAATGTTTTTTTGGGTCTGAATCCTACTTGAGTCATTAGGGTGCTTCTGCCTCAGATGGCAGTGAACGTTAGTACTGCCATTAATAGAGTCATTTTTTAAAAGATAAAACATAATTTAGGACTGTAGTATAGAATTGTTTGTGCAAATCACCTGACTTAAAACACGTATAACATTTCCCACAAGATTCCAGAGGAAATGGAGGAATTCACCATTACTCTACTTAATGCCACTGGAGGAGCTAAGATAGGAAATAGAACTACTGCAACTCTGAGGATTAGAAGAAATGATGACCCCATTTATTTTGCAGGTGGTATTTCTGTCTTTTTTGAGTGACTTTACATCTTTTTAAACAGTAGGTAGATATGTTTTCAGTAACGTTTTTAACTGAACATTTTCAAGAAAGCACAACTGATGCTTATTTAAATATGATTTCTTGATTTGTTTGAATGATCATTATTTAATCTGTTTGATATTTTAAGAAATGTTTTTAAAGGTTGTCGGAAGGAAAAAGACAATAAAACAAGTACTGTTTTTACTAGCTTTGTTCTCCCTCTGCCTTCAGATTCCAAGGTATTTCTTTTGCCTTTGTGCAGTAAAGAGCACTCTTCATGAAACTTCTTCCAGTACACAATGTAGCCAGTTCAGGGTCTGGGTATTATTTGCCTAATGGATGCTCACTTACTGTAATAACTAATCTTTACTGGATCTGTAAATTAAGGATTCCCTATTTTTTGCATTTTAATTTTCTTTAGAAGTCTCTTTGGGGACTCTAGACGGTTTTTAGTTTTCATTGTAATTTTAATTCCAGTATAGGTAACGTACAGTGTGATATTACTTTCAGGTATACAATATAGTAATTCAAAACTTGGATACAACACCCCATGCTCATTGTGACAAGGGCACTCCTTAATCCCCATCACCTATTTTATCCCCAGTCCCCACCTTCCCACTCTGTCTCCTGGAACCATTGGTTTGTTCTCTGCAGTTGACCTTTTTTAGTTTGATTTGTGAGCTTAATTGGTGTCTAATTCTTTCTTAAACCTTTTTCTGCAAGCCATTCAATTTACAACTGCAGGAACCTTTTAAAGCTCTTGAATTTTACTGATTACTATTCTTAACATTCAGATAACATGTACATAATGAATTAGTCCTGTGTTCAGCCTTCTGCTAATTGCTGTGGCAAAAATAGAACATAAGATAGCTGGGCTTATTCTCAAGGAACTTACAATCTGAATTTGGATATGAGGTATATGAAACAGTAGGCAGAGGATTCAGCATGTAATTTACTGACAGCTTGAGAGTTGAAGACCATGAATTCTGTAGGAATGAAGGCAAGGGGAAGGTTACTAACCTAGAAGTAATCAGAAGAGGCTTCATGTAGGACTTGGCAATAGAGTTGAATCTTTAAGCAAAGATACAATGGAGGACAGTTCTTGTTTGGGCAGGGAGAAACAAAGTGATTTGAAAATATGTAGATGGGATCAGAAAAGCTCACATGTTCCTTCTTTTCTTCATAAATATTTCAGAACCTCGTGTGGTGAGAGTTCAGGAAGGTGAGACTGCTAACTTTACAGTTGTCAGAAATGGATCTGTGGATGTTGCCTGCACTGTCCAATATGCTACCATGGATGGGAAGGCTACCGCAAGAGAGGGAGACTTTGTTCCTGTTGAAAAGGGAGAAGTGCTCGTTTTTGCGGTTGGAAATAGGAAGCAGAGGATATCTGTCTTCATTAATGAAGATGATATCCCAGAAACAGATGAGTCTTTTTATATAATCCTCTTTAATTCAACAGGTAAATAAATTACATTTTTATGGCGGATCTGTTGTTTCAGTACCTTTATCAAGATGACATTAAGTATGTAACTGTCGTCTATGACTATTCAAGAGCAGAATTGTTTCTTTTATTGCTTTTTTGAGGGAAAGAATGAAGAATATACATGTTGAATCTTCATGTGCCTGGTATACTCTGTGGCATTATTTTTAATTTTTTTCACAATGTGGCACATGTATAAAATTGTGATACTATGTAAGGAATAGAAATCTTCTAGTTAAAGCTACCCTCAGCCTTGTTTAGTAACCCAAGGGCTTAGGGAATCAGTATCTGTAACCCCTTGCCATTCTAGCATGGCGTTGGACATACTGGCCAGGAAGCTGCAGTCTGTAGATGGCTGAATACAATTGGCTGTTTGATAATTCTCTGAAGGTATAGCCATGATGAATGGTACTTTGCAAGAAGGAAAAGATAGGCTCTTTCTTCTTCTCTATACCATAAATGAAGCAGGATGTTTGGACCCCACTGTTTGGGTCCTGATATTACCTTTAGTCAATTGGTGAGGCTATAGCTTGTTTCTACATTTATTCTTTTTTTTATTTTATTTAAAAAAAAATTTTTTTTAACGTTTATTTATTTTTGAGATAGAGAGAGACAGAGCATGAACGGGGGAGGGTCAGAGAGAGGGAGACACAGAATCCGAAACAGGCTCCAGGGTCTGATCTGTCAGCACAGAGCCCGACGCGGGGCTTGAACTCATGGACCGTGAGATCATGACCTGAGCCGAAGTCGGCCGCTCAACCGACTGAGCCACCCAGGTGCCCCTCTACATTTATTCTTTTAAGTGTACAAAGAGCTAGTTTTTTATGCACCTTTTGAGAATAAGTTGAAGATAGGATACTCCATCACCCCTGAATACATTAGTGCATTTTTTCTACAAACAAGGACACTCTCTTACATAACCACAATATAACCATAATGTAGTATAACCATTAATATAACATTAATGTAGTCATTGCCTCAGACCCCATTCAGATTTCTCCAGTTGTCCCAATAATGTCCTTTCTAGCAAAATGATCCTTTCATAAATCATGCGTTGATTTTAGTTGTCCTGTCTCTTTAATCTCTTCAATTTGGAGTAGTTCTCCTCAGTCTTTCCTTGACTTTTATGACCGTTATAATATAGAAATTACAGGCTAGTTATTTTGTAGAACATCGCCCATTTTATGTTTGATATTTCCCCATTACTAGTTTCAGGTTTTACATCGTTAGCAGGAATTTCATAGAAGTTATACTGTGTTCTTAACCATCTCTTCAGTTGACACGTGATTTTGTTTTTTGTCCCTTGATGTCAGTGTTTACTTTGACCATAATTTAGGTGGTGACTGCCAGGCTTCTCTACTGTACTTTCTTCTTTGTAATTAATAAATATTTTTGTGGGGAACACACTTTAGTAAATATCCTGTAACTCACCAAACTTTCATTTTTTTTCACTGATCTATATATCAGTATTGACTCATGATTTTATTTTAATACAGTGGGTTATATTTCACTGTCATTATTTGTTTTGGTGGTCAGATTTTCCCAGATTTGGCTAATGGTAGCCTATTTGAGATGACTTTTTTGTCTTTTTGACATATTCCATATTATTCTGTGAGCATTTTCTTACTTCCTGGCACAGCAAGCTGTTATAAACTCATCTTATACTTTTCCTGTGACAACCCTGAAATTTGTCATTTCTCCAAGAAGCCTGGTTTCTTTCAGTGAAGGATGTTTCTTAGAAACCAGAATCTGGGCATTAGGTGGGCATATTTGTTCTCAGCGTATGTTCCTCCTCGGCCCTGTTTGTGTACAGAAATTAGGCATGTATTTATGTATCTATTTCTATATACATACACATACACTTGTCTATCTGTAATTCTGTATCCAACTATGTGAAAACCATTAGTTCATACCAATATTTCTTTTTCTATTTCAATGATTTGTTATAAGCTTCCAGGTTTCTTTCCTTCCATATTTGTCCCTTCTTTCTCTGATACTGTTAACTTTAGAAGCTGTTATCATTAATATATTTACTTATTTGATTAATTCCCTCTGTAACCACTTTTCCCCGTTGCTTCTTTTATCCTCCTTACACGAGGAGGTTACCTTTCTTACCCCTTTAGGGTTCTAGCTTCCTATGTTAGGCCAATTCCCTGTGTGGATGCCTTCCCACTCCCCTCAGATTCCAACATCTAACACCAAGGTTTTCTTCTGTGGAGATGGCCTCCGGTCACTGTTGTGCCATAACCGTCTGCCCTTAGTGTGAATGCCTGCCTTGTGCTTTACCTTGTGTCTTTTGGACTGAAATACTCAGAAAGAAGAAAAGGAAAAGAAAGAGATCACTTTTTGTTTATGCTGTGTTTCTCTGTCATTTTCCCTATCTTTATCTCTCTTCAGTTGTGTCTCTCTTCCTGTTTCCCTTCTTGTTTTTCACCCGGCTTAATAAGAAAATCAAAAAAGTAAAAATGAAAAATTCTTATGAGGAAAAAATTAACTTTGTAGAGTAATGTCCACAAAATAGATTTTACAGTTACAGAAAACCCCCACAATTATTAATCAGGTATTATGTAGACCAGAAACATTTTGATTAATTGTCCTAAAATTTAAATGAAAGAAATTGCTATAGATAAAAATAATTTTGGTGATGTAAAAGTGAAAAAGTTTTGCTGTCGTGATGAAGAAATGACATAGTCTTAATAGTTTGCTGTAGAAATAAGTTCTTAATTCCATTTATTAATTTGGTGTCATTTTGTGGAAAATTATTGTATCCCCAAAATCTTTGGGGTCAAAATGTCACTGGGGTTCAACTATTGTCAGGAACAAAATGTCACTATGATTATGGTGGATCAAAATATCTAAACCTCTTTTTAATTTTTTATTCTTTTTTAAGTTTAGAGAGAGCATACATGCACACATAAGTGGGGGAAGGGCAGAGGGAGGGATGGGGGAGTGGGAGAGAGAGAGAGAGTGAGAGAGAGAGAGAGGGAGATTCTTAAGCAGGCTCCATGTTTAGCACAGAGCCCAACATGGGGCTCGATACCATAACCGTGAGATCATGAGCTAAGCCAAAGTCAAGAGTCAGATGCTCAACCGACTGAGCCATCCAGGTGCCCCAAAACATCCAAACCTCTTACATAGAGAATGTAACATGACTATGCAAGGAAATGACTGTGTTTATTTTGTAAAATGTATCATTGGGGAAATATATTTTGATATTTGGAGAGAGAACAAGTAAGAGGAAGCGGTGTCACTGGATGACTGGCCTGAGGTATACTGCCACTGCATTTGTTTTCAATATTTTCCCAGATGTCATGGCATCTGAGGACGTAGTGACTTTAGCTATGAAGACTTGGATGACATAATTTGTGCTTTTACATCTCCTCTTAGTTCTTTCTCTTCCACTCTTCTCTCCTCTTTTATGATGTCAACACATCGAGCCCTGAAGGGATCAACGGTAGGAGGGCTGGATGGGTAGCATCTCTAACAGGACCTAGTGTTGGCAATGGATATTTGTCCCTGATAGTTACTGTTCACAGTATATGGCCCAAGATTGAATTATTGAATCAAAGGATGTGGCCATGCTCAGAGCCCTTGTTAAATACTGTCAATTCTCCCTGTGGAGGGATGGAATGAGTTTTTAGTACCACGTGTGATATGTTGTATGACAAATGCACATGGCATCAGTATCCTGCCAAAATTAGATTTTATTATTTTTGTTTTTCCTAGATTTTTATGATTCGATATTTTGAGGTATTTGGTTATTCTGTATTGTCAGCATTTTCTGTACAATTATTTTACTAGACAGTATTTTTTCCCTATTTCCATTGGTTAATTATCAAAGTAAGTGTGAGTACAGTTGTATATTGATGTAAATTCTTTTTAATGTGCTGGTCTGCTGCATTTAATTTCTGATTCTATAATTTTAGTTTTAGATGTTGCCCTTATCTGATTTTAAAAGTTTTATTTCTTTCAGTTCAGCTAACATTCATAAATAACTTTTGTGTACCAGTTACTGGAACTCTACTCTTCAGGGCATGGAATTGATTAAGAAGGATTTGTCCAAGGAGCTCACAGTAGAATTGTATGTGTGTGTGGGTGTGTGTACTAAATTAATGCTATGATTGTTATGATACACTGACAAAGTGGGAAGTGCTGTAGGAACATGGTGGAACTTCTCTTACCTTAACTTTGGAATTCAAGGAAGAATTCCTGGAAGATGTGTCGCCTGAGCCGGGTCCTGAGGAGTAACAAGTGTAAAGATAAGGAGGATTTTGCTTGCTTTGGGAACAGCAGGAACAGAAAAGAGCTTTAGATCTCTGGGAAATAATGAGAATGTTATTGGCAATAACAGTGCTGACATACTTTGGATGGAATTGGAGTAGAGGAATCAAGTTCAACACCATAAAGATTGCTTTGTTCTGTGTATGACCAGATCAAACTGCTTCCTGAAAACAGAGACTTACAGGGAAATACACGGGGCGCTTGGGTGGTTCGTTCAGTTGAGTGTCTGACTTCGGCTCAGGTCATGATCTCACAGTTTGTGAGTTTGAACCCTGCATTGGCTTTGCTCCTGTCAGTGTGGAGCCTGCTTCTGATCCTCTGTCGTTCCCCCTCCCACACCCTCCCCCACCGCCCCGAGGCTTCATTCTCTGTCTCTCCCAAAAATAAATATTAAAAAAATAAATATAAATAAAGGGAAATGCCCAAGGGATGCCTTGGGTGGCTCATTCTGAGCATCTGACTCCTGATTTTAGCTCAGGTCATGATCCCAGGGTCGTGGGATTGAGCCCTCACCGTCTCCTTACTGAGCAAGGAGCCTGCTTAAGATTCTCTTCCTCTCTCTCCACCCCCCTCCGCCCTACTCCTTTCCCCTGTTCATGCACTCTCTCTAAAATAAAAATTTTTTAATATTAAAAAGGGAAATGTTCAGACCATTCTAATTAATATGAACAGGAATATATTTTTTAATGTTTACTTATTTTTGAGACAGAGAGAGACAGAGCATGAATGAGGGAGGGTCAGAGAGAGAGGGAGACACCGAATCTGAAGCAGGCTCCAAGCTCCGAGCTGTCAGCACAGAGCCCGACGCGGGGCTTGAACTCACAGACCATGAGATCATGACCTGAGCCGAAGTCGGAAGCTCAACCGACTGAGCCACCCAGGTGCCCCTGAACAGGAATATTTTTATGTTATGGGGTAATCCTCCCATTTTTTATGAAAAGAAAGAATATACCTCAAAAATGTGAATTACATAAAGCTGTGTTTTTGATTTCTAATTAAAGTACTAAAGCAATATTCCTGTTGTGAAGAAAAGTATCTTCTATGTTTTTCAGTGAAGTAGGTCTTCTGTAATTAAACATTTCCACAAAGACAAGTCACATTAAACTTATCTAGGCATCTCTTTTATTTATGACCTTCATTGTGGAAATTCTTGCTGAAATTTGAACTTCATTATAAACTTTTCCTTAATTTTAAATATGAATTTAATAGCAAGTTAACTACTTCTTTGTTATTTTAATTTTTTTAATTTAGGTGATACAGTAGTATATCAATATGGAATAGCTACAGTGATAATTGAAGCTAATGATGACCCAAATGGCATTTTTTCTCTGGAGCCCATAGACAAAGCAGTAGAAGAAGGAAAGACTAATGCATTTTGGTAAGCATATTTGAATAAGGTAAAATCATAATTGGATAAAATAAAACCTTTAAGCATGCACAAATTTGAAATATTATTAATGTTTCAAAATTTCAAAATTTCAAAATGAACTATAAGCTTTGTTTATGGTGTTGCCACTTGTTTAAAAAAAAACAAAAAACAACACTTTAGCTGGTGAACAGAAATTATTATACGTACCCTCCTCACCTCAGCTTCCATCATCAGGACTGAGAGACTTGAGTTATCCAAGGTCTTCTGCAACTCTTCTTTCAAATGATATGTGACTACCCTCACCCCATCCTTTGCTTTTGAAGAACTCTTGCCAGTTCTTCTGTAAATATTTTTCGATGGGGTTTAGAATTTACCCTTCAGTTTGTACTTTGAAGAGTATGACTTTTAAGATGGCTTCTCTTTGTCGTTTAAAGTTCTGCCTCATTCTCTTACCGTGAGATTAATCATGGGTTCTCACTAAGGATTAGCTGGCTGGTTTATATTAAAGATGGTAAATAGAAAAAGTCTATTGCTGAGATAACACAGAAAGCTATCACTGGAGTTAAATTCACTACTTATATATTTTTCATAAAAATTAATTTTCTTTAATTTGTTACGTAGGATTTTGAGGCATCGCGGACACTTTGGCAATGTTTCTGTGGCTTGGCAGCTGTTTGAGAATGATTCTGCTTTGCAGCCTGGACAGGAGTTCTATGAAACTTCAGGGATTGTTAACTTTATGGATGGTGAAGAAGCCAAACCAATAATTCTCCATGCTTTTCCAGATAAAATTCCTGAATTCAATGAATTTTATATTTTAAAGCTTGTAAACATTTCAGGTGCTGTGTTTTTCCACCTTTTTTATTTTATTGCTTAAATTTGATGTTTTATACATAAGTAATTAGAGCTGTACCAAAAATACAATTAATGAAAAAGTAAGTGTATCTTGATTGTCCAACTTTAAATGTCAAAAATACCCTTTTTGATAGAAGCATTATTTTTAACATTCATTTTGTGGTCTTGGCTTGGCTAAGTTTTATGGATGGAGACTTATATTCATTCTTAAACTTAAATAGATTTTTTCCTCACTAAATAGAGTATCTCCAACAAAATATTAATGGAAGTTAGGAAGTACAGATTCATGGTAGCTTAAACCTTGGTCTTGTGCCATTGAAACAATTTAGACAATCAGTTTCCCCATTACTTGTGGTTTTAAGCACAGGAATTAAAACTTTCTAGTTAATATTCTCTTTTCATGCTTTTTTGGTTATTAATGAAATTATTCTGAGCCAAAATACCTCTGAAAATGTGGTTAAAAACATATGGTGACATTGTTGTTCATTGATTAATGACTATATTATTTAACCAGAAGTTTGCTAGTCAAATTCCTTTTGTCTTCACCTCATACTGGAAAGTACTTCAGATTCTGATTTCTTATTTATTATAAGTCAATCTTATTACAGGTGGATCTCCAGGTCCTGGGGGCCAACTAGCAGGAACCAACCTCCAGGTGACAGTAATGATTCCATTTAATGATGATCCCTTTGGAATTTTCATCTTGGATCCAGAGTGCTTAGAGAGAGAAGTTGCAGAAGATGTCCTGTCAGAAGACGATATGTCTTATATTACCAATTTTACCATTTTGAGGCAGCAGGGTGTGTTTGGTGATGTACGAGTAGGCTGGGAAATACTGTCCAGTGAGTTCACTGATGGTTTGCCCCCAATGATAGATTTTTTGCTAGTTGGAATTTTCCCCAGCACTGTGCATTTACAGCCGCACATGCGGCGTCACCACAGTGGAACAGATGCTTTGTACTTCAGTGGAGTAGAGGGTGCATTTGGAACTGTTCATCCAAAATACCATCCTTCCAAGAACAACTCAATTGCCAACTTTACGTTTTCAGCTTGGGTAATCCCCGATGCCAATACAAATGGATTTGTTATAGCAAAGGATGATGGTAACGGAAGCATCTACTATGGGGTAAAAATTCAAACAAACGAATCCCATGTGACACTTTCTCTTCATTACAAAACTTTGGGTTCCAATGCTACATATATTGCCAAGACAACAGTCACAAAATATTTAGAAGAAAATGTTTGGCTTCATCTTCTCATTGTCCTGGATGATGGTATAATTGAATTCTACCTTGATGGAAATGCGATGCCCAGAGGAATCAAGAGTCTGAAAGGAGAAGCCATTATTGATGGTGAGTGTCATCTTTGACTAGGACACTGAATTTTGAATTTTTAAAAATTTTGATTTCTTACAAAGGCCAACTGGTATTTAAAAATCTGCTTGTGTATTGGTTTAATTTCTGTAATAAAGCTATGCCTACCAAAACCATAAATTCTGTACTGAGTGTTGCAGAAACGAATCAGGGAAAGTCTTTATCCTTGACGTACTTAAAATAGGCTCTGGGAGAGAGATGTGTATGTATAAACAGATCACCTCGATATTGTGGGATGAAAGAAAAATTATGAAGGCAGAATATTTATCTCCCCATAGGCAGTAGGAGGGATGGGGCATGATGATTCCAGGTAGAAAAAAGAGCAGAGGTATAGAAACATGAAACAGCCTATTGAATTTGGGGAACTGCTGCTTGGTGAATTGCTGGAGGTGAAGGGTGTTGGGTGTAAGGTTAAGGAGGAGTTGAAAGAGAAAAATTACTCTAAAATGCCCTGCAATTACAGAAGTTTATAGTCTTAGTAGGTGAATTGGTGAATTCTGTGGAGAGCTTTGAAGAAATAGGCTTTGTGGTTTTCAATCTGCATTATGTATTGTTTCTTTGAGAAATACTGGTTATTTCCATTATAATCACCAATTCTTTCCCAGCCCCTCCATCCTAGGATGTGATTATTTTTTAATTAGTAGGGAAGTAGAGCACAGCTTATATGGTTGTAGCTTATTAGACTATTTTCCTTCTGAACCTCCTTGCATTGGGTATCTGGTTGTATTTTTTTTCTAGTAGAAAAAAAATGCCCAAAAGAAACAACATGCACACGCTACTGATTTCACCTCCAAGGATTATGCTTACAGCATTCTGTAGCATTAAATCAATCCCCTTTTGATTGTGTGAATATATGCATATGTCTGTTACCACTGATTCATCTGGTGATGGCATGGTGGTAGAATGAGAGTGGGAAGGATTGGGGAGATCAAGAGCTGGTGTTTCTTTTCTCTGTTTAGCGTACTGCAAGGAACTTAGATTGTTTCTGTAATTTGTAATTTGGAAACAAAATTTCAAAGTATTTATATATTTAAAATATATTAATGAACTATAGTATATGTTAGGTATTTTAAGATACATAAAAGTATATGTTCCATATGGTGTACAGATAGATGAAGTTTTAAAACTTTAAATTCATTAATTTCAGCACCCATGTAACTAACTAGATCAAGAAATAGCATTCCAGAACCCCTCTAGCCCTTCTGCAGTCACTGACTCACCACCCTGTCCACCTACTGTTGCCATTTCTGAGAGCATGAGAGTAGCTTCTCCTATTTTTTTATTTTATGTAAATCAATTGAGCAGTGTGGATACTTGAGTGCCTGGCTTCTTTTGCCCAGTATTGTTTCTAGTGTTCATCATATCTTTGCCTGTCATAGATATTTCACTCTCTTTACTATATAGTTAGTCCAGAACTGCTGCAGGGGCGATTGAGATAATAATTGCAGGATACTTGTGACTGCCCTAAAACAACTACCTGGGTTCTGCCTTGGTTGATGATTTTTATAAACAGTATTACTTGTACTTTTTTCCCAAAGTACTGCCAAGCTGTCATCTTATATAAATATCCTAGTTGAGTTATTGGAGAGGGAATAAGTAAAGAAATAAGAACTAGTGAATTTTCGAAAAGGGAGAGCTTTAAAGAAATAGTCATGATTATTGATACATAGTAATATAATTGGAGCTTCATGTTGTTATTTTCATGAAAAAATCTGTAAGACTTGCATATGATATTGTTCCTGGGGAGGAATACTTTTTTTTTTTTATATCCTTTGCATTAATTATTGGTGTAAAATTATTTGGTCTGTGAAAACTTTTGTTGAATTCTCACAGCTTTATTTGACTCAGGATGCTTTTCTAACAGATTAAGCCTTGATTTGTTCAAACAACAGTAATAGAAACAGTTAAAAAAATTGTGACTGAATTGTTCCATTCTTAGATGTGCAAGGAGATTTTAAAATTTTCTGGAAGAAAAATCTATATAAGTATACACTCACATATACATAAACACATACACACACATATATACACACACATGTACAAGATATCCTTTAGTGTAACATATCTTACATCCCAGCAATTAGATTCTGTTTTCATATCAGAAAAGAGCTTTCATTTGATTATATTTGCTTTATGTATTTTATTTATCTAATAAAACCTCTTAACAAAATTGTTCCACTTTCTGAATCACACTTTGTAATTTGGTACAGGATAGTAGTGGATATTGTCGTGTTTAAACCCATTTCTAATTGCAGGGCCTGGAATGCTGAGGATTGGGGCAGGAATGAATGGCAATGACAGATTTACAGGTTTGATGCAGGATGTGAGGTCCTATGAGCGGAAACTGACTGTTGAAGAAATTTATGAACTTCATGCTATGCCAGCCAAGAGTGATTTACATCCTGTTTCTGGATATCTGGAGTTCCGACAAGGAGAAACTAACAAATCATTCATTATTTCTGCAAGAGATGATAATGAAGAGGAGGGAGAGGAATTATTCATTCTTAAACTAGTCTCTGTATATGGAGGATCTCGCATTTCTGAAGAGAATACTACAGCAAGATTAATAATACAAAAAAGTGACAACGCCAATGGCTTGTTTGGTTTCACAGGAACTTGTATCCCAGAGGTAAGTAGTGCGCTTGGGGGATTTTGGAGTTAAAAGTTCACTGTAGGTAGATTTGTTTGGGGATAGCCTTTCTTTCATTTGGTAAATGTGCTTAAGTATCTACTCTAAGCCCAGAAGTATGCTAGAACAAGTGGTTGCAAAAGTAAAGTATAAGGTCCTTGCTTTTATAAGTTCACAGTTTGAATTAGAAGCTTTATCAGCTGATAGAAGTAATAAGAAATTAACAAATGAAACTTGAGCAATTATCTGTAAAGTTAATGTATTTCACAGAAGGCCCAGAATACTCCACATGTAATGTACTTTGTCTACTCTTTGGATACTACATAGGTAAATGAAATAATACATATTGAAAGCTTCTATGAATAATAGTAATTGAAACTTTATTAAAATATGATTTTTTGAGTTTTTTTTTCTACATGTGAAATGTATGTGTGAGTAGTTACAACATTCTTCCATGTTGGGTGTAATGCCTTCCTTATCACCCTTCTTGGCCAGCTTTAATTCATTAGGCTGTTTTACTGTCCTTATCAGTTCTTTCCAGGTTTTCAAAGATCTCTAATCATCTTGGTTTCCTGTTCAGTAATGTGAGATCTCATGACACCACTTCACAGGTGTTGACTGTGACAACAACAGCTCCATGCCCATGAAAGGATGCCAAGTAACAAGAGTCTTTTCCTTTGCAAGTTGATGCTTGTAGATTTAGAAGGGCTTTTTTGTAAATTGAAGCAATTAAGAAAACCATGAATTAATACCAGGTGAAAAGCAGTCTCCTGGTCATAGGCCCGATTTAGCTCAAATTGGGGAGCCTAGCTCTCAGAGGAGTGTCTTACTGCCCTTCTCAGCTCTTTAGTTTGGTGATAATCATAAGAGATCTTCAAATAGTGGGCTTTTTCTATACCAGAAATACCAGAATATCTTAGACTAAGGAGGAGAAATGTCATACAAATCTGTAATTTAAAAAGAATTGTGTTTATCTATAATGATAATACTTAAAAATGTTTTTTAAATGTTTATTTTTGAGAGAGAGAGAGAGAGCATGAGTGGGGAAGGGGCAAAGAGAGAGGGAGAGACGGAATCTGAAGCAGTCTCCAGGCTCTGAGCTGTCAGTGCAGAGCCCTACATAGGGCTCGAACTTGTGAACTGTGAGATATGATCTGAGCCGAAATCAGATGCTTAATGGACTGAGCCACCCCGGCGTCCCTATAATGATAATAGTTTTAAATAGATATTCAATCATTAAAGAATTTTACATGTTAAGTTTTTGATATGCCTTTCTGACAATCCATAATACGGTGGCAACAAATATTGATTATTATTCTCACCACCCAATAAGGTTAAGAACTGAGGGTTAGAGGACCTGAAAAAAATAACCTAACTTGAATTAAATAAGACAGGATCAAATACCTGGTTCAAGGCTTGGCAGTTACCAACACTAAATAAATATGAGTTTTACTTTTTTTTCTTCTAAGATACAGTGGGAAGAACTGAAATTTGAATCTGTCTTGTGACTTCTAACCTTTGTCTTTCCCCCTGTGTTTTTAATATTATCATCTCTATTTTTAAAAAGACAGGTGGCTTCCATCAGACCGTGAGAACCATTAGGGTACCATGTAAAATCAGCTTCCCTTTAATTCCTTTTATGACTCAGCACCTGCCTATGGCTCTAGCTTCTTGGTCAGTATGTTGGTCAGACTCCTCTTTGATCAGTATGTTTCAGTCACACTTGCCTGCTTCAATTACAGTCTCTGGGCATCAGGGCTTTGTAGCCTCTCTATTTGGAACACTCCCATTCTAGATCTTCAGAATCAGTCATTCAAATCTCAGTTTTAAGACCTTTTCTCAGTGAAGACTTTCTTATCTAAAGTAGCCCCCCCTTCCTTCTCCCAACCAGTTTTTCTCCATCCCTTCACCTAGTTTTAATTTTTCTATAATATTTATTACACTCTTAAATTCCCTTTGTTATTTATAAGTTCATATATTTATTGGCTAGCCCTTTCCACCATATGGATGAAAGAACCCTGAGTGTAATAAGGTCTTATTGTTCATTATTGTATCTCCCAACACCTAGAATGGATTATAGTAGGTACTTAATACGTCTTTGTTGAATTTACGAATGTATTCTAGTAATTAAGACCTAAAAAGGCATATACTTCAAACAACAAACACATTTAGGTTCAGTTAGCTGCATAAACAACCAAACTGGAAAAAAAATACATAAATGTTAAAAATCTGCCCCAAGTGAGGAATAGTTTTTGATTGTTTTTCTGGCTTTGTGGGCTATGATAGTGAGTTTTCAATGCTGGAGTTTTCAATGCTGGCTTGTCTTACAAGTCCCACTGATAGATTGCATTGGTGTGGGTTTGCCCCCACTTAGTTATATAGCTTTGCCTGTTCATAGAAATCTCAAAATTTGAACAGGACCAGTCAAGTCTTTAATTGGAGAAGAGAGAACTTCGCAATGTAAGCCGCAACATGTATACTATTAGAACTTCTGGAAAGAAAAAGAAAACATTCTCCAAGCCCAAAGGAGAGAGAAATAGAATATATCTATATTGGAAAGAGTAAAATTTAGACAGTAAAGGGAAGTGTTGAGTCTAAAAGAACATTGGAATCTCAGGAATATTATAGAATTTGCGTTTCTGAAATTATTAAGACTATAAGTATAGAATTCTTTCATCTTTTCATCTTTTTTTCATCTTTTCATATTTCTCCTAAGGAGTAATATGAAGTATTTTTATCATCATCAGTAATACTAATTGATTGCTTGCTGAAGTTGTAATTCAAAGTGCAGGTAGATCAACGGGTTCTAATGTATTAGAGTACGATTTTACATTTGCAGCTCAACTCTAAGAAACTACCACTTGTCAAATTGGTATAATGTGGAGGAGGAATATCCGTAACTATCTGCCAAGACTGTTTAAATCCTCCTCCTTTCTCAGTTACATATCTGTGTGAGGATGGCTATTTTCATATATTTCAACCAAAATAACAAGTAGCAACAGAGAAATTGATTGCAGAAGGAGATATGAGAGTCTAGCTGTCTTCCATTAAGCTAGACATTAAAAGAGATTTACAAAAATTTAAACAATGCCCCTCTGTCACTAATTTCTTTTGTTTTGGAAAATACAGTTGTTTCACATAAAATATGTTGCTTATGTTAGCACGTAATGAGTTTATTATTGCTATTTTAAAATGAGTTGCTATATCAATATTTAAATTCTTTTCAATTTTAATTTGTAAAATGGTAAATATCAGCAGATTTCACTAGCATAAGCTAAAAGCTCCTTGGGGTTCTTAAAAATTTTTATGAGTGTTCAGGAATTAATGAAACAAAATTATGTGAGAACCCCTGGTTTATTCTATGCTTGGAATTGTCTGCAGGGTTTAAATTTTATGGCTATTTGCTTCATTTTTAGAAATAAAAACCACTGTCACTTCTGTAGATTCTTCTCTATTGTGTTATTGTGGTGACATTGAAAAGTTAATTTTTTTCTTATCCCTTCAAAAATGTTGAAGGCAATAGCGATCTTTAAAGACTTCTCTATGAGTTATGTTATGCTTTTACATTTTCATAGATTCATATGAAATAAAATAATATGAAGGTTAAAATGAAAGTATAATCACATCTTAAATAATGAAAAAATGTAGAACATGACATGGTCTATACTTGGCATATTGAAAGAGATCATAATTATTTTGTGATTTGTTACTGCCTAGCCTGGTATGCCATCTTGTTTGTACTAAGTAGCAGGTGCTTAATAAATTGTAATTGAAAGAATGAATAAACCTGTATGTAGTGGAGAGCCCTGATGGGGCCATGCCAACTAGTTCTCTGTATTCCAGGTGTTGTCTATACTGAACAGATGACTGAGTTTTGTTGGATCTGTAGCATAGCAACCACATTCTCATGTTTTCCACCCGTATTTTGGTATTCTGTGTATTCTTTAATGTTACTTTCTCTGCACCTTATTTTGGCACTATTTTTGTATGTCCTACAGTCTTGTATATCAGATAATTATAAAGTAATGAGATTACTTTTCATAATGATTCATAGAACTTCCTAGTCTCATTATTTTATTTTTATAACTAATACTTGGATTAAATTTTATATTTATGAACTCAGCCTAAGAATAGATTTAGAGATATTTTGAGAGGATCTTTGTAGAACTGAGAATATTACTTAACTTGGACTGTGTTTCTTTTTAAGTGCCTGCCATATGTTATGTGAATAGATTCCTTTAGATATAAGTGATATTGATATAATCTGATATCATAGATCTTCACCCAAGCGTGAAACAAAATAAAAAATTAATTGGATGTGTAATTATTAGGTGTTAGCTTTAATCTTCTACTCCAATACAGAAAGCCAAATTATGGCTCAGTGCATTATTTTTTTCTGGGAAAATATGTTTCAAAAACTTTTCTGGTTGTTAACCTTTGTAATTACTCTTCTGTAGTTCTGAAGATTGAGCACATTTCTGATTCAAAAGAGGAAATAGTAGTGGCTACTGCTGTTTATTGTGAAAAACTGAGTGATGGTGGTTTTTGATGATTACTTCTTGATGTTATGCTTCTCGTATACTGGCCTAAACGTTTGCTCGTATCCTGATTCCACAGTCAGTTAGTTGAATATTTTAATAGAAAAACTATTTTAACTGTTTATTCTCATATCTTCATTATTTTCTGGTATTAATAATTCCTTCATCTGGTTCAGTATTTCCCAGGGATTGCGCACGATGACCTTAATAAGAAATGTCTAATGCGTATTCCTGGGCACCATTCCTGATTGAGGACTCCATTTCTTTTTTTTTTTTTTTTTTTTTAATTTTTTTTTCAACGTTTTTTATTTATTTTTGGGACAGAGAGAGACAGAGCATGAACGGGGGAGGGTCAGAGAGAGAGGGAGACACAGAATCGGAAACAGGCTCCAGGCTCCGAGCCATCAGCCCAGAGCCTGACGCGGGGCTCGAACTCACGGACCGCGAGATCGTGACCTGGCTGAAGTCGGACGCTTAACCGACTGCGCCACCCAGGCGCCCCAGAGGACTCCATTTCTGAATCAGAATCTCTGGCAGGGAGATGAGATGGGAATCAAAACCCTGAACTTAAAAAATCTTTTTAAATGGAAAATTTCATACATACATAAAAATAAGAGAAGACAGAATAATGAACCCCAGTGACCCACCACCTAAGCGTCAACATTTATCAGACTTTGGCCAATTTCATCTCCTTGTTTTGGGCTGAAGTCATTTTTAAAGCAAATCTCAGACATTGTGTCATTTGTCTGTAAATTCATAAGTATGAAAAATGGATTTTTACCAAGCATCCGAGGTGATTTTTTTATGGACCTTTGACATTTGAAGCTTCTTCCCTAACTGGAGATTTATAGTTTACTTTATTGAATAAATTGTTAATATGGATAGCCTTTTCTTTAAAAAAAAAAAACCCTGAAAATAGTAGCTGATAGGTTTTGATTAGGGCTTTACCAAATGAAAGCATGGTTAAATAGCTTTTCCCTGTGTGATTCCTACAAGTAAAAAGCTCCTTTCTTAGTCCTGGGTGCTGCCTGGTAATGCTCTTAGACTTAGTAAGTAAGTAGTTGTAAGGAAATATGTCAGAGTCCTGAGTGCATCTTTGGATCCATTTCATTTTTGTCTCCTGCTAAAAAGGGAAAATTTGAAATTCATATGTTGGGATTAATTAATTCATATGTTGGGATAATTATTAATATGAAATTCATATGTTGGGATTAATGGCTTATTAATTTAGCTTATTCAGAGTGTTCATTCTGGTTAAAATTTGGGGCAAATGTGTTCCCATTGTGATAGGAATCAAAATGTATAGGGATTTACTTTTTTCAATACGTAAGCATATATATTTCTTGATAAAATGGGAATGTAGCATTTTTTTTTTGGAATTGTGTATCTGTATGTTTGTTAAAGAGAAAAAATATAAAAAATTTTCAGTACTTAATATATTCCTGTAGGTACCTTCTAAGACATTTGTTTAATCACCCAGATCCATTAGACATTATGATACTCATTTTCAGAAGAAATCACTGAGACTGAGATGTTTGATAAATGGTAGCGTGAAGAGGCTTAGGAATGTTTGACCTTAAAGCCATATACTCTTTTCATCACACATTTATGTACCAGTGGCTGTGATGAAAATGCTGATGTAAATGTCTAGGTGGCAGGTGGGAATTAAATTAGATGTGTATTGAGCACTTGGGTGTCTCTTCTGTTTCCCCTTCTCTCCAGCCTCAGGATTGGAGCGCCCCACCTTCAGAGCAGTCAGTTCTTCCATCATGTGGTAGATGGGCTCCTAAAAATCACTGCAGTATGCCAAACTGGATGAGGAAAACACAGAACTTAAGGAAATGATGGGTTAGGAGAACACTACTCAAAAACTTGGTCAGTGGCATGTAAAAAGAAAGATAGGAAATCAATAAAAAAAGTTTCACACAATAAATGTGAAATACTCATATACTACAAGAAATATGGTGTATACCTAGGGAAAAACCCTTGTTTGCTTGAAGAAGCAAGCAGTACACAGTTGCAGGTTGTGTATTCTTGTGAAGTGAGAGGAGGGTTATCTGACATCCAAGGGAAAGTTGCCACATTAGATGCAGTTAAGTGTGGCTAGCAACACACGTGTTGCACTGAGGCAGCTGATGTTTCAGGGGTGTTTGTGTGTTTCCACATGACTTGTTTCAGGTCAGCGCAGTTTTCTGTGTTCACCATGTTTCTTATAGATGAAATCACATAAGCAAATGTGAAGTCCACATAACAGATTATGGATTATTCACATTATGCTCTCTGATAGGTCAGTTGCATTGGAATAGTTTTATGATTTCAAAACCAGTGTTATAGCATAACTGACCATACTTGATCCTTTTCTTTACATCTATAGTTACTTCTCTTGTCATCTCTTCCAGTCTTTAAGTAGCATTTATATAATGTTATATGTATATACCATTTGTATGTGGCCTTAAATACCATTTATATGTTGATGCCTCCCAAATTTATAATGTCAACCCTGGCCTCTCCCCAAAATTCCAGACTCATTTTTCTAGCTGCTCACTTGACACATCTCTTGGATATGTAGTAGACATTTCAAACTGAGCATATTTAGCAGTCAACTCTTTGACCTTTACTGTAAAGCCTGTAACTAACTGTTGGAGGTGGAAAGATCAAGCCTGCTTTACACAAGCCTGACGTGTCTTGATGTATTGGTGCTTGCTGAAAGTGGGCTACCACCACTCTGTTGCTCCATTCAGGAGTGGCTCTGAAGGATGAGGACAGAGCAGTAAACAGCCAGCCCACTTAGCTAGTCATTTTATGTGGAGGGAGAAATGGTCTGAAGTTATGAAGTACATGTTTGAGCAGTGCTAATGACATAGTGGTCTGGCAGGGACTTAAATTCATCAAGACTAGAGACAAGAAAATTTGGGGAAGAGTCATGTTAATAGATAGAAGGATATGGGCACTAAGTGTAAGGGGACATTTCCCAAAAGACTCTCAACAACTGGGAAATTAGGATGAGGCATCCACTGGATGTCAACTAGACTCTTCACTGCCAGCACAGTGCCATTAACAGAGTGATGGCAGGAATCGAGGCTATGCATGTGCCAGACAGCATGAGCTCCCTCTTATTTTTTTTTAAGTTTATTTATTTATTTTGAGAGAGAGAGACAGACAATCCCAAGCAGGCTCCATGCTGTCAGTTCAGAGCCTGGTGTGGGGCCCGATCCCACCAACCAGGACTCGATCCAATGAACCAGGACCCAATCCCACGAACCATGAGATCATGACTTGAGCTGAAATCAAGAGTAGATGCTTAACCAACTGAGCCACCCCATTATGAGCTCCCTCTTAACAAGATGGATCTAGAAACTCTCGTTGCTGAATGCCCAAATAGCAAGCAGCAAAGACCAAAGGTAGTTGCTTTCCAATAAGCTCTTTAGTGGTAGCTTGATCCCAATCTGGCTGTTTTACTCCAGAGTGAGTAATTACTGGAATTAATACTTACCTTAGCTAATGAGTTATTATTGTTGTTATTATTGTTATTATTATATTGGAATTAATGTTGGAGTTATATTATTATTATATTGGAATTATTATTGGAATTAATACTTACCTAATGAGTTTATGTTCTTAGTAGATCTACCAGACCATCATCTGAAGGCTGAAAAAATGCCTGCTGTGTCCACTGGGAAGCCTGCCTCAGAGGGACTTGTTTTATGTGAAGGAGGTGTAACAGTGGGCACACAGTCCTAGGATTCCCTGCCCTTACTATAAACCACATCACCTGAATCAGCTGGCTTACTACAATAGTGGGATGGCCTGATAAAGACTCAGCTAAGGTGCCATATCAAGGACCACATCTTGTAGGGTGGGGGTGATCTAGTATGTATCCAGTGGCTGATAACTGGTCAGTGTCCACAGTACCTAGGCTACATGGGCTCAGGAGACAAGAGGTAGAAAGTAAGAGTGGCCCTGTCTCCATCACTCCCAGTCACCAATTGCTAGAATTTGTGTTTCTCATTCTCATGCTTTAGGTTCTGTTGGATTATAAGTTCTGGCTCTGTCTGGGTGAGGGGCTGTCCACCAGGAGTCGCACTGGAGGCTCTGCTGAACAATCACCTGTAGTTTTGGGCTTCTCATTCCAGGGGGCCTGCAGGCAAATAAAAGAATTATAGTATTGTCCCAGAAATGCTTAGTCTTATTTACTATGAGGCACTAGGGTTGCTGTTACCCTTTGAAGCAGAGGTATTGATGGTTGGTGAAACTCAGGATTTCTTGGTGCTTCCACACTCATTGATAACTATGTTGACTATTGCCTTTTTGTGAATACATTTTAAATCTTTTCTTTCCAGCCCCAGTGTTGGCACCAAAATGACTCTATCTTATGCTGACAGAGGTGATCATGATTGACATGAAAAAGAGTGACATCATCTAAATTAGAACTTGTATTTTGAGTTCTATTCCTTTAGTTTTGGTTCTTTTTTCTATGAATTGTATATATGCTTGCTAACATAAAAATAAAATTGAATTAAAAGACTGAGAATTTAAGAGCATCAAGACTTTATTCTAAAAGATCTAACTTCATGTAATTTTTAAGCATTTATCTTAAGTGTTTAGATAAAAATATTTTCCATATGAAAAATACATACAGACATGTGTATACATGTATATATGTATACATATGTATATATGACTATCAAAAAATATTGAGCATAATAGAAAATGCCCTCCTTGACCTGACATTTGTCTTCCCACCAGACGTTTCTCAAGGCTCTCGCCACTTGTCACTTTGTGCTGTCCTCAGAATGATTTCATAAAATCCACTCTATTACTTTTTATGTCCATGCCTAGAATGTTCTCCCTCATGTCATTTTCTACCCTCTACCCCACACTTCTATTCCCCATTTGGCTTGTCCGTGTTCAACTTCTAAAACTTTGAGTTTGTCTTCCTTTTTAGATTTATCCGAGACTGTCGGATAAATTTTTTTTAATAGATGTTTTGTACCATAGCATCCAGAAAAGTGGCTGGCATATATGAAGTATCAATGAATGGATTACATGTACAGTTAACTGATTATAATTGTTGTAATTTTCATATTTTGCATTTTTGTATTTTTATAAAATCTCTAAAAGTGTGAGACAAAAATGCATGGTTTTGAGTATTTCTTAGCAGTCATAACTATGTCTGGAGGAATGGAGAAGCTTCCTCAGAGTGTTAGAAAGTTACAGAATTAAGTTTATGGTAATTACATGAAAGCATTATAATTTTATCACTGACTTAAATCGGTATGTTTTTATAAATAATTTATGCTCAATTTCAGATTGCAGAGGAGGGATCCACCATTTCATGTGTGGTGGAACGAACCAGAGGAGCTCTGGATTATGTGCATGTTTTTTATACCATCTCACAGATCGGATCTGAAGGCATTAATTACCTTGTTGATGATTTTGCTAATGCCAGTGGAACTATCACGTTCCTTCCTTGGCAGAGATCTGAGGTAAACCCTACCTTGTTTCCTTGAAAGTCTCCTGGAAAGCTTTTCCTGTTTGTTCTGTAACTTATTTGCAACTTCTTGCTGTTTAAGCGATGTAAAGTATTCAGGTAATTAGGTAAATATCATGGTCTAAAATGTTTTTTTAATTTATTTATGCAAAATAAAAACTAAAGGTTTTGAATGATTATAGTATTATTATAGTTTTATAGTTTTATATCTTCTTTAATTCCTGTATAATAAAAATGGTATAACTTGAAGGTTTGTCATTGTGGGTTTTTTGTTGTTGTTGTTGTTGTTGTTGTTATTACTACTGATACAATGGGAAACTGCAGAGATCTTAATGGTACTCTTCTAATCAGCCAATGAGGAATTCTTATAACTATAATCTCACTTTGTTTTTAAACATAGAAAAAATGAGGTAGTTTTTCTTTGTTTTGAAAGTACAAGTGATCTCAAGTTTTATCAAAACTTTCCATGAACTATCGTCTCATTTCTGAATAGGTGCTCCAGAAATAAATGGCACTTCTTGTAAGTGACATCGAGGTGAGACTGTGTCCTCTACCAGAATTAAAAAATTTTTTTAATGTTTATGTATTTTTGAGAGAGAGAGGTAGAGCACAAGCGGGTCAGGGGCAGAGAGAGAAGGAGACACAGAATCTGAAACAGGCTCCAGGCTCTGAGCTGTCAGCACAGAGCCCGACGCTGAGCTCGAACTCACGAGCTGTGAGATCATGACCTGAGCCGAAGTTGGATGCCCAACTGACTGAGCCACCAAGCACCCCCTCTATCAGAATTTTTTAAAACATTCTTCTAGTCTACCATGTTAGAATATTCACATCAGTATAATTTTTCATTAAAAATGTAAGTAGCTTATATGTCATTATTGATACATAGTAAAATAACTTAAGGCTTGCAAATATAATCTTTGAGGAAATATCTAAGGGATTTAGGAGTTAATTGGTTGGAAAAGATAAAATTGAGGGAAGACTTAAAATATGCTTAAGATTTAAAGAGTTAACACTAAAGAATGATCAAATCTCTATAATTTGGGGAAGAAGGAGATTAAATTGTTTATAACAAAAGTTCTCCAATAACAGGCTGCAGATAGATCCATGGTAAATATTTTGCTGATTCTTTGGTAAAGTGAGGAAAATTATGAAAACTAAGCAAGTTTTCATAAGGCTAACAATGCTATTTAAAGAACTGTTTTTTAATCTGATGTTGTCTTTTTCACTACTTTTCTGGATTTAAAGTATTCTTTTTTTTTTTACTCAAGTAATAATGGTGGCATTTAGTCACTTATTTATGTTTCTACTTGGAAAACAGAGTTGATCCCCCAGATTTTCCTTGGGAAATTTACCAACTATGAAGTGAAAATATAACCAGAAACCATTGTTTTATAAACACATTTTGGAAGAGCTAAGAGTTAATCAGATTCTGGAAAATAAGCTCTTGCGAAGTTATATTTAAAATATTTTCTTCTATAATTTTTAGTTTCTTTAAGCAATAAGTGATCTTTATTGCAAAGTAGTAACATTGACTAGTGGGGTTGGTTTATAATACGATGTCTGCTAGATCTACACCAACCACTTAATCTGGCTTTGTAAGACATCGTGATGTTTTGGTGTTACTTTTTATAGCAACATTTGTTAGCTTTGCTTTGTAGGGGCAAGATATCTGAAATCTTCAGACTGCATATTGTTATTTTTAGTTTAGGAACAATGACATGATTTGGGTAGTAGGTATCATTTTTGCCCTTCCCCTTGAGTATTTTGGCTGTGCCATATGTTAATTTCTTATTTAAAATTTTGATTAAAATGAACATTAAAACCAAATTCAGACCTGCTAAATCAAACTCTTAAGAAAAACTACATTAAAAAAAAAGTCCTCCAAATGGTTTTAGCCCAAAGATTAGTACTTTGGAGATTGCATTTGGAGTGAGAGTGCATTGTCAGAATGTTGTCACCCTTCTTTCTGGGAGAAACCAGGAAGGCCTCTTCATTCCTTTCTGTTCTCCACTTGCTATGCTAAGTGAGTCATCAGGGTCTGGGTCTTCTATCTCTAGAACAAATCTCAAATCCATCTGTTTTTCTTCATCTCCACTGTCACTGCATTATTCAGAATCTCATTCTCTCTCATCATTCACCTCCTGTCTCAGCCCCTAGCATCCTTTCTTGCCCTGTCCACTCTGTTTACACTCTGCCCTGGTACTGAGTCTAAAACAAAATTCTCATTTTGTCCGTTTCCTGCTTATGATTCTTCTGTTCTCTCCACTGCCTGTGGAATGAAGTCCCAATTTTTTTTTGGCATTTGAAAATTTATTACTGTCATGTTTTCACCATCAAAACTTATGATCTTGGTCTTTCTTTCTTCTCTTTGTGTAAGGCCAATAGAGAGACACTGGCTACTTCACCAATCTTAAAACAAACTCCAGGAATGTTACCAACAGCATGACCTTTGTGACCAAATCCAACAACCAGAACTTCATCATTTTCCTGGAACAGAATCAACAGTTTACTTCTGGTGTCAGCAACTATCACTAAAAATACCCGTTTGTTATATAAAAAAACTGGGAGAAAATATCTTAAGAACAGAAACTACAATAGACTAAAACTCTTACCTCAATAAAATTCAACCATCTTTGGATACAAAGGCTGTGATTTTTTTTTTTTTTTTTTTTGCCATTCTTGATCAGCTACACCCTGACACACTTCCTGATGGCAGAATTTGGCTGTTTGGCTCCGACCCCTTTTTTCCAGCACACCTCCCTTTGCACAGGTCGTGTCTTCAAAAGTATTGGCCTTCAGGGCTCTGCCCAACTGGGCTTTCTTGTACTGAATATGGCACTTCCATCTTGCCCATCCTGCTGGTGCTGTGGGCCTGAGAGTCAAAATTGTTTTTAGTGTTAGCATAAAAGGTCCCTTTGAACTGAGCTAATTATCTGTCTAGCCTTATCTCCCACACCAGTGATGGTGGTCTAATTTCAGTTTCCCTGTATGCCTTATTCTTTCACATCGGCTCCCTCTACAAGTGCTGTTTCTTTTACTCGGAATGTCCTTCCCATTATTATTTACAACCACAACTAACACATTAAGACACTTAAAACGTGTCTGTTGTAAAATCGTTAGTAGGTAAAGTTGGTTGTTCTTTTTATGTGTACTTTGTGCATAACCCTATTATGACATTTTACATTGCATTTGATCGATTAATATCTTGTTACATTTTTAATATATGGAATATATTAAATACTATAATAACTATATTTAATGATTCAAAACCAGACCAGTAACCTACTAACTAGCAGTTTACATTGTTTTAAATGTTTTCCTTGTCATCTCTTTCCTACAATAGCCCGTGAGCCTCTTTGGGATTGGGGCATTTTCCAATCTTGGCACATTGTGGGTGTCACGGCATGCTTATTCAGTTAATAAAGGGAGGGGAATTGTTTTTTCACTTCAGATTTTGACTTAAATTTTGTAGAGCTTGGCTTGAGTTATTGCTACTTTTTTGGAAAGATTACTTACACCAGATTTTCAAAGTCCATTTTGAATCTCTTTTTAAAAATTCTACTACTAAGAATGTCAGGTGTTCCTTAGGCAGGAACTAGACATGTATATGTTGTCCGTTCAACTGCCCCCTGCACATCCCATCAGATAACATGCAGTTCCTTATTTATGAACTTTGTACCCTGAGGTTGGTCATACCACTGTCGTTGGTACAAGCAATATATGATATTACATTGATACATTAATATGTCATGTATGGTATGATGTTAATACATCAATATGGTATTTTCATTTTATTTATTTTATTTTACTTATTTTTTTATTTGAGAGAATGTGAGCAGGAAAGAGGGGCAGAAGGAGAGAGAGAATCCCAAGCAGGCTCCACACTCAGTGCAGAGCCCAACGTGGGGCATGATCCTCTGACCCTGGGGTCACAACCTGAGCTGAAATCAAGAGTCGGTCACTCACCTGAGCCACCCAGGTGCCCCTCAATATGATATTTTTAGACAGAAAGTGTTCATACTCGACACCCATTATTGTTTAAGAATTCACTTCTCTGGTCCTTCTCTGTCTGTGTTTTAATGTTTAATAAATGGATCATGTTAGGTGTTGTCAATACAGAGCCTGCTTGGGATTCTCTGCCTCCCTCTCTCTCTGCCCCTCCCCTGGTCACCTGTGCATGCATGCTTGCATTCTCTGTCTCTCTCTCCCTCAAAAGTAAATAAACATTTTTTAAAAAGGAAGTGGATCATGTTACATAGTAACTTCAATTAAATATAACTTAATTGGCTATTTTATTTTCTTCTGGTAAGTGGTAAGTCATTTCTGTATGCCTCATTGCTTCATGCCTCTGGATTTTTACATTTATAGGTTCTGAATATATATGTTCTTGATGATGATATTCCTGAGCTTAATGAGTATTTCCGTGTGACGCTGGTTTCTGCAATTCCTGGAGATGGGAAGCTGGGATCCATCCCCACCAGTGGTGCAAGCATAGACCCTGAAAAGGAAACAACAGATATCACCATCAAAGCTAGTGATCACCCATATGGTAACCAAGCCCTCCTGGAAGAAGAATGCTCTCTTCTCCGGGTATATTTGGTCTAGTTAAGAACTTCTGAAGGGAGATTTTGCAAATGATTGCAATTGAACTCCTTTGGGTCCTCTAACCTGTGGGCTCTTGAAATTCTAAGCTGCCATTTTGAGGGACATTGTTTATAAAAGAAAATACAAAGATCAATTTCTGAAGTTTACAAATATATTTTGAAAGGTATATACAGGATTATTTAAAACAAAAAAAGTACTTTCATTCATGGCTTTCAAAATTTTTTTATTTAAAAAATTATCTTCTAGTGATATGTTAACAACTAATTAATTGAAATACTTTGTAATTTATATTGTACTGTCTTAAAGAAGTGAAGTTATCACTGTCTGTTTATATTAATTTCTTTTTGTGCTGCAAAGTGATAATTTTCTTAATTGTGGAGTTATCACAGATATCCGTCCTAACAAATAGAGACTGTTATTCTATATTGAAAATTAATAGTTTTTTGGGGGGCATAAAGCAAGAAAAACTAGTAACAGTTCTGTGTAGGGAACCTGAGAGGCTCTTGAACTCAGATTTTACAGTTAAATTTTTCTTAAATGGGTTGCAAATCCTTTAGGGAGGCATTTATCATGTTCTGCTCTAAGTTTAAGAATGAATTCTAGAGACTCAAATATTCTAGAGATTCTTTGGGTAGAGACAAAGAAAATTTTAACTTATATTGAAAACTTAACACATTCTGTGTCAAAAGCATGTTAATCAAATCTTCAGTGAAGTCTTTCTAAATGAAAGCCCTCCGAATTTTATTCTGGTGGCCAAAATAATTGTGCAAGATTGTTTCAGATGAATTCTGAAGATGTTTCAGAAGAAATTCTTCCACAGATCACTGGGGTCAGAATGGCTCTCTGTGTCTTGCAGGCTTGCTGCAGTTCTCCACAGGGCTGCCCCCTGAGCCTGAGGACGCGATGACCCTGCCTTCAAGCAGCATGCCTCACGTCACCGTGCAGGAGGAAGATGGAGAAGTGAGACTATTGGTCGTCCGGGCACAAGGACTCCTGGGGAGGGTTCTGGCGGAATTTAGGACGGTGTCACTGACAGCATTTAGTCCTGAGGACTATCAGGTAAATCACTTGATCATTTGGAAGCCATATTTATCAAAGAGACTCAGTCCTTCCCTTGCGGGAGTGGAAGAGACTTGCACTGGTCCCCTGTTATACTCAACAAGCAAAATAAGCGCTGATGGATTGCTCTCTAGCCTGTTGATTTCTACAAATTCAAGTACTTCAGTCCTTTAACGCCTGACACTTAAGTAGCTCTCATACTGATAATTTCTCTTGTGTCTTATATTTGTCATAGTGTTCACTTATATTACTTATTTTAATGTCACAGATTTTGATATATAGGGTATATATTTAAAATTCTATTTCTTAAACGTTTTATTTTTTTAATATTTTAAAAAATGTTTATATTTTTGAGAGAGGGAGAGAGAGAGAGAGAGCGAGCAAGCACCAGTGGAGGAGGGGCAGAGAGAAAGGGAGACACAGAATCTGAAGCAGGCCCCAGTCTCCGAGCTGTCAGCACAGAGCCTGATGCGGGGCTCAAACTCAAGAACTGCAAGATCATGACCTGAGCTGAAGTTGGATACTCACTTGACTGAGCCATGCAGGCACCCGTCTTTCTTCAACATTTAAAATTTTTTTTAATGTTTATTTATTTTTGATAGAGAGAGCGAGTGCATGAGCAGGGGAGGAACAGAGAGAGAAGGAGACACAGAATCTGAAGCAGGCTCCAGGATCTGAGCTGTCAGCACAGAGCCTGACATGAGGCTTGGACTCACAAACTGTGAGATCATGACCTAGCTGAAGTCAGACACTCAACTGACTGAGCCACCCAGGTGTCCCTTAAACATTTTAAACCCTCTTGTATGCTTCCATCAAACAGGTCCAAAATTGTAAAGAAATTGTATATCCATGTCTTTTCCATTTGAATTATATTATTCTCCAAGTGAGAAGTAGTGTGGCACTGGCAAACAGAAGCTTGGGATTTTGAGCTGGACCAGACTGGGTTTCAACTGGTCTTCTAAATGTGTGACCTTGGGAGCCTCAAATCTTCCTAACCTTAGTATCCTTATCATTAAGAGGAGACCATGTCTACTGGGCAGAATTGCTCTGAGGATGGATGGCAGCATTTTAAGTGTCATGTACTATACATGGCACATACACAGTGACATTGTTACCGCTGCCTATTCTTATTATCACCAGTTCGTTCATATTAAGCAAATGCTCATGATTTCTTCTTGGCTGTACTTCTCAGGATGTATTTTCTATCCTTCAACAACTTTATTTTCCCAAAAAGTCCTCTTTTTAAAATTTAATATTAGGGGCGTCTGGGTGGCTCAGTCGGTTAAGCGGCCGACTTTGGCTCAGGTCATGATCTCGCGGTCCGTGAGTTCGAGTCCCGCGTCAGGCTCTGTGCTGACAGCTCAGAGCCTGGAGCCTGTTTCAGATTCTGTGTCTCCCTCTCTCTGACCCTCCCCGATTCGTGCTCTTTTCTCTGTCTCAAAAATAAATAAACGTTAAAAAAAAATTTAAAATTTAATATTAGTTTCCCTCCTTCTTCCTAATAAGACCTGCACAATGGTTTGGAGTTCAGTAATTTGTATATAGTTTTCTGTTCAAACCTCAGAAACCTTGCCTAATTGAATTCAATTAATTTTGGCTGTAGTCCAGTGGGCAAAGTTTTCTCAGATTTCTTCTTTCTTAGACTCTTTTTCTTGGGCAAGTTCTATTTCTCTTGCCTTGACATTTATTGTATCTTTAATTAATTTGATATATAACATATTCCACAAGACATTACAGCTTAGCTTAATATTCTCTGCATTCTCTTAAAGAAATACTTTAGTCCTTATATTGGTGGTCTCCAATTTCTAGTTATTCTGGAAATCCCCAATCTCCAGTTGGATTATCATTTTCTTTAATAACCAAAACAAAATAAAGCAAAACCTATGCCCCTATATTTCATGACAGTCAGAAAACTACTACCCTTGAAGACATTTCTGATGATTTTTAGGGTATTTGGATGTCCTGTTTGTCACTGGTTTTCACTTTGAACTGTAATCTTTGCTTTTCCCTGAAAACCTGATAACTTCTTCACTTCTCTATGATGGGTTAGCTCTTTCTGGTCTGCATTAGCATATAAAAGCAAGACTTTTTAGGCTGTGTGTGTGAGTATGCAAGTGTCGGGGAAGGAGGGAAAGTGCCAGGAGGGATCCTCTACTGAAGAGGAGACAATTGCATATCAGATATCACTGTTCTTAAGTTTATTCTCTTATATTGAGGTACACGTGGTCCCCACCATCCAGGTGCTTACTCCCAGCTCTTGAGAATGATATTAAATAGCTAATTAATGACTGAATCACAGTTACAGAAATGTTCAAGGTTGGTATGGGAGAGAAGTGGATATTGACATAGGGTAGTGGAGGTGGCCTTTTTTTGGGGAAGTGATACTTATGCTGAGCTCTGAAGTTTAAAGAGGAGAAAACTAGCAAACTAGGTGAAGCGGGAGGGAAGAACTACCTGAGATCTCATGGTAAAATGGCATGAGTAAAATGGTTAAATGGCCCTAATGAGGAGCAGAAAGAAGACCAGTGTTTCTGGAATGTGGACAGATAGGTGTCATGATAAAAGATAAGGTAAACAAGGGCCTGAATCTTCCTAGGCCTTAGATCTCATGCTATATTTGTGCCTTATATTTTAATAGCAAGGAGAAGTAATTGAAAGGTGTTATATATTTATGAAAGATTATGAAACTGAACTGGGGAGAATGGATTGGAAGATATAGGCACTGGATGCAGAAAGGCCAGTAAGGAGTCCATTTTCTAAACAAGGCGAAAGGTGTTAGTATTTTGGACTAGGTAGATCATGATGTATATGTAAAGAAGTAGGTGGTCTCAAGAAGTGTGTCAGAGTTGAAATGGCAGGACGTGAAGGTTGTTTATTGTAAAGGATAAAAAGAAGAAGGTGTCAAAAGTGACCCCCTAGTTCTGGGCATGAACAACTTGCTGCTATATAATTTAGTATGGTGGAGAGGATTGGATAAGGCATAGATTTTTTTAAGGGAAAATTGTGACTTAAAAATTCTGACAGAAATTATAAGAAAACTTTGAAGTAGGCATTAAGATTTAAGTCTAGATATAGGGGTTGGAGAGAGGAATTTAAGAGTTGGGAGCATATAAATAATATTAAAAGCCTAAGCCTATGGTATCCTTGTCTAGAGAGAGTCTAATAAACAGCAGTTTTTAGAGGTCATAAGGAGACTGTTAAAATCAGTAACAAATACTAAAAAGGATGAGTTAGAAAGTTAAGGAAAAATGGCGAGTGTGATATGGAATACCAGAGAAAAACATATTTCTGGAGAGTTAATGGCTAATTGTGTAGGATATTACAAAGGTCAAGTTAAAAGATGGTTTCCTTAGACAGTCAAATATTATCTCTGTTGTTAACACTTGTAGAATTACTCTATTGATGATTACCCTCTAGGCAAAGTTAATTACTTCCTTCTTGAGCAAACTATATGTATTTTACAGCTGTTGTTATTCTATTTGAATTATTATATTACACAGTTAACATTCCTGATAGAATCTTCTCCATCTCGCTAGAGATTTGTCTTGGTTATTTTTGAATTCCACGCATTTAAAATGGTGCCATTGTACATGCTGTGCATTTGGTAAATATTTTTAAAAAGTAAATAAATGAGTAAGTAAATTGGTACTTGGGTTTCTTAATTTAGCTTTAAGGCCATTAATAGCTCCTGAGAATGTAATATAGTTTGTCCATGCAAACTAACACTAGAAAAATTTGAACAACTTTAAGGTGTATTCTCATGTCTTGAGGGGACAGTGTTTTTTTTTTTAAGAGATAATGAAGATGGGAGTAAAAAAGGACCGTAAGACTTTGAATTTAAATAACTTTTTGTTTTTCCTGTAGTATGTGAACTTTTGTGATGGGAGATCTATCTGTATGACGAATTGCAGTTGCAAGTACAATCAAGAAAATGTTAATGCCCAATAGACGGATATTTATTGTTTGGAGAAATTCTCAGAATGAAAACACCAAAATGCTGTTGTTAGGCACTGAGTAATTACATTACTCAATGATATAATTTGAATAGCTCTAAATATACTTGTCAAGAGACATGTGCATTGAATTAATTTAGGAATTTGTGGTTTTCACATATTCAGATATCTCATTTGCCTTGACTATCTTTTTGATGAATAGCTAAACAAGAGAAATAAAAATCTGTCTGCTTTATTTAGTTGTGGAGAATATTTGTTTAGAATTTGTATTGAACACTATCCATATCCACCTAAGGATTTTGAGGTTTATATTCTTATTATGTTATTCTGTTTCAGTATTTACAACAATGTGGGACATAGTAAATACTCATTGTGCACATTAATATTCAGAATAATTATAATCTAATGGATAAATGTTTTGTTTGTATTTCAGAGTGTTTCTGGTACCTTAGAATTTCAACCAGGAGAAAGATACAAATACATTTCTGTTAACATCACTGATAATTCTGTCCCTGAATTGGAAAAATCTTTTAAAGTTGAGTTATTGAACTTGGAGGGAGGAGGTAAGCTGGTGACTCAAAAGTGTCATATATTTGCTTGTCCATTCACCTTGATGATAGTAGATTCTATTAAGGAAATGCAATCCTTGGAATCAATGTAACGTTTTTTTTAAATGAGTGAATTACTAGTTTTTGGAAAGAGCACCCTGAAGATTAATAATTACTAATATACTAATAATTGTATGGTAGGCAGTTTCTGATGGAGAGTCCCTTTCTTTTATTGGTAAAAAGAAAATTTCCATCTTTCCACATAAAGTTAGAATATTTATTGGTTTTAGAAATCAATATTCAACTCATAGTTTTATTTACATAGACTTTTGCTGTGAGGTTGGTTAATTCTGAGTTAATATTTCTAATGTTTATTGTAAGGACACCATCTGTTCGTATTGTTTTTTCCCCTTTTATTACCCATTGGTCTTTTCCTAAAGTAGATGTGCTTTTAGCATGAAGTAGTATAATTGTTCTCATTCACCAAATCATAGTTGTCATTTGTAGTAGGTGCCCCTAAAATCACATCTTTCCTTTCTCCCACTTTTGGATTTTCATAGTAGCTCCTTCAGAGCTATTTCCACATGTAGCCCAGGTAAAAACTAGTCCTTTCAGTTAATTTATTATGAGGTGATTATCAATAAAACAGGTCAGCAGTACTTTGTCTTCAATTATGATATTCAAAATCTCCAATTTTCATAGATTTTTGGAGTCAGAATTCATTTTGTGGCAAAACCCATCTGTACTGGAGAGAGGCTATTTATAGTCTTTATCCCATTTGGATGAACTATTTATATAGATTTCTTTGCAGAAGTGTTAATGTATTTGATATTCAGGTACTGCTTGGGGTGTTATAGAATATATATGATGTGCATCATATTCCCTTTATAAATGTAAGAAATTGAGAGTTGGTATGGAATCAGCAGGACATTTTCTTCCGTTACAAAACCTTGTATTATCATCTTGTTATTATCTTCATGTTTTAGTGAAGAAAGTTACAATACTGTATAAGCCATCCAAAGGGAGAGATTGAGTAAAATAGAAATATTAAAATTGTCTTTTACTGTGTAATGAGACTTTGGAGTAAGTATGCAGGATTTCCCCACGTTTCCTTTCCCTGTGTTCACAAAGCCCAGGGTGAAAGCAAAGGAGGCCAAGCCAGGAAAGGGACTAAATAGTGCCACAGGTTGGTTGACTGCATAGAACAGTATAAATATGCTGAATGGCCTTTTTTGGAGAGCGACATGTAAAAATGCCAGCCTTGTTTGTCCTCCAGAGACAATTACTCGCATGTCTGAATCATTATTTTCATGACAGGACTTCATTAATTAGAGGTCACTATAAAATAGGTGAAAAGTTGTTCTTTGTATCCCTTGTAGCCAGTAGTACGTATTTAATAGAGAAAATGTTAGTGATCATTATTGATTAATAAGTAACATTAAATATCTTCAGAAGT
The DNA here is from genome assembly GCF_023721935.1 of Panthera uncia. Taxonomy (NCBI): domain Eukaryota; kingdom Metazoa; phylum Chordata; class Mammalia; order Carnivora; family Felidae; genus Panthera; species Panthera uncia. The sequence continues at coordinate 68,008,786 of NW_026057577.1, forward strand.
AATATTTGTCACCATAGTGATTTTATGTAGAAACTTCTCCCCATATGTTTAGAATATGCACTGTTCTGTTACATGTTAATTGGGCATGGGTACTCACTTGAAAACCAGTCTTGCATTCTCATTAGAAGCAATAGTGGCAGACAGTCTCATTTTCCCCTCAGTGAGTTGGGATCGGAGGTAAAGGGATCTAGGTACCAGCTTCTATTCTGAGTCATAGCTAGGGACTGCCTAAGAAGTGCAGTATTGTGGGGAGTTAAATTCTTTTGATAGCCACCCACATAGATATTTTATGTTATTCAGGGTACATTGGTGTTGAACTTCACCATCTCTCATGATGTGTAGGTAATATAGGGGATGCACTGGATATTCCCTAAAATTCATTTTGTCTCTTAAGTCTCTAAGGTGATTTCAGATGCGTGATGTTGTAAATTCTCATGTCTAGTGTATCCCATTCCTGTTGAGGGGAGGAACAGAAGAGCAGGGCAGATTTTAAAATAGCACGTCAGTCAGGCATATAGGTATGGATGTGGACTTTCTTCTCTTACTCCTCTTCTTTTCTACTGCTACCATTACTACCCTTCCTTTCTTCTTTGTTTGTAAACATTTGATAAATTAATGAGGGGGGTATAAGATGTATTGGAAGTGAAGGTAATACTACTTTCTCTTTATCATAGTCTTTACATATTGCTGAAGTACTTTATTCTTTACATTATTTGTTTGGTCTTTACAACAGTTCTGTATAAAGCAGCACATTTTAGAGGTGAGAAAACTGAGATACCAAGAGGTTTAATGACTTGCTGAAGGTTTTCCAGTGGGTATCTCTCACAGCCAGGTGTGAAGTAGACGGTTTTACACCACTTGCCGAGGCTTCTTTCTACCATGTCAGTGGCAAAAGGGTGCTCAAGTCTGAGGATGGAAAATAAAGTGGGAATTTGAACGTATGGCTGGAGGGAAACGTTGGGCGCATTTCCCTAATTTTGAGTTTGATTCTTGTGTATGGTAAGGTGACTCTGTCATAGTCGTATAGGCCTAACTGTGGTTATACACAACCACAAATATTTTAAAAATATTTAAAATGTTAAAAACAATATACATTGCTTTAAGTAAGTGATTTAAAAAGAAAACTGGTCAAGTTGGCAGAAATGAGAAATACCAATTTACAACTTATTTACATGGAATATTTCCTAAAGCTCTGGATGAATTTTTAATAAATTGGTAGCTTGACTAATATTATACTTTTACCATTTAAAATAATTTATTTTTTATGGAAGAATGCATGTCATTGGGTGAATATTACTACATTTTCCTCTTTTCTGGATATGTTTTAAGAGCTCTCCATTTTCTCACTGTGTCAATGTGTATTGTGTGGGTGTGTGTGTCTCTTTGTCTCCTTGTGAAGTGACTGAATTCTTTAGGGTTGATGGCAGTGGTAGTGGTGACGGGGACATGGAATTCTTCCTTCCAACTATTCACAAACATGGTAAGCAGCTGTTCCAAGGCCCTGTACTAGTCTGCATTTTAACTTTGCAGAGACAACAATACTAACCAATTATTTACGCCTACTATGTGCAGGTCCTTTACATGTTTTCTCATTAACCATAACAGCAACTTTTTGAACTATTATTTGCTCTGTGTTACGGTTACCTAGCTAGGCAAGTGATCAAGCCAGAATCAAATTCTTGCCTGCCTCCAAAGCCCAGACTTTTCTTTGTATGAACCCAATACAGTCGGTTTCCTGATTCTACTTGTAATAGAAATTTTGCTTGAATATCATTTATAAAATGATTTTTGAAAATCTTTTGTATAGCTTTGAATACTTAAAAAGAGATAAATAGAACATTTATATTTTCATGTTAAATGTATCATGCTTATTTGCAAAAAAAACCAGCAGTCTTTGTATGTAGCATTTAATCAAAATATATGGGAAAAAGAAATTAAGGAGGCAATAAATGGGGAGAATTAGTTGCCAATCATTGGGAGGATATACTGAAAAGAGCATGCCTTTGAAGTAGATTCATATGCCAGCATGATTCAGCATTTTTTTTTTTTTTTGTATTGGGAGAAAACATATAGAATACATATTTCTTGAGGGAGAACTCTTTCTAATCTTCAGATGTTCCTTTTCACAATTTCAGGTTTTATATTTTAGGGTCAGAACTCATGTTCCTACCCCTCTCATTCCTAACTTCCATCAATGCCTCGTGGAGTCACTGTATTTCATTACTCTGTTACTTTTGGAATTCCTCATTTTTTCTTGTCTGCCTATATTAATACAACATAAAAGTTGAACATACTTCTTAGGAAATAATTCAGTACTTCTTTAGATATTGGCACCTCTTTAGTTACAAGATTAGAATATTTGGGGCCAAGAGAGGTAGATCTGTAGTATTATAATATGTTGAAAAAATAGTCCTAGAAACCAAGAATCTGTTTAGCCAGATTGATGAAAATCATAGGGAAACTCTTTCATAAAGGCAAAAGTCATTTGGCTCATGTTCTTCTGAGGTCAGCAAAGGTTGTGGGAGACTTTCCTCATATACTCCGTGTGGAAGAATGTTCTCTTTCATAGGAGAGAAAAAGAAAAACAAGTTTTCCTTATTCATCTCCAAGTGCTTATACAGCACTTGTATATCACGTTGGTGCCAAAATAGAGAAAGGTCATAAAAGCGTGAATATGTGTGGCAACCATTTGTGTCTGCCTTTCTTTCTAAAACAAATTAGAACGTACTCAGTGAATGGAACAACTCTTTTCAAAAAGTTGTTCCTTGGCTTTTCTTTTGGTTTGCAAATTACTTATTAACATTTTCTTGCTATTTGTTGGAACTTATTCATGCAGCCAGTCTAGGAGTGGCTTCACAAATTCTAGTGACAATTGCAGCCTCTGACCATGCTCATGGTGTATTTGAATTTAGCCCTGAGTCACTCTTTGTCAGTGGAACTGAACCAGAAGATGGGTACAGCACTGTTACATTAAATGTGAGTACATTATTTCCCTGCAGCCTTAGACATTTTGCCTACTTTTATTTTTTTCCCAAAGTGTACTTATTTATTTTGAGAGAGAGAGAGTGTGTGAGCAGGGGAGGAGTGGAGAGAGGGGGAGAGAGAGAATGCCAGGCAGGCTCCTTCTTGCCAGAGCAGAGCCCAACCCAGGGCTCGAACCCATGAACCATGAGATCATGACCTGAGCCAAAACCAAGAGTCAGATGCTCAACCGACTGAGCCACCTACGCGCCCCCACTTTGTCTTCTTTTAAAGTTGTTTTATTGTATTATGAAGGTGTCCTTTATGTTATTTTTTTTTTTTTCCTTTTTAGGTAGAGGGGAATGAGCCTAGTGGTACATACAGTACAAATTGATCATTGAATAGGGATTTGAATAAAGATTTGTCTTTTTATGTAGTTTTGCATATAAATTTATCTTGTGATTCTGAGGAATCATAAATCTTTAAGGAATATAGTGGAGCTATACAAGTGATATTTTATATAGATGTTGTACTAATTCGCTTAGGCTGTGGTAAAAAATGTCTCCTAAAGCTCAGTGGCTTAATATAACAAAGATTTGTTTTTCCACTCATGGTATATCTGCAACTTAACTTAGCAGTTGTCAGTCATTGAGGGATCAAGGATACAGAGGGAACAGCTCAGTGAGTCCTTCTGTCTTCATGGTGGTTGGTGGGGTGGGAGGGTTGTAGGGAGGGGTGGGAATGTGGATGTAGAGAACCTCATACTGGCTCTTATAGTTTCTTGTGATTCATAACATTTCCATTTACACTTTTGTGGTCAAAGCAAGTTACATGGCAGTGCCTAATGTTAACGGGTAGAAAGATGCAATCCTATCTCATCTCTCTCCCAAAGAGAAAGAAAATCCAAAACATTTATGAACAGCACTAATAATGAAAACTCTCTATGGGGTGTGTGTGTGTGTGTGTGTGTGTGTGTGTAGGTGTACTTCCTACACTGCTTTGTTCCAGTTAGGAATTAAGCAGAATTCTATTGTTAAACAACTGGCATGAGCTAGAAGCTTGCTCACCTTCCTCAAATTTTATGTAAATAATGAAGAAAGATCACTCAAAATACATCCCTTAGCACTCTTGTGGCAGATATTCAATATTAGAAAGGATAACTAATTATTCAAAAAAAAAAAAGAAAAGAAGGGATCAAGTTTTATAAAATTGTTGTCTTGAATGTTACTCTGATTAACATTCAGATTTAAGTATAAATAAAAATTATTATTTGGGACTTGGAGTAATTTTAAACCTCTTTACTCTTCTTAACATGTTACTGGCAAAAGCATTTCTTCTTAAATATATTTTATCAAACCTTGGGTGAAATACTTTTTTTGGTGAGTTTTCCATATTACATTGAAGATAAAAGGAAATAATTTGTTTTCCGAAATGAGTTTTTGTCTAACTTTTCAGAAAATATCATTCATTATTCCTTACAATGAAGCGTATACCATCTTGCAGTAAAAACAAAAATATTCATGAGTGTATTTAAATATAATAAATTATAGGGGCACCTGGGTGGCTCAGTTGGTTGGGCATTTGAGTCTTGATTTCAGCTCAGGTCATGTTTTCACATTTTGTGGGTTCGAGCCCCGCATTGAACTCCGCACTGGTGGTATGGAACCTGCTTGGGATTCTCCCTCTCTCTCTGCTCCTCCCCTGCTTGTGCTCTCTCTGTGTCTCTCAAAATAAATAAATAAACTGTAAAAAAATATATACATATATAATAAATTATTAATTACATTTGCTTCATTACTAATATTGCAGAAAAGATACAGCTGTAGGTAGTTTAGTTAGAAGCTAAAAATATTCAGTCAATTTGTAGCTTCATGCAACATCACTTTTTAAGTTGACTCTCTGAGGGTCTTCAAAGATGGGTAGTACTTCTTCCCTGCCATCAAGAATCTTATAGTCTCTTTTTTTAAATGTTTATTTATTTTTTGGACAGAGAATGAGAAGGGGGAGGGGGAGAGAGAGGGAGAGACACAGAAGCCGAAGCAGGCTCCAGGCTCTGAGCTGTGAGCACAGAGCTCAACGTGGAGCTGAAACCCACAAGCTGGGAGATCATGAACTGAGCTGAAGTCGGACACTTAACCACCTGAGCCACCCAGGTGCCCCTAGAATCTTATATTATTGATAACAACTTATAAAGAATAAAATAAAAATTGAGTATACTGCTATCATTCTATATTTAAAAACCTCTAAATCAATCACTTTAATCCCTCTTTTAATACATTTTACCATTAAATATCTTCTAGATTCTGAGAAACCATGGAGCTCTGTCTCAAGTGACTTTGCTTTGGAGCATAGACTCTGATCCTGATGGCGATCTTGCCTTCACCTCTGGCAATGTCACATTTGAGATTGGGCAGAAGAGTGTCAACATCACAGTGGAAATACTTCCGGATGAAGATCCAGAACTGGATAAGGCCTTCTCTGTGTCAATCATCAGTGTGTCCAGTGGCTCTTTGGGAGTTCACACTAATGCCACATTAACAGTTTTGGCTAGTGATGATCCTTGTGGGGTCTTCATCTTTTCCGAGAAAAATAGGCCTATCAAAGTTGAAGAAGCAACCCAGAATATCACACTATCAGTGATAAGGTTAAAAGGCCTCATGGGAAAAGTCATAGTCACATATGCAACACTGGATGATATGGAAAAACCACCTTATTTTCCACCCAGTATAGCCAGAGCAACTCAAGGAAGAGACTATATGCCAGCTTCTGGATTTGCTCTTTTCAGAGCCAATCAGAGTGAGGCAACCATAACTATTTCAGTTTTGGATGATGATGAACCAGAAAGGTCGGAGTCTGTGTTTGTTGAACTCCTCAACTCTACTTTAATAGAGAAAGTACAGAATCGCCCAAGTAAGTAACCACTAGTGTGTTTTTATTATTATTATTGAGGTAAGAATCCTAAAATAATAAATTAAGAATTGGGTACAGCAGAAAATTCTCTAAAAATAGTAAGCTCTGACTCTGAAAGCATCATCATACAAAAGTTGATCTATAAGGCAAATGGAAGTGGGACACTTGAAAACAAGAAGTCATGTTCTACAGGTCTCTAATGTTCCCAGACTTAATTTTTAAAAGCCTCTATGTAGTCCTGTGCGAGTGACCTTTAGTACTATTGTATTATGTATTACAGCTTCAAAATCATTCTAGAATTAATCTGGGGATTTCAGGGACAGTCCTGGTAGTAAGTAGGATCCTGAGCCTCCCTCACTTTGATCCACTCTGGAAGATTCCCTAACTCATGTAGCCTCTTTGGTGATGAGTAGGTAGATCCAGCAACTGTATGAGGGGAGGGGGACAGGATTGTGTAGCAGTAAGAAATCCTGTAAATTTGTGAGTCACTGAGAGTTGAGAAGAAGGCACTAGTTGGGGATAAGAATGAGGAGTGACGCACGTTGGGCAGAGGATCTGGTGCAGCAACTTCTTTTGAAAAGTAGCAGCCACTCCCCTTGGGGTTGTGGCTCAGTGGCTTTGTAGAGAGTCTGGTGGCTACTGGTAGAGAGCATGCCTGATGCTTGCGGACCTGAAAGTGGTTATTGTGTTAATATCTCTCTAAGCGGCCATGTAACTTTTAGAAACGTGTTTTTAAATAAAGAGAAAAATCTAGAATTCCTGGAATAAGGGAACAAGGAAGATTAGTGACATTAATTTGATATTAATTTAACATCAGTTTTACGGCAATATTTATAAGAAAACAAAACCTTCTTAAGGAAGCTGGAATTACATATTCCAAAAGTAATATTCCAAGAGCTACATGTTGACTGTGTTTTGCCATATAAATTAAGTTTTCTCATAAATAAATTTCTTCACCTTACTGTAATACCTGGATGGGTATACTATATTGTGAGCAGCATTCTTGTCCACAATGTAAGTAATTGTAGTCCAGGATTATAGAAGGAAATTTACTTTATAGGACAACTGCTCACATTAAATGTTCAGATTACAGTCAAGGTTAAAATTCTCACACAATACCCCATCCCTTTTTTTTAAGATTTAAGATTAGTTAAAATTTGTAATACAACCCAGTGATTAATCTTATTAATTAAGAATTTAAAAAATGCCTTGTTTTCAAGGAACTCACAGTTTATTGAATACGATAGAAATAAACCTGGAAGGGAGTATCACATACAGTGGTAGCTAGGGCTTTGGGCGTTGGTGTTAAGAGAACTTATATTCCAGTTTACAGCAATGAACTATTGGGCATAATTTTTTTGTGGCCCCCAGTTTCCTTACCTATTGTACAGAAATACCATGGGACTGAAATACAATCATGTATGTGAAAATGAATACAGTGTCTGGCACCTGGTAAGCATTCAGTAGGTATGAACAATTATTGTTAATGGCATGGTATATGCAGAATATCAATGTGCTGTAGGATGGGAGAAACAATCACTATGTGTTTTATGTTTGATATGTTCCTGGAACCAGGCAGCGTACTTGGGGCAACTCACAATAGGTGTAAGATACGATGTGAAATAATTAAAGAACAATTAAATGCAAATCTGTGTGATAGTGACTAAATTTTAATAGACAAAATCAGTGTAGGACCCAGCAGGGTCTCTCTTGCTGTGCTCTGCGTATACTCATTAATTTTGAGGAGAGCAGTAAGACAAGAGGTGATCAGCACGTGGGTAAGAGCATAGCGCAGAATGAACAGTTGTGGGTAATTGAAGGTTTTATACCTGGTTTGATGTGGAATTGTCTGTGGGGAATGAGAGATTTAGACAGCCCCTTACAGGATGCCTCTTGATGTGTCCGCCAAGTGCTAGCGTGATATGTGACTTCCTCCCCATCTTTGTGCCTCTGATTCCTCATGTGTAAAATGTGGACAATGTTAGCTGCCCCATAGAGTGTGGGGATTAAATAACTTAATACAAGAAAAATGCTTAAAACAATGCCAGGCAAATTCTTGCCTAATCTAGTTGAATTTAATTATATTATATTGATTCATTATCAATAAATCATTATTTTTGATTTTGATTTTAACTGTGATACAATTTAGCATGGTCTCGGCCTATACCACTGAAATTAAATGGTGTTATTGTTTTTAGATTAAATTCTCAGAAAATGTTAAATTTTATTATTATCACACATGTCCAAGTACTACAATCGTTAGAGAGTTTACCAACTCAAAATTGTTTACTGCTAATAAGAGTTTGTTGATGCTTCGTTTGTGTTGAAAGGTCTCTTGTTATGTAGTTTTGTCAAGGGTGCTGGTTGAAATTGAACCTAGAAAATAAATTAGGGAGGGTTTGTGGAAGGTCCTGTGTTTAAAATCAGGGGCAAGTGAGAAGAAAGCCTTGAAAGTACTGAGCACAATTGATTGAATCAGTGTTAGACAGCATTGAGGCTGACTGCTTTCTGGCCAAGGTAGTTGAGTGAGTGTTAACTGAGAGGGGGCAGAGAGGAACAGGTTTGTGAGCAAGGACAGGGACACAGAGAGGCAGTAATTTAATTAGAGAATGATGATTTGCAGCTGGTCTTTGAGGGCACGAAGCTTAATTACTTTCCTACTCAATTTTGTAACTGAAATGCTGTTTTTAAAAAAATTTTATGGCATGCTGGTAACTAATTAGAAGAGCATAATTCTGTAGGTGTCATCATTATCTGTTTTAATATTATGCAAAGTGATGATTAGTCACACTCGAATCATTTTTTGCCTTTTGACAAATTTCCAATACTTATTAAATTATTCCTGCAGGGTGACTATTCCTCTGCTAGAGATTCTATAATAAAAATCTCTCTAGGATGTAAAGCTAAAAGAGAGTAGGGACTTTCTGTTTAATTTATTTTTGTTTCCCTAGTGTCTAGATGAGTGCCAGTACATAAGAGTCAGTAAATGTTTTTTGATATACATAGTAGAGAAAATACCAAATGAAGCTCTCATTTGGCTGATCTTGCTGCTGAGGCTTCCTGGTAACTTTTGGCCAGTTTGTAGAATTTTGATACATTAGCTTTTCTTCTTTCAGTTCCAAATTCCCCACGCCTTGGGCCTAAGGTCGAAACCACTGCTCATCTAATCATCATTGCCAATGACGATGCATTTGGAACTCTTCAGCTCTCGGCACCAGTTGTTCGAGTGGCAGAAAATCACGTTGGACCCATTATCAATGTGACTAGAGCAGGAGGAGCATTTGCAGATGTTTCTGTGAAGTTTAAAGCCGTGCCAATAACTGCAGTGGCGGGTGAGAAGAGACATCCAAGGAGCAGTGAAGTGTTTTAGAGGGAAATTATATTCTTAATTAACAAAGCCACTTAGAGATGTAGTGAGAAAAATCAACTAGAAAACAATAGTTCTCTTGCATCTTTTTAAAGGCATAAATGTAGAGCTTTTATCTAGCATTTATGGCACCAGTTTTGCAGAATTCTTGAGAAATGTTAGCAAAATTATATATGAACTTTAAAGTTAAAATGACCAAAATATGCACGTACCAACGAAAAGGAAACTAAGGAAAATATTGTTAGGCTTTCTCTATGTGTACTTTTTAGTTTTTTGAAAGGGATTCATGTGTAAATGATCCTGAGGAATGCAGGATAAAATGTGCAGCCACATGATTGCAGTGCTTGGCAACAGTCTTGACTCTCAACCCATTTATCTTGCTTGTTTATTTATTTATGAAGAAGTGGAAGAGGCAATGGCTTGCATTAACTATTCTGGGTAAGCAAAATGATTTCATTGCCAAATGCAAGCATTAGGGGACTGCCTTTTTTGTTGGTGCGGTTATAGCATCTAGATGGAGATTTGCCAGAGAGCTATTCAGTTAGAATCTTTCTAGCATGCACTCAGAGGAACGGGCGTGTGAATGGACAGGATAACATGCTTGACCTTTTGAAATAAATCATTTGGATATGATATTTGCTTGAAAAGGTAATAAACAAGGCCCACTTAGTTCCTAAGTGGGGTGTGTGTGTGTGTGTGTGTGTGTGTGTGTGTATGCATGTGTGTGTGCATATGTGCGCATGTGCGCATGTATATCTTAGGTAGTCTGACTGAGGAATACCTGACTGTCTATACAGGGCCTTACATCTTGACAAACAGTGGGGATGAATCAGTGTTCTAGGAAATTAGCCCTTAGGCTTCATAAGAGGACTCTCCCTTTCCCTACCCAGGCTTTGACCAGGAACAAAGCTCCTGCCATCCTGAGCAGTATGCAGTAGCAGCTTTTAATCCAGTTTTATAGGAAAGCCCATAGTTTCCAGCGGTAACATTGATAATGCAGACATGCCTGTATCTGTACCCAGTATAATTTCTTTCTAGTGAGGTCAGGATTCTAGTTCTCTTTTTCGTTTTAAAAGTATTGTACACATTTTCTTTTGCTTTTGTAGATAAGGGGTTATCTTGTGGTAATGGATAACTGTGTATCTTTGTCTGAGTCCATAGCCATATCATCTCTTTTGTCTGTATTGACATTTATGTCTAGTGACAAATAGAAGAAATTATGTATGCATTTTACTAAAAGGGAAAGGATAAACTTGAACATCTTTTGGAGGTCTTTTTCATTATTTTATGATCTCAAACCCATTTTTTCTGGGAAGAGAGGTAAAATCATTTTGTTTAGAGTATATGTAGTCATTGTCCTTAAAAAAGCTTTACAAGTATGTCTGTGAAATTTGATACATCATAATATTTCACTAGTATATGGCATGTTTATTACCATATTAGGGAATTGTCTTAGCATTTTGCTATTTATCTTTATAGGTGAAGATTATAGCATAGCTTCATCGGATGTGGTCTTGCTAGAAGGGGAAACCAGTAAAGCTGTGCCAATATACATCATTAATGACATCTACCCTGAACTGGAAGAATCTTTTCTTGTGCAACTGCTGAATGAGACAACAGGAGGAGCCAAATTAGGGGTGTTAACAGAGGCGATCATTATCATTGAGGCCTCTGATGACCCCTATGGATTATTTGGTAACCAAACTAGTTTTAACTCATTGATATAGATCATACATTTCTTTCTTTTTAGGGACTTAGGATTAATTTGATCATGTTTCTCTTTTTAACCTGCTGTTACTGATAACATAGGATACCTGTACACCCTCACTCGCAGTGCTTAGTGGTTATTAAAAGGAATCAACGTCTTAGCATAAATATGTAAGGGACAAACTTTTAGGCTTTTAAGTCCGATATGACCTCGAGATGTGTTTTGTGGATCTTAGACAATTTTTTCAAAAATTAACTTACAGAAATTTACACAAAAGTTTGGATTTCTGGGCTTTCATGATTAGCAGGAAATCTGACAACACTGAGCCTCCTTCTGCATAGCATCAGTTGTGGGTACAAACTAACAGCTGCCTCTTTGATCCAGGCTTCTGCTGTGCAATTAGCCACAGAACTTAGTAGACCCACTTCACTCATGACTGGTATATGCCTGGCCTTGTGGGATCCTGAGTTTGTGGTTTCTGTTTCTATCATAGAGAACAATAATTTGGAAATTTTGAAAGACTGCTTAAGGGAAAAAAAGAATCAACTATAGGGTAATAATGGTTAGCTCTGTGTTGCCTCAGTTTCACTTTGTATTTGAAATGAACTCTGTTCTGCCCTTCAGGTTTTCAGATTACTAAACTTATTGTAGAGGAACCTGAGTTTAACTCAGTGAAGGTAAACCTGCCAATAATTCGAAATTCTGGGACACTCGGCAATGTTACTGTTCAGTGGGTCGCCACCATTAATGGACAGCTTGCTACTGGTGACCTGCAAGTTGTCTCAGGTAATGTGACCTTTGCCCCTGGGGAAACCATTCAAACCTTGTTGTTAGAGGTCCTGGCTGACGACGTTCCGGAGATCGAAGAGGTGAGAGGAATGGCTAGTATAGAATGACACTGTAAATCATACCTTGTCTTATAGTGACTAGAACAGATGGCTCTTATTGTGGCATTTATAGAGAATGTCAAGTTAATTATTTCTACAAGAATTTTCAAAATATGGTAGTGATTTTTACAGATAACAAAAGCAAGAATATTCTAGAAAAAGTTCTTGTACATATTGAATTTTATAAGTTTTTTGTGCAATTACATTGTATTTTCAACATTTTCATTGAATGATTAAATATACATATTTATAGATTTAACATGTATATTTATACATTTTTCCATATAAACTGTTAATTTGTTTGTATCTAGATTCCCTTTTAGCTTGAGTGCTAGCCAGTTGATGTTAATTAAATTTAGATTTTGATTTTCTACTTCTTTATTTATTCTTCAATAGTTTTGAGAATTTAGTATATGGCAGATACCACGTTAGACATATCTACCTGATATTTCATGGTAAATAAGCTAGGTGGCAAATAAAAATAGAGCCTCAGTGGGAAAGTTGGTTCATTATTAATATATATTAGCTAAAGATAATTTTATATTATGAAATTCAAGTATTATTAAAGCCTAGGTCTCATTAAATTACTTTTAATGGCATTTATTCTGTAATAGAATCAGATTTTTATAGAAAGGAAGTCCATAACATTTCACTTGAGTGATAATTATGTCATTATTCAGTTCTAAAATATTGGATATTAGTTAATACAGATAAAACATTTCTCTTTCCTTCTCTCTAAATTAGGTGGCATTATGATATGATGTCTTTTGTTTTACATTTTGTTAGAGAATTTCCATTTAAGATAATGTGGAAAATAAAGCATAATAGATTACTTAATAAAACATACATGCAATATTTTCCCTAAATAAAAAAAATGTATATAATGAACATAAAATGTATTACTGAAATGGTAACTATAAACAAGGATCTAAAAATTGATTCCCAAGATTATATTGCTGAATATTAAGGAATTTAAGTATCCTGTGTTTATTATATATAATTGTGCTTTATTATTAAAAGTTGATAATGGATTATTCTGTTACATGTTGGGTTTATAAATGTAATGGGAGTTTCTTTGAGTCCATTCATATTACATTATATTTTGTCCTTGTTTTTGTATGGATAATATGTTTGATTCCCCCTCCTCTCCCACTGCATCATTGTTATTTTAATTTCAGAACTGGGATTCTGTTAAGGAAATTTTCACTGTATTTTTAGGTTATCCAAGTGCAGCTAACTGATGCCTCTGGTGGAGGTACTATTGGGTTAGATCGAGTGGCAAATATTATTATTCCTGCCAATGATAATCCTTATGGTACAGTAGCCTTTGTTCAGTCGGTTTATCGTGTTCAAGAGCCTCTGGAGCGAAGTTCCTGTGCTAACATAACTGTCAGGCGAAGGTATATGAACTAATGGCTTCTGTCTGTGGGGGGGATGGGGCTTGTGGGTGGTAGGAAGTGACCTCTTGTGCAATTAAATAATTTAGGTTTTGTGGTTATTATAAAATATAAATTATTTTCTAGGTTATGGTAATTTGTTAATTGAATTATGCCTATTAATATGAAGAACCCAATATATTTATCATACCTATTCTTAGTGAAATGGATAATAGATTATACATCATTGGGCTTTCTAACCACAGAAAGTTACTGCTTTAATCTCTGGTTTTTTTGAATTAGAACTTAAATACAACTAGCTTCCAAATTAAAGAATATTCAGATGCTGTATGAAGTGGTTGTGTTTTCTGCATGTGTGTGTGTGAGGCAGCATACAGTTCACCGAGCTCCTTCAGAAATAGAAAAATGAGGTGTTGGGAATTTGTGGCAAGTAATTACATTTCCTTAAAATGAACTCATGCCATTATCGTTATTACTTTGTTTCTGTGAAATCTGGTAATGAAAATTCATTTTCTAATTCTGTTCAATAATTCTGAAATGGATATGATTTGGCTATCTTTGAATAGCTTGGTTAAGAGTAACTATTGTTTAATTGCAAACCAGCAGGATTCCCTTACATGAGAAAGTAAAATGTTGAATGACAAATATAATTAAGAAACATGGTTGCATTTGTACTATTACTTTTACACTTAAAAAAAGTAAAAACTCCAGTCAGTATTTTCCTTTTCTAATTAATCCACAGATTGCTTTGAGTGCTTAACCTGTCTTTTAATTGTCACTCCATGTTTTAGCGGAGGGCACTTTGGTCGGCTGTTGTTGTTCTACAGTACTTCTGATATTGATGTAGTGGCTCTTGCGGTGGAGGAAGGTCAAGATTTACTGTCCTACTATGAATCGCCAATTCAAGGGGTGCCTGACCCACTGTGGAGAACTTGGGTGAATGTCTCTGCAATGGAGGAACCCCAGTATACCTGTGCCACTTTGTGTCTCAAAGAACATGCATGCTTGGCATTTTCATTTTTCAGTGCTTCTGAGGGCCCCCACTGTTTTTGGATGACATCATGGATCAGTCCATTGGTTAACATCTCAGACTCCTGGACCTACAGGAAAAACATGACAAGGGTAGCATCTCTGTTTAGTGGTCAGGCTGTGGCTGGGAGTGACTATGAGCCTGTGACAAGGCAATGGGCCATAATGCTGGAAGGTGATGAATTTGCAAATCTCACAGTTTCTATTCTTCCTGATGATTTCCCAGAGATGGATGAGAGTTTTCTAATTTCTCTCCTTGAAGTTCACCTCATGAACATCACAGCCAGTTTTGAAAACCAACCAACCATAGGACAGCCAAATACTTCTACAGTTGTCATAGCATTAAATGGTGATGCCTTTGGAGTGTTTGTGATCTACAGTATTAGTCCCAATACCTCAGAAGATGGCTTATATGTCGAAGTTCAGGAACAGCCCCAAACCACAGTAGAGCTGATGATCCTCAGGACGGGGGGCAGCTTAGGTCAGGTGACAGTCGAATGGCATGTTGTTGGTGGAACTGCTACTGAAGGTTTAGATTTTGTAGGTGCTGGAGATATTCTGACTTTTGCTGAAGGTAAGTGATGGTTCTAAATGAGGTTTGGTTTCCCCCGGTAAAGTCATTCTAGTCAATTTTTATGGTAATGTTCATAAGAATTCTTACTGTGTAGATTGTGGCTAATATATGAAAGTGCAGTATGGTTTAAAAAAGAAGTTAGCTTGTTAGTAGTTGACATGGCATATGTAGAGTGACTTGTATCTCTTTTAGTTTATTCAAAAAAGATTTTCAGGGAATGTGTGTATCTTATTCCTTTATAGTTACAGCAGTACCTTTAAGGAAACAGGCAACTCTAAGGCAAGTTCTAATTTTGTAAGGGAAATTACCAAATTTCATACTATTTAGGCATGAAGATTTATCCTGATTTTTCTAGTACATATTAAAAAGCTTCTCAGTTAATACTCATTTTCCTATCTATCAATACTTCTTACCCATGAGGATTTTCAATGAAAATAATTTGTAAGTATAAACAGTATGAACTTTGATGACTTCATTCATATTAAATTAAGCCTAGTGATAGAACAACTTATAATAATGTTCTTAGGCTTGGATGGGATAACTGTTGTAAATTTTCATGAACAATATAATTATAGGTAACTTGGCCAACACATTAGAATTAGGGTTGGATTCATGGGTTTTCTTTTTCAGGTCTAATTGAATCATGATATTTAGATTTGGAATGTTTAGATGTTAAAATAATTATCTTTGGGTGGGAGAAAGATATCTTTATTAAGATCATTGTTTAAATCCTGATTTGGGCAATTATAGATTCCATATAGTTTTTAGCATAGAGTTTGCCTGAATGAAAAAATGGACACTTAAAAAAGCCTCACAATATACAAAAAAAAGAAGGAAATAAATACTATTCACAATTCCATGTATTAGAGCAATTGATTACATCTTTTGTTGTTTAACTTTTTTGCATATACTGTTTTTAGAAACAGTAATTGGAGGTTATGATCATGATGCATATGTAGCATACTTTTTGACATATCTAATAAGCATTATGTTTTAATTTTAAAAATAAATTTTAAAAGTAAATTTTAAAAATAAATTTTAAAAGTAAATTATTAAAATTTAAAAGTAAAATTTAAAAATAGTACATCACATTTCTATAATGGTTATTTCCTAGTAAATGATTTTGGGAATAATGGAATATGATATGCTTGGTGGAGTGGGGACCGCAGGTTGGTAATTGGTAACATTTCTCCTTATTTCAAAGGAAATAATGAAAACATAATGAGGATGACTGGAGATGAAAATTTAAAGTTAGATTTTCCAGCAGCTTTAGTAACTACAGAGAAAGTTATATAAAGTAATAGCATTGGGGCGCCTGGATGGCTAAGTGGATTAAGCGTCTGACTCTTGATTTTGTTGTCATGATCTCTTGGTTGTGAGATCGAGCCCCACATTCACCTCTGCACTGGATGAGGAACCTGCTTAAGATTCTCTCTCTCCCTCTCACTCTGCCCATCCTCCACTCATTCTCCCCCCACCAAAATTTAAAAAGTAATATACTTTTTAGGTTAGTATTACCTTGAATTATAATTTTAGCATCACACAAAATGGACTATATTTAATATCTAACCCAGATTCTTAGATAATCTGTAGTCTCTTGAGGCAGTCATGATACTGTGAATTGATGAAATGCAACAGGGTCATGAGAGAACATGCATTCGTATCCCCTTTCTCCTTTTTCCTGCCTTTTCTCATCTCACCCTTTCATCCTCTTTCCAGAAAGTGGTAAAGAATTAGGTGGAGGAAAATAGGCTGATCTGCAGAAGCCGTGTCATGTTTAGAGGTGTTTAGTGTTGCTTCATGCACACTAGTGGGATCCTAGTGCAAATGGGAAAATAGATTGCTTGAGCCTTGTCATTGTTACACAGCCCTCTGAATTCCTCTTTTGCCTTTTTCCTTCATTTCCCCACCTCTTGGAAACTGATATTTGATGCTGTCATGTAGTCATCCAAAGACTCATCTCATTCAGGCTGGTTCTTTTCACTCAGAATTTGCCATCCCTTTTCTGTTTGCCACTCTTTGACTGCTATTTCCTAAGTGTTCCTAGTCTTTTAGGGAGGTATTGGCTCGATTACCTAAAGAAAATTATTCACAGCAATGCCAGAATGAGAATGAGACTCCACTCACCTAGAGAGAGAGGTGTTTCTGAAAGAACATGCTTTAGAAATCCTTTCCCTGGCTAGGTCATTGTTCTAGGCAAAGACCAGGAATAAAACTGTGATTCTTTGAAATAATTCTACCCTTTAAAAATTTTTTCAATAATTCAAAATGTCCTTCTCCGCAATCTGTCCATGTTAATAAAATTTTACAGGGTTTTATATGTGAAAGGATATACAGATTAACATACAACTTTTGCTTATAGTGGCACTAATACTGTTCATGATATTCACTTACATGTTTTTACTTAACTTTTTAAAAATGTTTGTTTGAGAATGAAAGAACTTGAGCAGGGAGGGTCAGAGAGAGAGGGGGAGAGAGAGAATCCCATGCAGCCTCCGCGTTGCCATTGCAGAGCCCAAGACAGGGCTCCGTCTCATGAATGGTGAGATCATGACCTGAGCCTAAATCAGCAGTTGGACGCTTAACCGACTGAGCCACCCAGGTGCCCCTTACCTTTTTAAAATGGAAGTAATTTGGGACTTTCGTGAATTCTGTATGTTGGTGATTTTGTTACTTCGGTTTTTATTGTACTAATTTTTTTTTAATAGGTGAAACCAAAAAGACGGCCGTCTTAGCCATTTTGGATGATTCTGAGCCAGAGGATGATGAAAGCATCATAGTTAGTTTGGTGTACACTGAAGGGGGAAGTAGAATTTTGCCCAGCTCCAGCACTGTTAGAGTGAATATTTTGGCCAATGACAACGTGGCGGGAATTGTTAGCTTTCAGACAACTTCGAGATCTGTCATAGGCCATGAAGGTGGGTTCCTTTTTTTGTTCAGCACATTCATTCTCTTTTCCATGGAAGTCATTTTTTGTTTATTCTTTTAAAGTTTCCGATGTTTCTTTTTTATCCTTTCGTTATTTTGTAGAGCTGTGTATATAGTGTGCATGGAACTTAGCTGGGAGAGGGCTCTATAGTGAACTGTGCAAATACTTAGGAGCCTTGAAGATTCCAGCTTGCTTCCTCCCACTGGTGTGATTTTAAGGGAGTTAGTCAGACTTGGGGTGCTCAGCTTTCTCGTATGTTAAATGACAAGAAATACTACTTACGTCATAGTTTTTTTAGGATTACATGAGTTAATGAATGTAAAGTGCTTATCATAGTTCCTAGCAAGTGTCTATGTACCTAGTGATAGTTGTTGATATTAAACTGTGAAACACTGGCTCCTTGTTCAAAACAAATAGTAGTTTGCAGTTGGAGAATATTTCAGTGTGGATTTTATATTGTGTTGATGTATTTTATGAATGAAGTGCCAAACTAGAAAAAAATTAGAATGTGTCCATTTTTTCTTTAAAAATAAAGATTTTCTTGAATCCTCACTTAATATTTTACATCATATGTAGGGTTTTGCATATATGAGCTAATTTTTACTTAAAACATTTTAGCAATGTCTTTTGTCTTTGAATAAGCCTGTTTGAGATAAAACTGGTATTTATAACTTGCTTCACTATAGTTTGTATTTAGAAGAATAAATAACTGTACCTCAGAAAGATAAGAAATGACAAGGATATAGCTCATGTATTTGGACTTGTGTTTTACAGATGAGGAAACTAAGACACAGATTAGGTGACTTGACAAGGTCATACAGCTAGTTAATTGCTGTGCTGGAAACTACATATGTTTTAGTGTGCATTACCTTTTACCTTACTCTAAACATGGGAGTTTATTTAACTTCCCAGTACAAGTGAGCTGTTTTTCAACACTCTTCCCTTTTATTGTGGTTTAGAATCTCATGTCATAGCGATAATAAAAATGACTAACAGGTTGCTGTAAGTGCAGTCTAAAGACACATCATCAACTCTCAAAAAAATATTTGTAATATAAAAGTCATTGTAGAAGTTAATCTTAATAATAATGACAGCAGCAATAACATTTAGTGAGTCTCTTCTGTGTGCCAGACATTTAACATCCGTTATTATACTTCATTTGAACACTAGTCCTATAAAGTGGGTATAATAGTATACACCTAATATTCTCACAAGGAGACTGAATTTCTGATAAATTAAGTAGCACACAATTATTCATAGTGGAGCTTAAACACAATACTGTGTGAACTCAAAGTCCATTACTACTGTATAGGGAAATCTGTGAGAAGAAAACATGTTTTACTTGAATTTAATCTGCTGCATAACTTGACGTTGTAGGAACTTTTGGTAAATATTTCACATGATTTGAGTTGAAAGAATAATGACTTTGAGTACCAATGTCCATGTGAGAGAAGCAAATTGATCAGAGACCCTGACTATCTCAGCTTATAGGTGGAAATTGGATTTTTAGAGATAATAGTTGAAGTGAGGAAAATTAATAAGATCTTTGTGGATAGAGGAAGAAAAGCAAGGTGTTAAAGATGGAACCATGTGGAACACCCAGGCTGAAATGCTGGGAAAGAAAAAAGACCTTTTGGGAGAGCGAGAAGGCTCTCCCCGAGGTGGGAAGAGACTGAGAGAAGAGTGTGTTTTCATTCATTATCAGAAGAAGAAAGTAACATGGGGAGCAAGTGAGATTAGATTCCCAAATGGGCTGGAGGAAACAGTAGTAAATGTAGAGGATTTTAAAGGACAACTTGGGATGGGAAGCAAATATCTAAGAACGTGGAAGTCTTCAGGCAGTGCTCCTCCACGTAGGGTGCTCACATCAGTGCCCATCCACAAAGTGCTTGCTTTGTGGCAAGATAAGTTTAGAAGTTGAAATAAGCCCTTCTAGAAACTTTTAAAACATTTTCATTTTGTTAATAACCAAAAGCATTGTCTGTGGGCTTGTAACTTGTATGTATTTATGGGGGTTTTTTTGCAAAGAGAAAAAAGAACTAGTAATTAAAATCAGTAGACCACTTGTGTTATTGGTCAAAAATGTGCGTTATCATATTTCTCTGAAGGCATGAGTTTGGTACTGGAAATAAAACACTGACTTACTTTTACTGCTTGCATGAGGGCTCCCTAGATTTTTCTTATTTTCTAAATAAAATTTGAGGTGAATTCGATTCCTTTACATGCTTTCCTAAACCTTTATTCATAAGTTTTTTCAGGAGTCTAAATTAATTCTTTTTCCCTTTTTTTAAAATGTTTATTTATTTTTGAGAGAGAGAGAGAGAGACAGAGCATGAGTAGGGGAGGGGCAGAGAGAGATGGAGACACAGAATCCGAAGCAGGCTCCAGGCTCTGAGCTGTCAGCACAGAGCCCGATGCGGGGCTCGAACTCACAAACTGTGAGATCCTGACCTGAGCCGAGGTCGGACGCTTAACTGACTGAGCCACATAGGTACCCCTATTTTCTTTTTTTAAAAACATTATATTGAGCCTCAAGAATTTAGAATTTTGTGTGTATGTTACCATAAACTTGCACAGAGAAATGTGTATCAACCATATATGTTTACCAAAGTGAATTAATGAGAATTTCATGGTGATTCTTCAAGATAACTGCTACACAAACAGTAAGAGGCACCTGGGTGACTCAGTTGGTTAAACATCTGACTTCGGCTCAGGTTATGATCTTGCACTTTGTTGGTTCGAGCCCTGTGTCGGGCTCTGTGCTGACAACTCAGAGCCTGGAGCCTGCTTCAGATTCTGTGTCTCCTTCTCACTCTCTGCCCTTCCCCCACTTAGGCTCTGTTTCTCTCTCAAAATGAATAGACATTAAAAAAAATTTAAACAGGGTAAAAAAAAAAAATCATGCCATGTGGACTTAACTAGTGTTAACCCTGCTTTTGGCCTAGTGTTGGAGTTTCATTTATATGTTTAGGTTTAAAATGTGGACTATCCTGAACTTCTGGCTCTGGAATACCTTTTTAGTTCGTGGAGAGGAATTGCCTCCGTGCTCAACAGTGTACTAAATTCTGTAGAATTCTATTTCTTCTTTTTGTTGTAAAGCAATTGGACAGATTCCCTATGGTAAATATTACTTTCTTTCAAATGGAATGGACAAATTTAAAAATAGGGGGCAATAGATTTTTACTGTGGTTGAAAACTATGTGTGCCAGTTATAAATCCATGGTAGATGTGTCACTTGGTCATCAACTCAGCAACATCATAATCATCATGCCATATTCAATGGATTTAAAAATGTGCCTTTTTTCAGAGACAGTTTGAATCTTTTTTAGGGAGAGATTTGAACAAGAAATGCAATTTTTAAACATACAGAGCTGCTGTAGAGTAGACACACTCAACGTTTTTCTCAATTGTTCATATTGACAGTTTGTGTTGCACATGATTCATGTTCCTATAATTAGTTTAAATCATTTTCTGTTTATGGTAGAGGGCAGTTAATTTGGATGGTCCATATATATATATATATATATATATATATATATATAGCATGTGTACATGTATCTGTTAAAATACATTTCCTTTGTTTTAATTTCCATTATTATTGGACACGGTATAGTTGATGTTTATCTTTTAGAAAGACTCCTGGTTTGTTTTGGGAACAGGTAGACGAAACAAAACACTTAAAGTTGTTAAAATACATTTTACATTTATATTTCTTAATCTGCATTAGGCTAGGCCTAGATGCTATATGATAGATCTTCTGTTTTAGAGTTCTATGGTATCACCAACTTTTGGTGGACTCTGCATTTTATATCAAAATGATCTTTGTGAATGTCGTCAGACTCTCCTGTAGGTAAGGGCATTGCTTAGGCTTTCATTCTGGGCAAAAACTAGAAGGCACTGTAGCATAGCACCTAGCAAAATATTTATATGACAATTATAACTTGCCCTCTGTAGGGCATTCCTTTTGTCCTTGCCTTTTATTCTTAAAAGACTAAGCACCTGTTTCTAAGTCTTCCTTTTCCTGTGACTGTTTCTTGACTCCTCATCCAGGTAGAGGGTAACTCTGATAATTTTTCCCAGGAAGCATATTAAATGGACCTGGTTCCTGGGAGTCTTTCCTAAAGAGGCAATATCACTACTGTCATTTTGATTATTTGTTAGGAAAATTTTCACCCTCTTTATGCTTTTTCACATGATTTACAGTGGGCTTACATGATTGTATTTAAGGAATACTTTCTTTACCATTTATTTATATGTGTGTGTTTGTGTGTGTATCCTGCTTCAAGCTGTGTTTCTTGCAGTATTGTCTTGCAAGTTACTTGCATGGTAACTTGTTAAATTTTTAAAGGTGGTATCAAATGGGTGTTTTTAGACTTTGAGCATTTTATGCGCATTAAGTTTGTAGGAGGACTTTACTTTTTTTCTCTCCTTAGCATTTCATTTTTATTTTCACTTTTTAATGGTATATTTTCCCACAGATCTCCGTGTACAATCTTGTAGTCATATATTTTATTATTATGATTATAGGTTCCCCTTAAACGTGGATCTATATTGACCTACATTTTGTTTTCTTGCCACTTGTGTTCATAATGCATTTTTAGCACTTGATCAAACTTCTGTAATATTCTTCTTTCACTATTAGTAAGTTTTGGGACTTAAAAAAATTTAAAAAACCATGACTATAAACCTTTTTATTTGTGTCACCAGACCACACTGTAGGTGAAACTGCTTAATTACTCCAAGGCTCTCTTTATGTCTCTCAGTTAATAAACCCTTCATTGAATACAGAGCTGCCCTATGAGAAATTCTAGAAGGTATACAATAGAGGAACTCTAGGATTTCATAGTGGTGCCTGTCTTTTGTTCATATGAATTCTACAAGTATATAAATTTTGAATGATATCTTGGCAGTTATGGCTCATTCTACAGGCTTTCTTTCACTAACCTTGAGATAAATTGATTCCTAACTAGCAGTCCCTATATGGTTCAAAAAAAAATATTTGTTCTCAGACATAGTCTACTAATGTAATGGTGATTAATTTTTTCTTGTATTAAAACACTTAAAAATGTATACATTAAAGTATCTGGGAAATCTTATTTAGAAATCTGATACTTTTGCCTTATGTTTTCCACTCTCCCGAGAAAATTAATTGCCCTAAAATTAGTTATGAGTGCTTAACTTTAGCATGAAATTTTTATTTTGTTTTTTAGTAACTGGAATTAAGATAAACTTTAAGTTAATTAATCCATGATATTTTAAGAAACATTTCTCTCAGAAAATACCTTCAGAAATAAAAAACATTGTAGTAATTTAAAAACTATTAGAAAAATATTAGAAAATGTAAACATATTTTGTCTTATTTCTCCTCTCCTTGTTTAAAGAGTGTTAGAAGTGTTTGCTTATTGGATAACTAAGTAAAAGTGATACTTGGAGTGAATATGCATGGATTTCAACTATAAGTCTATGCCACAAATATAAATAACTCGTGTTCTTTTAAAGTCTTTGGAACACCATTCCATTTATCTTTTCATTAAAAATTATTTTTTTAGTGATATAGTTCATTAACTTTGTGTTCATCATCATCTGTGACTTTTGAATTGAGCATATGTTCTCAACAAGCAATGTGGCCATCAGCAATACTTCCTAGGAACTTATTTTCCTCTTTGAGTAGTTGAAAAGAAATGATTGTCATGATTTTCTTCAATTTTACAAAGTATTATGTAAGGATAAAAGCCAAGAATGGAAAGTATCTAAAATACCTCAATCATCCAGGAAGGAAGACCGTAACTTTGGTGAAGTTACAGAGGCTGATGTACAAATTTGACACCTTTCCATTGTATTTCTTTTTATAAAACAAAATCATTGATGGTATATGTAAGTTACAATTTGAAGAAATGTGATTTTCAGGTATTTGCAAGCATTTTTATGCATGCATTGTGTAAAATCACATTGCATATCAGTGTAAGGAATTTGTGTCCTTTTGAGAAGTAAAGGAAGAATTTACTTGTGTTATTACTAGTTTTGACCATAAGGACTTTTTTCCCCTTTAATTTACAGAACATTTATGTTCTGGTGCATGTTTTGGAGTGTATGAAAGTTTGTGTTTCCCATTTTAGCATGTGCTTTTGGTAACTTCTACATATTGAACTTCCTGAAGTTCTACTAAGTGAAAGTATTTAAAAGTGGGATCCCTATGTTAAACAATAAGCATGTGTAAAGCTTCTGGAAAATTCAAAACAGGACAGCCTTTTAATGTTCGTAGAAAAGGTGCTGTAATAGTTGCATGTTTGGAATTGGGGTTTTGTTGGGTTGAAGTGCTATTTATTTTCTGTTAAACATTTATCAATCTTTACATTTCATTTGCAGGAGAAATTTTGCAATTCCATGTGGTAAGAACACCCCCTGGTCGAGGAAATGTTTCTGTTAACTGGAAAATTATTGGGGAAAATCTAGAACTCAATTTTGGTAACTCTACCGGACAACTCTTCTTTCCTGAGGTATTACTACAAAGAAAAGATTTAACACAGCTATGTAGAGAAAACAATGTAAGTAAAACCTTGGTTTGCGAGCATAATTCGTCCTGGAAACATGCTTATAATCCAAAGCACTCATATATCAAAGTGAATTTCAAGAACCATTGGCTCACTTATGATCATGTGACATTCAGTGTCATGTACTATTCGTTTTGCAAGACATTGCTCGTTTATCAAGTTAAAATTTATTAGAAATGTTTACTTGTGGAACACTTGCAAAAGAAGTTACTCACAATCCAAGGTTTTACTATATTTTGAAGAAAATGGGAAAACTCTGATTATGTAAAACAAGGATTAACAGAGATTGATGTGAGAGTTCTCTTTGAAACCTAGAGGAAGAACATTACTCGAAGAATATCTAAGACTTAAAAAGTGCCCGGGGCAGGGTGCCTTGATGGCTGTCAGTTAAGGCTCCGTCTCCTGATTTTGGCTCAGTTCATCTTCTCACGATTCATGAGATTGAGCCCTGCATTGGGCTCTACGCTGACCGCTGCTTGGGATTCGCTCTCTCTCTCTCTGCGCCTCCACTGCATATGCGTGTGCGCTCTCTCTCTCTCTCTCTCTCTCTCAAAATAAATAAATAAATATATTTTAGAAAGTGAGTTTGTTTTTCCTGTGTCTTTGGCAGACTTACTTGAAGGAAATCGTAGATATCAACTTTGTATTTGAGCCAAGCTCTCTTGCTGCTCTCCTGCCCTCCCACTTCTGGTGTCCACCGTGTCATTCTGAACAGGATGGATAGTGCTTGTCCTTTTCTGTTACTCCTCACTGTCTTGGAACTTTAAATGCAAGACAGTAACAAATTTAGCTCTTAAGTATCTTTTTATGTCTTGTTCACACTGAATTTTTGAGGTTCCATTTAGAAGCTCTTTCTGATAGATTGAAAGAAGGTGATTGGTGGGAAATAACTTTATAAGAGCATTTCTTGGATAGAAAATCAGCACCATTTAATTATAACTCTCCCATCTTCACCTCTTTTCTGTACTCAGTATGAATTCTTGTTTGATAGTCCGTTTCATTCTTTTTCTTCCTCATTTCCACTCCCTTGATATTAAGCCACGTTCCATAACTTTCTGCCTCGAGTACTGCATTGGCCTTCTCGTACCTACTTTTCCTGCAACACGGCCTTTTTCATCGTTCCCCTTTTTCCTATTCACCACTGCCATACAAATCTCCCCAACGTTTTGCTTTGTCTTACATTTTTAGTAGAGCTACATTGCATATTCGATAAGATCTACATTCAGTAGCTCAGCATTCAGGATCCTCTGTAATTAGCTGCTGTCTACTTTCAGCCTGGTTTCCCCATGAGTCAATGGTTTTTATTTATTTTTTAATCCACAGGCTGCTTGTTTAAATGAAAATTTATTTAGATGCATAAAATAAAAGCAAGAGATATTTTGTGTTCAGTGGCAATGGAAGGATGAACTTCTTTCTGTTTGTCATAGGGGTCATTGAATAAAACGATATTTGTGCATTTGTTTGATGACAACATTCCTGAAGAGAAAGAAGTATACCAAGTCCTTCTCTACGATGTCAGGACACAAGGTAATTCAAAATTCAATTTAAAATTTTTTCTAGCAGATTGTTCTTTTTAGAAAATAATACTTGCTATGTCTATATTTAACAACTAGATGCATACTAATTAAGAAATATTACTTTATTTTTTGAAAGTATGTCTTTAAATATTGTCGGTCTCATAAAAATGTTAGATCTAAAACAATCAGCTCAAAATGGAATTCTTCTCTTTGTGGATTCAGGAGATAACCTCTAGAAGTTTTGCTAAGTATTTTCTTCTGGAATAAAATACATTTCCAAAGAATAATTTTTCTGTAATTAATTTATATTAGGAGACCAATTTGGATTTGGGCCAGTTATATAGATAGCTCCAATCTAATCATTTTGAGTATATTATCTGGGTACTTCCTTTAATTTCTACTCAATTTCTGTAATTCGGATGATTATTATAGCAAATGATGATAGTATGTCAAGTGAAAATATTTTATGATTTACTATCTAGGAAAAGAAAACTAAAATGTAGGTTCTGTTTGTCAACGTGAAGATTTCTGTTACAGGGTTGAATGAAATAGAACACTTTTTGGACGCTTCAATATGTTTCAGAGGGTGGGGTTATAATTTAAGTATTTAGAAGTTAATGCCAAATCACTGTTAGATTTCTTGTGATCCCTGATGTTTTTAGGGGTTCCACCAGCAGGAATTGCTCTGCTGGATGCTCAAGGATATGCAGCTGTCCTGACTGTAGAAGCCAGTGATGAACCGCATGGAGTTTTAAATTTTGCTCTTTCGTCAAGATTTGTTTTGCTACAGGAGGCTAACATGACAGTTCAGCTTTTCATCAACAGAGAATTTGGATCTCTAGGTTTGTGTTACTGTAGAGTGAATGGGGTTTCCAGGCAGGTGCTCTTTCAGTATTCTACGTGTGTGGATGAAAGCCATTGCTAAAATAAATCAGAGACAGGAGAGACAATTTACTATTTGTTAATTCAGAACAAGACTTTATAACTTTTTTATTTTTGAAGTTTATTTATTTATTTATTTAGTAATCTCCACACTCACCGTGGGGCTCAAACCTACAACCCTGAGCTCAAGTCACATGCTTTTTTTTTTAAATTAATTAATTAATTAATTTTTAAATTTACTCCAAGTTGGTTAGCATATAGTGCCACAATGATTTCAGGAGTAGATTCCTTAATGCCTCTTACCCATTTAGCTCATTCCCCCTCCCACAACCCCTCCAGCAATCCTCTGTTTGTTCTTTGTATTTAAGAGTCTCTTATGTTTTGTCCCCCTCCCTGTTTTTATATTATTTTTGCTTCCCTTCCCTTATGTTCATCTGTTTTATATCTTAAATTCCTCATGTGAATGACATCATATATTTGTCTTTGACTAATTTCGCTTAGCATAATACACTACAGTTCCAGCCACGTAATTGCAAATGTCAAGATTTCATTCTTTTTGACTGCCGAGTAATAGTCCATTGTGTGTGTGTGTGTGTGTGTGTGTGTGTGTGTGTGTGTGTATATATATATATATATAGATATAGATATAGATATAGATATATATAGATGTAGATATATATAGATATATGTATATCTATCTATACGTATAGATAGATAGATATATAGATATATGTACATCTATCTATACGTATAGATAGATATACATATATCTTCCTTATCCATTTATCCATCGATGGACGTTTGGGCTCTTTTCATACTTTGGCTGTTTGTTGATAGCGCTGCTATAAACATTGGGGTGCATGTGCCCCTTCGAAACAGCACACCTGTATCCTGTGGATAAATATCTAGTAGTGCTATTTGCTGGGTTGTAGGGTAGGTTTATTTTTAATTTTTTACGGAACCTCCATACTATTTTCCAGAGTGGCTATACCAGTGTGCATTCCCACCAGCAGTGCAAAAGAGATCCTCTTTCTCCACATTCTTGCCAACATGTGTTGTTGCCATGTTGTTAATGTTAGCCATTCTGACAGGTGTGAGGTGGTATCTCATTATGGTTTCCATTTTTTTTTTTAATTTTTATTTTTTAAAATTTTATTTATTTTTTAAATGAAATTTACTGTCAAATTGGTTTCCATACAACACCCAGTGCTCATTCCAAGAGGTGCCCTCCTCAATGCCCATCACTCACTTTCCCCTAACCACCCCCGCCATCAACCCTCAGTTTATTCTCAGTATTTAAGAGTCTCTTATGGTTTGCCTCCTTCTCTCTCTGTAACTTTTCCCCCCCCTTCTCCTCCCCCCTGGTCTTCTGTTGAGTTTCTCAGGATCCACAAGGAGTGAAAACATACGGTATCTGTCTTTCTCTGCCTGACTTTTTTCACTTAGCATAACACTCTCCAGTTCTATCCATGTTTCTACAAATGGCCAGATTTCATTCTTTCTCATTGCCAAGTAGTGTTCCATTGTATGTATAAACCACATATTCTTTATCCATTCATCAGTTGATGGACATTTAGGCTCTTTCCATAGTTTGGCTATTGTTGAGAGTGCTGCTGTAAACATTGGGGTACAAGTGCCCCTATGCATCAGCACTCCTGTATCCCTTGGGTAAATTCCTAGGAGTCCTATTGCTGGATCATAGGGTAGATCTATTTTTAGTTTTTTTGAGGAACCTCCATACTGTTTTCCAGAGCGGCTGTACCAGTTTGCATTCCCACCAACAGTGCAAGAGGGTTCCCGTTTCTCCACATCCTCTCCAGCATCTATAGTTTCCTGATTTGTTCATTTTGGCTACTCTGACCAGTGTGCAGTGGTATCTCAGTGTGGTTTTGATTTGTATTTCCCTGATGAGGAGTGACATTGAGCATCTTTTCATGTGTCTGTTGGCCATCTGGATGTCTTCATTGGATAAGTGTCTTCTGTTCATGTCTTCTGCCCATTTCTTCACTGGATTCTTTGTTTTTCTGGTGTGGAGTTTGATAATTTTTTTATAGATTTGGGATATTAACCCTTGATTCGATATGTCATTTGCAAATATATTCCCATTCTGTTGGTTGCCTTTTAGTTTTGTTGATTGTTTCCTTTACAGTGCAGAACATTTTCATCTTGATGAGGTCCCAATAATTCATTTTTGCTTTTAATTCCCTTGCCTTTGGAGATGTGTCAAGTAAGAAATTGCTGTGGCTGAGGTCAGAGAGTTTTTTCCTGCCTTCTCCTCTAGGGTTTTGATAGTTTCCTGTCTCACATTCAGGTCCTTCATCCATTTTGAGTTTATTTTTATGAATGGTGTAAGAAAGTGGTCTAGTTTCATTCTTCTGCATGTTGCTGTCCAGTTCTCCCAGCACCATTTGTTAAAGAGACTGTCTTTTTTTCCATTGGATATTCGTTTCTGCTTTGTCCAAGATTAGTTGACCATACATTTGTGGGTCCAATTCTTGCATCTCTATCCTATTCCATTGGTCTATGTGTCCATTTTTGTGCAAATACCATGCTGTTTTGATGATTACAGCTTTGTAGTAGAGGCTAAAGTCTGGGATTGTGATGCCTCCTGCTTTGGTTTTCTTCTTCAGTATGACTTTGGCTATTTGGGGTCTTTTGTGGTTCCATATGAATTTTAGTATTGCTTGTTCTAGCTTCGAGAAGAATGCTGGTGCAATTTTGATTGGGATTGCATTGAATGTGTAGATTGCTTTGGGTAGTATTGACATTTTAACAATATTTATTCTTCCAGTCCATGAGCACAGAATGTTTTTCCGTGGTTTCCATTTGTATTTCCCTCATGATGAGTGATATTGAGCATTTTTTTCATGCATCGGTTGGCCATCTGGATGTCTTCTTTACATCCAGGGAAGTGTCCCATTCTTGTCTTTTGCCCATTTCTTCACTGGATTATTTGTTTTTTGGGTGTTGAGTTTGATAAGTTCTTTATAGAGTCACATGCTTTTCTGATTTAGCCAGCCAGATGCTCCTAACTTCCTTATTTTTGAAAGATTAAAGTAATTATCTATCATCACAGAAATGCTGTGTAACAATCATAAAATGTCAGCAGTGTGTAGTAATAGGCTTGTTCTGGGTCCACTACCATAGATTGGGTTTGGCCTGGGTGGCCCTACTCCAGATGTCTCTCATTCTTCTCCTGGGGTCATTAGAGGCCCAAGAAAGTAAACAAAAGCTTGCCAGTCTCCTTGAGGTCTAAGCTCAGAACTAGCACATAATCACTTTTACCTTGTACTAACAGCCAAAACAAGTCACAGCCAAACTCAAAGTCTGAAGGCAGCTCAGTATACCTTACCCACAATGGGATATCACTGAGGTATTACAAGGCCAAGGTTATAGGAAAAGGTAAGGAATTGGGGCCAAGAATACAAGGTACTGCAGGTGCTTTTAGGAAAGTCAAAAAGTTAACACTAAGATATTATTTTAAAAGTTTAAGTAATTATAAAATCTCTTCTCATCCAATTCAATTAGGAGCCATTAATGTCACATATACCACGGTTCCTGGAATGTTGAGTCTAAAGAACCAAACAGAAGGAAACCTTGCTGAGCCAGATGTTGACTTTATCTCAGTGGTTGGCTTTCTGATTTTAGAAGAAGGGGAAACAGCAGCAGCCATCAACATTACTATACTTGAGGTAAAACTATTTTGCTATTGTTGTATTAAATCCAAATAACCACAAAGAAAGTAGAAATTGATGGAATATTCTAGTGCCTTTAAATCAGATTATTTCCTTTTGTGATTTTTTTACAACCACACTGGGGTTTCTGTTCTTGTCAAAATAGGCTGGTCTGTTGTGTATTTTGTTATAGAAACATCTCCTGATAAAGAGAACTTCTTTAGGGCAGTCCCCTTTAAGATAGGCATTGTCTTACGAGATTCCAGGGAAGCATTTTGATTACTCCAAAGGATTCGTTGGACCAGCAAATCCGTGTAGGTCAGCATTTTAGTTGTTAGGAATGGTTAAATTAGAGATAGTGAGAAACTCACTGGAGGCTGATGGCATAAAATGTGATTACGGTCAAACTTAAAGTTATCACTGGTGACTGAAATTACATTTTAAATGATTTTTCATCTTGTAAAACCTCATGCTGTTTTGGGACCCAGTGCTTCAGCTACCTGCATACGTTTCCGAAAGGTTTATGAAAGTAGTATGTATGGAGAAGGTAGGAGATGGTATGTATGTGTGTTGGAGGGAAGACCATAAATACTGCTTTAGAAAAATAATTTTCAACTAGTCTGTATTTTGGGGCTTCTGTTTTTGAAAAGGTTTTATTTGCTCAGAAGCTTTTTACTTTTAGAAAATTCTAAGTAGTGTAAAGCATTCATCATCTGAAGTTAGTAACTCTTAAACTTTGTTGATTACCATTGCATAGTGACCTCATACAGTAGTATGAGATCTCTAGAGCCTTAAGATAAAAGGTAATACTCAGCATGTGACATGTAACACGATTTGGTAAAAACAAAACAAAACATTAAGCCAAATCTTCTTTCAAATATGTAACCTATTAATACAATAAGTAAATATAAATAAATGGATTATTCCTTAGATATGATAATTTTTAAAACAGAAAATATGTAGCCAACGCTTCTTTTCCTTGCAGAGTCTAGTTTTATGAACATAGAGTTTCCAGTTTACCTTTTTTTTCCTCCCTAGGTCTTTGTAGCCCTTTCTATTCCCTGAGTGGCATGAGGTTAAGAGACTACAGGCCTGTACACAGAAATAAGCCAGGCATGGGTTGGGGGACAGGGTGAGCAGTGATAGGGGAGTTGCTGCATGAGAGTGAGGAACAGTGGGGATGAGTAAGGGACTGTCCCTTTTACATAACTGATTCTATAATTCCCATTGGTCTGTATAGTATAGAAGATAGTTTAGAGACCATTTCCTATTTTTTCACAATGAAATACATCTCCATTAAATAAAATGAATAATACAAAATGTATGTACTGACACTATGCGCGCGCGCACACACACACACACACACACACACACAGACATTGGGTTTTTATGTAAATATTGTTGACTGTCTTGTCATGATTGACAGGGGTTTTGCTAGTCCTTAAGTTTTGGATATCTGCCTTATTTTCAATGCTGTTATGGGAACTAGTGATTAAAAGTAATAGTGTATTAAAATTAACCATCACAGGGGTGCCTGGATGGCTTAGTCGGTTAAGCATCTGACTTCATCTCAGGTCATGATCTCACAGTTTGTGAGTTCGAGCCCGCATCGGGCTCTGTGCTGACAGCTGAGAGCCTGGAGCCTGCTTCGAATTCTGTGTCTATCCCTTTTTTTCTACTCTTCCCCCTGTTTATGCCCTTTCTCTCTCTCTCTCCCTCTCAAAAATCAATAAATAAACATTAAAAAATTAACCATCACAAATAGCTATCACTTTTAAAGGACTCTCTGTAGGCTAGGCACTCCATACTCATTATTTTTAATCATTATTACAGTCCCCAATTGTTTCCCCTATGGTGGAAGCTGAGGCTTTAAGTAACTCACTAAAAATTACAGAATTTGGTGTTAGGTCTCCTTGACTGTGAAGTCTGTATTTTTTTTTCATGGTATTGTATTCCACATTCCAATCATTGGATAGTAAGGTAATTTAAAACCTTCTTTTCTTCCATTATATTTAAATTTTATTAGTTTTGTATATTTGTGTTATTGGTTGACATATCAGTTTAGGAAAAAATATATTAGCAGTTTTGTGTGTTGAACCTAATAACTTATCGTACAATAGGTGTAAGTTTATACTTTTATTATTTTTTTTTAAATTTCAGCTTTATTGAAATACTATATACTGCATGGTATCACTTATGCAGAATCCAAAATATATATAAAATTGTAAGATATTTAAAATGTATATTGTGATTTTTTTAAAAAAAAGTTCATTTACTTTGAGAGAGAGAACATGAGCAGGGGAAGGGGCAGAGAGAGAGAAAATCTTACGCAGCTTTCCACAGCATCAGTGCAGAGCCTGACGGGGGTTCAAACTCACAAACTGTGAGATAATGACCTGAGCCCAAGTCAGATGCTTAACCGACTGGGCCACCCAGGTGCCCTTGTGGTGATTTGATACATGTATACATTGTGAAAGAGATTCCTCCTATCTGTTTAATGGACATATTTATCACCTGACCTGTTTATCTTTTTTTGTGTCTGAGAATTTTTAAAATTTCAATTATATGATAACAGTGTTATTACCTATATAGTCACTGTGTTTTACATGAGACCCTTGGACCTTATTTATCTTAGAGCTGAGTTTGTACTCTTTTACCAACTTCTCCTTATTTCTCCCACCCCCCCAGCCCCTGGCCCTGGCCACCAGTTTGCTACTGTCTGTTTCTGTGAGTTTAACTTTCTTTCTTTCTTTCTTTCTTTTTTTTTTTTTTTCAGATTCCACATATAAGTGATACCATGCAGTATTTGTTTTTCACTGTCTGGTTTATTTCACTTAGCAAAATGCCCTCTAGGTCCATCCATGTTGTTGCAAATGGCAGGATTTCTGTCTTCCTTGTGTCTGAATAATATTCCATCATGTATATATACACCACATCTTCCCCATCCATTCACTCATTGATGGACACTTAAGTTTCTGTATCTTGGCTACTGTGAATAATTCTGCGGACATGGGAGTTCAGATATTTCTTCGATACCCTGTTTTTACTACCTTTGGGTATATACCCTGGTGTGGGATTGCTGGATTATATGGTAGTTCTATTTTTAATTCTTTGAGGAACCTCCATATTGTGTCGCATAGTGGCTGTACAAATTTATATTCCCACCAACAGTACACAAGGGCTCCCTGTTCTCCACATCCTCACCAATATTTATCGCTTGTCTTTTTGATAATAGTCATTCTAAGAAATGTAAGGTAATGTCTCATTCTGGTTTTGATTTGCATTTCCATGATGATCAGTGATATTGAGCACCTTTTCCTGTATGTGTTGGCCACATCTTTCTTGGAAAAATAACTAGATCTGTTGTACATTTTTAAATCAGATTATTCGTGGGGTTTTTTTGGAGGGAGGGGCTGCTGAGTTGTAGCAGTTCTTTATGTATTTTGGATGTTAACTCTTTATCATATATGTGATTTGCAAATACTTTCTCCCATTCCATTGGTTGTCTTTTCATTTTGTGGATGGTTTCCTTTGCTGTGCAGAAGCTTTTTAGTGTGTTGTAGTCCCACTTGGTTATTTATGCTTTTGCTTTTGGTGTCAAATCTGAAAAAAACATCATAGCCAAGAATGTTTATTTAAAATTTTAAATCTTTTCTATTCTAGCTTTGCATTTTTATACTTGTTGCTATATACTACTTAAGTGTATATATTTACCAGATAATTTTAAAAACTGCTTGTGAGAGGTCATGACTTTGAGAGCGTAATTATAGGGAATTTAATGGATATAATTTTTGCAGGACGACATACCAGAGCTAGAAGAATATTTCCTTGTGAATTTAACTTATGTTGACCTTATCATGGCTCCTTTAACTTCATTTCCTCCTAGACTAGGTATGATTTTTGTTTGTTTTCGTTTATTCACTGCAAATGAAGTAAAGTTATTCATTTTTAAATCAGAAGTAATCGCTTATAATACTTGTTAATCTCAGCTATGAAAGAAAATATAGTGAGCTTTTAGGTTTATTTTAATTTAGAGATTGTCATCTGTTGCATTTTTGTACATTGGACGTCATAAACACATTCAAGAATTATTTATTGTGTCATGCTTTCTAAATTTTACAACTATTTATGATGAAATTTGTAATCTTAAAAATAGAATTAGTTCTTAGGCATTTTTCCTGTTAAAATTTAATTTGCTATTTTTATTAGATCTCCAAACTGTCAGATGATTTTATTTTTCTTTAGGGTAAGCAGTACTTTTGTTTGTTTATTGTGTTCTCTGCTTCTTTTTTGACCTTTTACCTCTTTCTTTTCATGCTTTAGAAAAGATTCACTTTATTCATTACAGACTGAAAGGTAAAACTTGAACCTCAGTATAGATTTACGTAGATTACTTTAACAAGGTGTATTCTTATTTTAAAACACAATCTTTAGTGTGCAGTTTGGGCATTTAGTATTGAGAATTTTGTCTGAAGCTTGTAGGTATGATGGCCTGGGAAGTGTGGGCTGTGAGCCCTGTGATAGCCTGTTCCCCCTCCCTTGGTTAGAAGATGGGCTGGATGGCGGGAAATTAGCCTGGGTTCAAGGAAGAGAAGCATGGCCAAGAGGAGTAACCTAAGGAATAAGTTTTCCTCATTCACTTGTGAGACTCAGTATGACAACTTTGAAAATAACAGAAGAGAATAGTGAGTTTATAACATATTACAGTAAGAACCTTGGTTTGCGAGTGTAATTTGTTCTGGAAACATGCTTGTAATCCAAAGCACTCAAATATCAAAGCAAATTTTAAGAACCATTGGCTCATTTGTGATCATGTGACATTTGGCGTCATATACTACTCATATTGCAAGTCATTGCCTGTTTATCAAGTTAAAATTTATTAGAAATGTTTGCTCATCTTGCAGAAAACTCGCAGAACAAGTTATTTGCAATCCAAGGTTTTACTGTATGTGAAAAGGTTTGGTTCTTTTACAAAAGGAATTTATGACTCCAGTGACTAAGCTGTTTATATCCAGTATTTATTATAAGATAATTACTGTTCATGCTAAGAAAACTTACTTCATATTTCTTTATACTCATATTAGAGGTAACTTAAATAGTGTAACTTCTGTTGAGTGCTTTCTAATGCCCCTGTTTCAAGTGCTTTATATGTCAGTACCATCATTCGTTATACTTGAGCATTTTACAGATGAGGGAGTGGAGGCTAGGAGAAGCTAAGTAATATGCCCAGAGTCACACAGTGAGGAGATGGTGGAGCTGGGCTTATGCTGTGAAGCCTCTAGTCTGATGGACACAAATTTTGATTTTATATTCTTTTCTTGACAATGTTCTCTTCGCTCAGAGAGAATTACGCCCTCCGTATCCCTTCCCCACCTAGGCCACTGTTAGAAGTATCATAAGAGTAAGGTAGAGCCTTCAAATTTTAAAGGGGAAAGGACAAAATATTAAAAAACTAAACAGGGACACGGTTAATATTTCAAGACTGAATAATGAATACTGGGAATATACTGAACTTGGTAGACCGAGTATAAGTTAAAAAGGGATAAAACTTCAGTCTTAGTCTCTGTGCCACCTAACCTTCCCCCATCTTTCCGTTTTGTCTCACCTTGTATCCCTGTCTCTCCCTGCTTCTCCTTAAACCTGCACTTTTCTCTGCAGTACTTATCGCCTTTCTCTTCCCATTCCTTTCTCTTTTCTTGTTCTTTCTACTTCGTCCAGTGGTCCCTATTTTCCTTTCCTCTTGAAATGGATTAAAATAATAGAAATAAAACCATAACCTCAGTTGCTTATTTTATATTGTTCTCAGTTCATTAGATTTCAGTAAGTGGGTGTTCTTGTTAGGAAAAAGTTTTCTTATTCAAATATTATAAGCATTTATATTTTATTTTCTTAAACATCTTTGAGTAATGTCTATGATATCTCTATATTAGAAATTATATGATCTCAAAGGATGGTCTTTAAATTCTGTGTCAAATCATTCTTTTTTAATCATTTCTATTTAAAAATATATTTCTGTGTTGTTTTCAGATTCAGAGGGCTTGACTGCACAAATTATTATTGATGCCAATGATGGTGCTCGAGGTGTAATCGAATGGCAACATAGCAGGTAAGACCAAAGCTGTGTAAGAGTCCTTTTCTGAGTTTCAGATTTTTTATCTACTGAATAAAATCTTACAAGGAAAAGATTAATGTATTATGTTTATTTTAGGTTTGCAGTAAATGAAACCAAAGGAAGTTTAACATTGGTAGCTCAGCGAAGCAAAAGGACTCTTGGCCATGTTTCCTTGTTTGTATATGCCCAGAATTTGGAAGCACAGCTGGGGCTGGATTACATCTTCACCCCATCGGTGAATTCCTTGTGAATTATAGTGACTTAGGTCTTGTAGTAATAAATCTGAAAGTAATGAACTATTATGTATTGCATATTAAATTAGGGTAGAAGACTTCTACGTTATGGAATAGCTCCCTTCACTATTTTAGTAAAATTTGTAAATTTTTAGTTCTAAACATTATTCTCTATTTATTTTATTCATTTATTATTTTGTTTTAATATTTGATATTATTTTATTCACTGTCTTATTGCAATATATGATAATGGAGAACACAAGTTATTGTGTCAAAGAATTTATATCATTATATTTATATCATTAGAAACATATTTTCTGGAGTGTTTCTTATGCTTCTTGAAAGTTTAATGTTTTTAGTTTTTAAGTTTTTATTTTATTTTTTAGTAATCTCTACACCCAACATGGGGCTCAAACTCACAACCCTGAGATTGAGAGTTGTATACTCTACTAACTGACCCAGCCAGGCGTGCTGAAAATTTTAAGTCTTTTATTTCTTTGTTTTAATTTACTGAAACACAATTAGTGTTTTAAAATGCTTTTTGATTTGTCTCTTGGTGCCTTTTATTCCTCAGTCAAATGTTTACTTTCTTCTCTTTCTCCACACATTTTACTTTTTAAACTTAATGTTGTCAATTTAAATAAAAAAGGTCAATAAAAAATAAGGGAAAATCCCTTATTTTTATTAAAAAGTTTATTTCATATTGCCAGCCATATTGTATTTTTGCCAAATATTCTGTGAAAAATCAATCATATATTTATATATAATACCACCTACTTTCACTTTCTTGTCCAGATTCTTCATTTTGTTGATGGAGAAAGGTATAAAAATATTGACATCATGGTTCTTGATGATGACATTCCAGAAGGAGATGAAACATTTCAGCTGATTTTAACAAATCCTTCTCCTGGACTAGAGCTGGGGGAAAAAACAATAGGTAATTAACAATTTCTTATATACAGTTCACTTTCACCCATGATGTTTTCCTAACATGGAGGCACTTGTACAGGGATTAAAGTCTTGATAGTTTTCTATGCTTAGAATAAAAAGCATTTTAAATTCAACATTTTGGAATCCCTATGTCAGTATAATAGTCCTTCCAGCCTTGTGTAGTTGTGTGTGTTTGTGTGTGTGTAAAACAAAAAAGTAGGCTCGTAGTAACAATTATATTAAGTCATTTCTGTAGCTACAAATTAAATAACTAAATGTCTTTCATTTAGAATTTAAATTCTTCTCTGGTTTCCTGTTTACCAATAGAGGGAATGACAAGTTGTTTAGTATCATTTTATTGCTATAGTATTTTCACATAAAGTTGAAGTATACTGATACCTAAGACATTATGGGAGCCACAATTCTTTGGAGCAGTTTGACATTGTTATGAAATGTCATACTAATTTACTGCTTGTTAGGTATGATACTGACTGCTTAGAGAGGGTAAAAAAGAGAGGAGAAAACTTCATGGAAATATAGAACTTGTAGGATTGGAAGGTCTCTTTAAAAGTCACTTAATTTAGTTTCTGTGGTGATATGTCAGGTGCATTTAGAAGACCAAGAGTTGACTGACTCTTCACCCTCTTGTTTTAGCTAGTGGCTGAGAGTTCTTTGGGATTCCCTTAATTTAATTAACCTTTATATTCCTAAATTATTGGTCTATATGTGAAAAAAATTTTGATTTGTAATAAAAAACATGAAAGAATCTTGAGTAATTCAAGAACTGGGTTTTACTTTTATTGCCATATTAATAAAACAGATTGATATTTCTGTGTATTTAGAACCTTTCTTGAGTCTACAGCCATTGTTTCAAATTCAGAGTATGTTGAAAATATACTTTAAAAAATGTTTATTTATTTTGAGAGAGAGAGAGAGAGAGAGAGAGAGAGCATGAGCAAGGGAGGGGCAGAGAGAGAGAGAGAAAGAGAGAGAGAGAGAGGAGAGAGAAAATCCCAAGCAGGCTCCGCATTGCCAGCATAGAGCCTGATGTGGGCTCAATCCCATAAACTGTGAGATCATGACCTGAGTCAAAATCAAGAATGGGACGCTGACCAACTGAGCCACCCAGGCACTCTTAAAATATATATTTTTTTGTACATACAACATAGTGGGTTGTATGTAAAGGGTTGTAGGAATGGAAATGATGTGTTGATTAAGAATCTTTTATGTATAAACAATAGAAAACCCAATTCAAATGGACTTAAAGGTAATTTATTGGCTCATTTAATCTGAGGGTCCAGAGGCATACACAGTTTTAGATGCAGTGGTACCAGGACTTAACATGCCACCAAAGACCTTGTTGTTCTCTGCCTCTTCTCCTTGCCTTTTGGCATATTGGCTTCCACACAAGGCTAATGTTACTTGTCACAAGATGATTATCCACATCTTCCTTTTACATTCTATGTAATAGGAAAGAAGAGCACTCAAACTTAAGCATTCCTAAAAAAGGCCTAATACAATTCTGTTTGGAATTATGTAGGTTATATGCCCACGACCATGAGGACTATCTTATTCTGTCAGGCTTACTTTATACTTGCGATTTTCTGTTTTTAAATCTAAAAACAGTCCTCAGTGCTTTGATAGTGGGTGATTTCTTAAACTATGCCCCATTAATCAGCCTTTAGACCATTTCAAAAATTCCATAAAATATCAATAAATATTCTTATATATAAATCTTTGTATATATGAGTAATTAAGATCATCTGTTGAGTACATTGGGTATTGAGTGGAAAGGACAACAGCTGCCTTCTTTATTACCCCCACTCCAAAGTTATATATAAAATTTTTATTTCTTCACATCCTCAGCAGGAATTTCTTTGGATTTTAACATCTCTCTCTCTCTCTTTCTCTCTCTCTCTCTCTCTCTCTCTTTCATCCGTTTTTCCTGGCCTCTAATTCTGTTCTATTTGCCTGTTTTATGTACTAATAGCAGTTTTATTTATCATAGCTTTAATATACATTTTATTTTTTTAGGCCAAATACTTTTTATTTTTTTTCTCTGTACCATCTCACCTATTCTTTCAAGTATCTTTTCCATATGAACTTTAGAATCAATGAACTGAATTCCATAAAGCAACTATTTTGATAGTTTTGGGGTTGAATTCAAGTTTTAGGTTAATTTGAAAGAACTCAGCATCATTATAATACTGTTTTTTCATTTAGAAATATGATATACTTTTCCATTAATTTAGATCATCTTTTGGATCATTGCTTTAATTTGTGTTCCCTCAAAAGCAAACCCTGAGACAAGGATTTGGATGGAAGTAGTTTATTGGAGGAAGTGATCTCTGGAGACATAGTGAGAAGTGAAGAAGTGAGACAGAGAGAGAGAAGAAGGCTGGTAAAAGTTGGGCTGACGAATGGTACTGCTTTGGGCAACTGGAGCTCAGTGCTGCTGGGGTCCTTCCTAGACACCGAGATGAGCAAAGCTCAGGGTGATCGTCCTAAAAAGAAGTTGGGATATTCATTCACCAGCTCCTGTCCCTCGTTGTTTGAGTATGCTCTTGGGTGTTAAGTCTCCAGCAGTTCTGGCTTTATTCCTGCATCAGCTGATGGTGTCCTCAGGTAGAAAGATCAGTTGGCAAAAGAAACTCTTGAAGTGGTCTTGAAAGGGCCTAGGGGGCATGGAAGAGACACTGATAGCATTGGTCACAGTCACACATTAACACTGTATACATTGTTCATATAGGTCCTCTATTTTTAACTTTAATTTCTAGGTATTGTTGCTATTGTGAATGAGGTCCCTTTTCTGTTGTTTTTTTAAATAGTTATAGCTTATACATAGAGATATTATAATAATCTTTTATTTATTTTTTTTTTAATTTTTTTTAATGTTTATTTATTTTTGAGAGAGAGACACAGAGCGTGAACAGGGGAGGGGCAGAGAGAGAGGGAGACACAGAATCTGAAACAGGCTCCAGGCTCTGAGCCATCAGCACAGAGCCCGACGCGGGGCTCCAACTCACGGACCGTGAGATCATGACCTGAGCCGAAGTTGGCCGCTTAACCGACTGAGCCACCCAGGCGCCCCTATAATAATCTTTTAGATGCATGTTCCATAGCACACTTCCTAGCTCTGAGGACCAGTACTGCCACTTGCTAGCTTGTGTACTTCCACAGATTGCCTCTTTGTGCTTCAGCCGTTGGATTTGTAAAGTGAAAATAGTAATAGAATCAACCTCCTAGGGTTGTGAGAATTAAATGGGTTAACACAGGTTAAGCAATTTGTAAGTTCTCAGTAGGATTAGTTGTTCCACTGCTATTATTCATATTATCATTAATGGTAGTAAAAAATAAAAAGCTCTTAGTTTTTGAAGGTTACTCAGCTTACATTTTCAACTCTTATAATAGTTCTAAGAAGTTTTTTCTCCTGTTTTTTGTTTTTTAAGAAGACAATCATGTTGTCTAGAAAATAGTGTTAGTTCTGACTCTTCCTTTCCATTGTCTTCATACCTGTTACCTGGCTCCTGGCTCCAGGACAATGCTGAATAGTAGCAGTAATGGCAGGTATTGTTGTCGTCTTTCTGTTTTTAGTGGCACCCTTCCAATGTTTCAACATTGAGTTAGGTCTTTGTTATTGGCTTTTGAGGTTGACGAGAAAGGTGCCTTTTATTTTAAGATTACTGACTATTTTTATATCATGAGTGAATATGGAATTTTATTAAATGCCTTTTAAAATTCCCTTTATTTTTAAGGTGATCTAGAAAAGAGTTGTCTTAGTTTATAATGAAACATCTCCATACTTCCCAGTACTTATAACCTGCCCTATTTTGATTTAGTGCTTTAATATTTTTATTTCAACAGCGTTAATTACCATCCTTGCTAATGATGATGGCCCTGGAGTCCTATCATTTAACAACAGTGAGCACTTTTTCCTAAGAGAACCGACAGCTCTCTACATACAGGAGAGTAGTGCACTATTGTATGTTGTTCGGGAACCTGCACAAGGACTCTTTGGAACTGTGACAGTTCAGTTCATTGTGACAGAGGTAAACTCCTCAGTGGAGTCCAAAGATCTGACCCCCGTCAAAGGCTACATTGTTTTAGAAGAAGGTGTTCGCTTCAAGGTATAGTATGAGGCTTTAATGCCCCTGCAGTTGGTTCTTTTTTATTGCTGAGTAGCACTGCACTCAATAGGCCATTATTTGTTTACCCATTTTTCTGTTGATAAACATGTGGGTTGTTTCTAATGTTCTTTAATCAGAATAAGTAATATTTATGAATAATTTTCTCTTAGGGGACTACCCTGGGTCCTAAAAAGAAAAAAAAAAAAAGTTCTCCCAGACTAGATGACAGGCAAAGATGATTAGATTACCATGTGAAAGTGTTACAGTGCTATATAGTCTGCATAGAGTGCTGGTGGAGAAATTTGTTCTGCAAATAGGGTAGTGGAATGTGCAAGTAATAAGGAAAATGTGCATATTGCTGTTGTAAATGTTAACTATTTAGGTAACATACTTCACTTTATATTATTTTTAAAACAAAAGCTAAAAAACTCTAAACCATTTATTATAGTCACTAAGCCCTAGCCAGTCATCCTTTTGGCCACATTTTCATTAAACAAAATATAATTGCTTACTCTAGCCTGCTTATTTGA
Source organism: Panthera uncia (assembly GCF_023721935.1). Taxonomy (NCBI): domain Eukaryota; kingdom Metazoa; phylum Chordata; class Mammalia; order Carnivora; family Felidae; genus Panthera; species Panthera uncia. The sequence continues at coordinate 68,051,104 of NW_026057577.1, forward strand.
GAAGCCTGTATCCTGTGTGAATAGAAATAGCTTATTGGAGAAGAAATGCTGGATTTGGGGTTAATTATAAATGTGATCTATACTTATGGAAGTTTACCTTCTGAAACTTCCTTTTCTGTATATTGGTAATTTTCTGTCCCCACAACTAAATTTTATTCATTCATTCATTCATTCATTTTAAAGTTTATTTATTTATTTTTGAGAGAGACAGAGAGAGAGGATACGAGCAAGAGAGGAGAGAGAGGATCCCAAGCAGATTCTGCACTGATAGCACAGAGCCTGTCACGGGGCTCAGTTGCATGAACCGTGAGATCATGACCTGAGCTGAAATCAAGAGTTAGACACTTAACCAACTGAGCCACCCAGGTGCCCCTAAATTTTATGGTTTAAAACACAGTTAAAGCTTAAAATTGGTAACTACATTTGCCTAAGGTTTTTCAAGCCTGACATAAAGTATAATTATAAAGTAATGTATTTAAAATTATGTTATCTAAAAACAGTCTACCTGGTAATCACTTTTCTTTGTGATCAGTTTGTGTACACTTTAACTCATTTTAAATTCGTATTTATTTACATGTCCAATTTTTTCATGTTTTTGGAAATTTGAAAGTTTAATCATTTAAGAATACTTATATCTTGATATAGATATAAAAGAATTCAAATTTTAAGTATTTGATGAATTTTCCATTGCTTTACATTCACAGGCATTTTCCTCTTTTAAAAAAATGTTTTAAATTTAATTAATTTAATAAACATTTTTATTTTTATTATCTATTTAAATTATAAAAATTATTCATTATAATTAATATATAATTATAATATATATTATATAAATTATATATTATATATTATTATATATATTATATAAATATTAATATATAATATATAGATGTCTATAATAAATACACATCTATATAAAATATATAATCTTCCTAATTATAATAATTGATCATTATTATGAATTATATTAATATAATAAATATATAATATAATAATTAAAATATAAATTACTATATTAACATTTTTTTCTTAAAAGATTCTTTTTCACAGTGTTTAAAGATCTTTCTGTTAATTAGGCAAATTAAACATTAGAGAAAATTGGATTAAGTAGAATTTTCTTTCACTTACGTAACGGTCTTTTTCCCCATGTTTTTAGTATAAACAGTAAAATTCAAAAATCTTAAGTACATGGGTCATTAACTTTCAAAATATATATACACCCATGTAACCACACTCAGATTAATATATTGAGTATTACCATCACCTAGAAGTTTCTTTCTTCTCTCTTGCCCTCACCAGAGAAACCACTTTCTGGTTTCTGTCATTGAAGACTCGTTTTGCTGATTCTTGAGGTTCATATAAATAGGTACCATATAGTATGTACTCTTTGTATCTGGCTTCTTTTGGCCTACGTAGTTTTTGAGATCTATTGAGTTGCATCAGTAGTTAGGGTTTTTGTTGTTGGTGTTTTTTTGTTTTTTTGTTTTTTGTTTTTTTGAGAGAGAGAGAGAGAGAGCTTGAGCAGGGGAGAGTAGCAGAGAGAGAGTGAGAGAGAGAGAGAATTTTAAGCAAGCTCTGTGCTCAGTGTGCAGCTCGATGTGGGGCTTGATCTCACAACCATGAGATCATGACCTGAGTCGAAATCAAGAGTTGGATGCTTAGCCAGCTAAGCCACCCAGGCGCCCCTATAGTTGGTTCTTTTTTATTGCTGAGTAGCACTGCACTGAATAGACCAGTATTTGTTTATCTGTCTTTCTTTTGATAAACACGTGGGTTGTTTCTAATTTGTGCCTACTATGGCTATAATTGCTTTTTTTTACAGTGACTCTTACACTAGAATGAGACTGATGCAGTTATGTAGCTAAGCAGGATAAAGAGTTAGCAAACATCAAGACCTAAATTTATTTTTTTAATCTCAACATTATTTTTAAATGTCATAAAATTTATTTTTAGAGACTTCAGTGCAATATATCACAGTGTTGAAAATCTTGAAAGTGGTAACTTGAAACACTTATAACTATTACATATTATGGGGATCAGTATTAAGATAAAAAAGAAGCGATCTTTTCCAAAATGTATAATCTTGTTGTCAAAAATGTTTAGCAGATTTCTTTGTATGTGTATTGCAGAAATACTGAAGTCTAGTAACTTTATCTTTTAATTTTGTTTTCAGGCCCTACACATTTCCGCCATATTGGACACTGAACCAGAGATGGATGAGCATTTTGTATGCACCTTGTTTAATCCGACTGGAGGTGCTAGACTGGGGGCACATGTTCAAACCCTGATAACAGTTTTGCAAAACCAGGCCCCTCTGGGGTTATTCAGTATCTCTGCAGTTGCAAATAGGTATAGTTTATTCATAAGGAAATTGTCAAGTAGGAAATATCTTTTGACATAAAGAAAATGCAGAGGGAAATTGATCTCTGACTCTTTTAAAGGGTACTTTTAAAATGAGCTCCAGCAGATAGATCCAGAGAGGTGTTATGCCCTCTTGTGACAAGGAACATCCAAAACCTAATCATGTCTTGTATAATGGTATTATTAGAATTCTTATTTCCTTGGAATTCCCACTTTCAAGTGAAGGCTTGTACAATTTTGTATTTTCAGTGATGGTAAAAAGCAAGAAATGGTATAAAAATATTTAGCTGTTCAAACCAAATGAATGACTCTTCATACATATATTAACATGATTGTAGTTTGAAATTCCGCTGGAAGCTGACACATATTTGATTTTTTATTTCTTAGAAATACTCTATTTCTTAGAAATACTCCAGTAGATCTAGTTTTAGTACTAAACTAATAATTTTTGGATTCATTTTTTTTCTTTTTGATATGCTGTTGATTCATCTAAGAGGAAACTTAGGAGTGACAAAGCTTTATTTTTTAGAATATATAGTATGAAGTTACTGACTCTGGGTATTTCTTAATACTTAAGAATGTACTTAGTATATTTTTAAAACCACAGTATCAGATCATAGTACTTCTTTAATCTTCATAAATTAATATTTTGAGCTGTAGGGGTCTAATTTTCATGCTGTGTGAAATTTGTGGATGGATCTCACCTTGGCTTATGTAAATTTAAAAGTGTATTAAATATATTCTAGCATTGTGATATATATATTCAGTATGTAGAAATTATATTATTTTCTGCTTTCTGTAATCTTTTTTTTTTTTAGAGCCACGTTTATAGACGTTGAAGAAGCCAACAGGACTGTATATTTAAACGTGTCACGCACTAATGGCATTGATTTAGCTGTGAGTGTGGAGTGGGAGACAGTATCTGAAACAGCCTTTGGCATGAGTACGTTTGGTTTCTTGTAAGCACAAAATTTTATAACCGAGAAAGATCTCATCTATCAGATTTAATTTCCCCCCATGAATTGTATCTTATGGATCTGTTGAAAATGGAGAACAGATGTCTAATTCTTTCATTGCAGCCGCAAATATTTATTGAGAGTCTATCATGTGTCAGGCATGATATTGAACTCATGATGCTTAGAATTTAGGAGGAGACAAAAATAAACTCAGTAAAACTCAGTATGTAGTTTAAAACTGTAATAAATGTTTTAAAGGAGTAATTCTAAGTGCTGTGAGAACATGAAGGAGTGCTTCCCAAGAGTATCAGTGTTTGAACAAGGATTGAATGATGAGTGATGTTGATTCTGCAAAGATCTGAGTTGGAGGAACATGGAGGGAAGGTGGGAAACTATTGAGGCACAAGTCTAGAGGCATAAAAAAGTGTAGAAATGATGAACTGTAGAGTGGACATTGGAGTTAGAAATAAGTGGGAGAGTTGACTTTGAAGAACTAGGTAAGACCTGATCATTGAAGAGCTTGAAGAATATGTTAGGTACTTTAGTCTTTATTCTAGGGTTAATGGAAAGTCTCTGAGTGGTTCATGCTTACAGGAGGGTTGCCAGGTATATTTGTGGAGTGTGGCATAATCTCATTTGCATTTCAAAGATACAATTCTTGGTACTGTGTAGAGAATGATTTGGCAAAGAAGAAAAGAGAGGATGAAAGGAGACAAACAAAAGGTCAGCCTATGGTCGTTTGGACAAAGTGATGGATTGTGTATGAAGGAGATTGCAGAGATAATTACTAGATTTTTAGCTTCTGTGGTTGCATGGAGAGTCATACTTGCCAGTAAGAAAAGGAGTAATGGATGAGGGCTAGGTGTTATTTTGGTGAGAGGGAGTAAAATATGTGATTTAACACATTTTGAATTTGAGTTACTTTTGAGAAGACATTTCTCTAGACTCAAAGGAAAAGAAACTTTTGCAGAGATAAATTTGTATATCTTTAGTGTGTATGTTGTATTTAAAATCATGGAAATTCATGTAAAAACCTGGAAAGAGGGACTGTAGGTAGAGAAGGGAGGAGGACCCAGACTGAGCTCTGAGAAGGCTCAAATTGAGTTACTAGGGAGAGGAAGAGGATGAAGCAAAGGAGACGTAGAAGACCTAGTGTGAGAAACCCAAGGGAATGTGGGATTGCAGACAGCAGCAGAAGAATGTTTGAAAAAGGAAGGAGTGGTAACTGTGTTAGTTGCTGGTGTAGAAGCCCAGTAAGATAAAAACCAAAAAATGTCTATTGTGGTTAGCAATAGAGAAGGAATAAAATAGCAAGAGCTATTTGTATAGAGGGATAGGAATTGAAATAACATTTTGAATGGAGGTAAGGGAATGGAGACCTCAAATATATGTAACTGTTTGAGGTTTGACTGAGAAGGTAGGACCTAGCAAAGGTAGTGATATGGTGTAGGACTCAAGGGGTTTTGTTTATTCATTTGTTTAGTTTCGAGAGACCTAAGCATATTTAAATGCTGACAGAAAAGGCCTAGTAAGTAGAGAAAGAGTGAATATTTAAAATGGAAAGGGTTAGTAGCGGTATAATTTTCTAAAAGACAGGAGGTGATAGGATCCAAAAAGGAAAGAGTATGATTTCTAATTCAGTTATCTCATTATGGTTTGGAATCTGCATGTGTTTTTGGAAGTACTTGTGAGGGTGTATGTTGGAGATTCTTAAATGTCAGCATTATTTATTTTTCATTCACCATCTTCCTGCATTATGGTAGGGAAGGATTAGGCCAGATGGTAAGGACCTTAATGTAAAACATTCAGACTCTTAATGCGAAAGCTGTGGTGTACCTTTAAAAGATGACAGTAGGAATTAAAAATACTTGTTTTTTAGGAAAGGAAATCACTTTGAGGCATTGACATGACTTCTTGAACTGGTAATCTGAAAATGATCAATAATTTATAAGGAGCCTAGATTTCAACCTTGACATTTATTCTTATTGTTCACACATTAGCTAAAGTTTAAAAAGAAATTTCTTTGGGAAACTGGTATGATAATAAAACGTAGAGCTTTTTAAAAATTATTGTTCATGGGATAGAGATTTTTTTTTGTCTTTGTTTAAATGTGCAAAATTTGGGACATGTACCTGTGATAAGTTGATTAAAAACTTGACAACTATTTAAAGTAGGTGAGTCTTTGGTGTTCTTAAATATATAATGTGTAAAGCAAGAAATCAGTGGATGGGCATAGTTTCAAATTAACAGTGTAAGTTTTTAAAACTAAACATTTAGTGTGTTTCTATAAAACTAGATTATTTAAACATTTCTCAATTATATTTTCATCATCTTTATGAAAGTTGATAAAAATCATGTTGAGCATATTTCCCTTTAAAATATACATTTAGTATTTTAGGGGTGCCTGGGTGGCTCAGTCGGTTAAGTGTCCGACTTTGGCTCAGGTCATGATCTCGCGGTTCTTGGGTTTGAGCCCCACGTTGGGCTCTGTGCTGACAGCTCAGAGCCTAGAGCCTGCTTCAGATTCTGTGCCTCGCTCTCTGTCTGCCCCTTCCCCACTCACTCTCTGTGTCTCTCTTTCTCTCTCTCAAAAATAAATAAACATTTTTAAATATACATTTAGTATTTTAAATGCACTTTGGAAAGATCTATGTAGATTTAGAACAGAGTTTTAACAATTTTTAAAAGTTGTTATTTTTAGTTATTTTTTAAATTCTATGGCTTATATTTTTTGTCTTATACACACACACCATTTATGTCTTACAACAAACTCACTAGTTGAACTGTTTAAACAATAAACTTGGCATAAAGATTTGAAGGGGTTTTACATTAGCAAATCATGATTTATGTTTTTCAGGGGGAATGGATGCTGTGTTTTCCATACTTCAAAGTTTTTTGGATGCATCACCTTCTGGTTGGTGTTTCTTTATTTTGGAAGATTCAATTTATGGTGTAATGTTAAGAAAAGTGTCTTCTACTATTTATCGATGGCAAGGGATTTTTGTACCACTTAAGGTAAACATCAGTCATTTTATAGTACATAAAATAAAATGTACATGTAAATATCAGATGACTCATGAATTAACTGTTATTCCTTGTTTCCTAGGATTTAAATATAGAAAATCCTAAAACTTGTGAGGCATTTAATATTGGTGTTTCTCCTTACTTTGTGATTACTCATGAAGAAAGAAATGAAGAAAAGCCTTCCGTTATCAGTGTGTATACATTCACATCTGGATTCAAATTATTCTTGGTAAAAAATGTCTTCATTTTTTGTAGATTTCTTTATTTAAAAGGAAAATTAGATTTGTAAGATCTAAATGGAAGATAATATATGTTCTATATTAATATGAAAAGCAGCTTTTTGCAAGTTGATACACATTTTAGCAGAGTGACTTTATCCGGGATATTTTTGTCTGTCTTGAAATGACACCTAAGTATGCATTCCTAGTGTTCAGAATGATTTTTAAAATTTTGAACTTCAAATATTACTCATACTATTAGTGTATTCAGAGCCTTTCCTAGTTAAATTCGCCTTTAAATATTTTTTCCCATGGTCTTATCTTCCTTGCAGGTACAAACGATCATTATTTCGGAAAGTTCTCAAGTAAAATATTTTAGTTCAGAAAATCAAGATTATTTAATTGTTGCAAGTCAAAGAGATGATTCTGAATTAACTCAGGTCTGATTCTTTTAAAATGAATTTTTAAAAAGTACTCTATTTGAAACTCGTCAAAGGTGTAGTCTGTAAATTTAGTGTAAAAAACCCCCATTATTTGATGGTGGTAAAATAGTAAAGTAGAATGTAGATATTAATTATTCACAGTTAATTTTTAAACATTGGAATTATAAATATTGTCTTCAAGAGGCAGACCAAGTGCAGTAATAAGCATGAGCATTTAATTAGAGTTTAATGGCTTTGGAAAACATTATGCAGAAAAATCATGTAACTGGACAGATGGTATCACTAATAATTCATGATTAGCATTGCCAAATGGGCGCTTAACATCACCCCCAGAAATTCCACAGTTCTCTAATTAACTACATCTCATAATCCTAATAATACTTATTTGATAATTTTCTCACTCCTCTGACTCACTTACCTGCTTCTCATTGCATTTTCAGCTGATGACTTTGTTGAAATGAAATCTACCAGAAAGGAGCTTAGTCATCTTGCCAAGACCAAATTCAGAAACCTTCTTGAAACCCAGTCTTATTCCTCCATCCCATTATGGAAAAAGTTTTCCTTCTATAACAACCAGGCTCCTCTTGCCATAAGAAGGTTTAGTTATTCCCTTTGTGTCTGGCATCACTAGTGTCTCTCTCTGTCAAATTATTGCAATCAGTGTAAATGCAGGATCTCCAAGTTTCAAAAGAAATTTCTCTCCTGATCTCACCCCCTTCTACCTTCTGTTTCATTTCTTTTCTCCCTTCTGTAGTAAGACACAGTGAAAGAATTGTCTACCAGCTTTTGTCTTTCCTCATGGTCATTGATGACAGCTGGGTTGCAAATTCACTGGATGTTTTTTTGGTCATTGTCTTATGCTGCTTCCTATTAGCATGTGACAGTTACCTCATCCTCAAATTTAAACTGTCTCTTGTCTTCATTTCTTTTTTTTTTAATTTTTTAAATATTTATTCTTGAGAGAGAGTGAGACAGAGCATGAGCAAGGGAGGGACAGAGAGAGCCAGGGAGACACAGAATCTGAAGCAGGCTCTAATCTCTGAGCCAGCAGCACAAAGACTGACGTGGGGCTCGAACTCATGAACAATGAGATCATGACCTGAGCCGAAGTCAGATGCTTAACCAATTGAGCCACCCCGACACCCCTCTTCTCTTCATTTCTGAAATACCACACAGGTTTGCCTTCTGTGTCTCTGTGTCACCCTTTTCAGTTTCCACCGCCAGTTCCTCCTCCCTTTTCTGAACTTAGATATCTTGGCGGTTTTCAGTTTTAGTGTTTGTTCAAATTTTTCTTTTTGTCCAATCCAGGTACTTTTATCAATCCTGTGCCTTTAGGTGTCAGTTATAGTCTGTCTTCCAATTTTCTTGGTAGCCTTTTCTCTAATTTCTAGACTTACATATCTAACTTCTTGTTGGCATCACTCCGTAAGTACCTAAGTTTAATAACATATCGCAAACTTAACTTTGATTTTCTCTTTGAAACTTGTTGCAATGCTTGCTTTCATCTCAGGAAATAGCAACCTCATAAATGCAATTGCTCAAGACCAAATGCTGGCATTCATCTTTCTTGATTACTCATTTTTATTCATCCACATCTAATTTATAACTGTTTTTGATTATTTCTCCTAGTAATGTTTTGAATACAGACATTTCTTTCCCATCTCTTATTCTCACTGCCTAGTCCAGGTCCTGTCATTTCTCTCCCACACTGTTGGAGTAGCCTCCCAGCTGCTCTCAGAACTTCTCTGACTCATCACATCCCTTATCCATCAAGTAGCTGGAGCAGTCTTTTAAAAATAATATTTCATATTATTCCTCATTTTAAAACTATTCAGTGATTTCTAATTATATGTAAAATAAATTCTAAGTTATTTAATAATGGACTATAAGTAGCATAACTATATTTCTGTATCCACTCAACACAAGACTGGATTATGTCAATACTGTCGCTTTTGCTCTGTAAAGGATCCCAGTGATAAATTATATGGTCATCTTCACTGTCTTCACTGTCTTCATTCCTTAGCACTATCAACTTCCTTCTAGTTGGACCATTCTTCATTCAGCTTATGACAAACATTTTTTGCCTTAGAAATTTTTCCATGTCATTCATTGTCATTCTTCCCAACTTTATTTCCCTAGTACACCCATAATTCTTTATCATATCATCCCAGTTGTTATCTTCAGCATTTGTCTCAATTGAATAATCGTACATTTATTTATCAGTGTGTTTATTGTTTGCCTTTTCCTAACAGTTAATAAGATCCATAAGGGAGAGGCCACTCTATCCATAATTCCTAGCATAATGCCAGTCTCACATAAGATTTCCAGTTGTTGACTGAATAAATATAATTCTGCAATTGACCAGATTGTGTAAGAAACCAGGTAGATTCAGGATCTTCTTTTAATTTTAAATATGTGAACACTCACCTTAAAACCTTGTATGCATTGCCACCTTCAGGACTAAAAATTTTTGGTGTTTCTTTTTATATTCTATTGCTTGAACAGTGGATAAGGAATGATATTATAGCATCAGAAGGTTTCTTACCCACAACTGAAATTTTCATATATAAGTAACTTCTCTCCTGTTTTTAGCTTTCCTTTTCTCTTTCTGTGACTTGCCCCTACCCAGATGTATATTTGAAATTGATTTATTTTCATATAACTTCTTTTTCACTCATTCTCTGCATGTGCTTATACACACACACACACACACACACACACACACACAGAGCAGTGAGAGAGCGTCAGTTTTGATATTTTCTCATTTATGAAAGTATCCTCCTAACTAAATAAAGGGTACCAGGAAAGTAAATAAATGATATTGGTTAAAATCACACAAGTACTAAATTCCTACTCATGAAGGGTTTTGTATTTGAACATTTCCCACAGGTCTTCAGATGGAGCGGAGAAAGCTTCACCTTGCATCAGACACTTCCTGTCCGAGGTGTGCTGAGCATAGCCTTGTTCACCCGAAGAGGCTCTGTGTTCTTAGCCGTTTCCCAGGTTAATGCCAGGCTAAATTCCCTTTTACTCAGATGGTCTGGCAGTGAGTTTATTAACTTTCAAGAAGTGCCAATTAGTGGGACAACACAAGTTGAGGCCTTGGCTTCAGGAGATGATATTTACTTAATCTTTGCCAAAACTCTCTCTCTAGGTAAGAAGATATTAGCGTTTGCCATATATACATTGTGGTTGAAATTATACAGCATTCATATAGTAGGATCTTTATGAAAACACGTAGCTCTTGGAATAATTTTTTAGCTAATCCATTTCTTCTTTTCTTTAATGTTTATTTTGAGAGAGAGAGAGCATGTGCCCACATGTGTGCAGGGGGAGGGGCAGAGAGAGGGAGGAAAGAGAATCCCAAGCAGGATCTGCACTGTGAGGGCGGAGCCCAGTGTGGGTCTCCATCCCGTGAACCGTGAGATCATGACCTTAGCCAAAACCAAGAGTCAGATGCTCAACTGACTGAGCTGCCCAGGTGCCCCAGCTAATCCATTTCTTGATGCATAAGGTATTGACTGTCAGCTACAAATGGATTTTAGGGGGAAAAAACAGATTTTAAGTGTTATATGTATAATCTTTAGATGACAAACTATCACATTAAAGTTATATTAAAATTTGGGATGGGTATGTAAAGTGGAAAGATCTATGAAGATCTTATATCAGAAGTGCAAACAGATAACATTTTATGTGACTGTACTTGGGGAGCCATGGGTAATTTATAGTAGTAATAAATAGTGCTCAGCGACTTTTGATAAGACTGTTTCAAAATATTCTCTGAGTATAAATATGCTTTCTTTTGCCTAGTGGAACTTTCTTAGGTAAAACTTAAGCATTCCTAAAAAAACAAACGTGTGTCACTGTTCTTTAATATCAGATCATGATTTGATTAAGCAGTGACCATACTTCATGTAGTAAATGCAAAAAGACATTTGAAGTGTTTCCTACCAAGCTGTGTTATTATTTAAATAAATGAATTTGGAGGAATGTCCTAACTAAATTTGTTTTTAAATCAATAAATATTTTTATAATTTTTTTACTGTGTAATTTCGTCATTTTTTTCCTGTAACTTTTGCCTTCAGATTTGGCTTTTATTCCATTATTGTAGGAAATCAGAATTCAATTGATATTTTCATCTGGGAGACAGGACAGTCTTCTTTCAGATATTTTCAGTCCCTGGATTTTACTACCATTAATAGGATCTACGCCTTTACACCAGCTTCAGGAATAGGTAAGGGTGTTTAAACTAGTCTGAAATGCAATGTAGAAAGCTAGAATAATTTTAATCTTGTTGAGTTAGAGATAGTATCATTTTGCCAGACACTGGGTCTTTTAATAAGGATCTAAAATCAAGATCTTAACAGTATTATTTCTGGAAATCCTAGAAATTCAAAAGGACTAATATTTTTAAATGGGAATTGTGCTTGAGAAGAATCAGAATAACTGAAATGTGTTATTTTAGACACAATAGTGAGCATTAGTGGACATATTAGTGAGCAGACAACATTAGTGAAGGATAAAGTAATATATTTATTTTGTCTAGAGAAAAATGAAGAGTGACATTGCATATAGTGTATATTTTAAATATGAAAGTATAAAAGGATAACAGGTATCTGCATTGAAGTATTTTTAAAAAGTCAGAAAATGGCTGTTCACTCTCCCATCCTTCTTCCAGTCTGATCCTGTCTTGACTTTCTGTGCTTTAATATACACATCAGAAACATAAGCAATATTTTTACTCACAGTTGTTTCAGAAACAAAAGTCCGTTAGTGAGAAACCAAGGGGTGAATGTTGTCTGGAGGCTGTAGGATTATTGCAGGGTTGGTGAAGAATCATTTAGGTGGACCAGTGGCAACAAGGCATAGAGGCCAGCAGCACTTGGCCTATTGAGCTTGTGGGGCTGCCTCTCCGAACAGGTGTGAACAATGCAGGGAACAGGCTCACTGAGTCATCAGGTCTCCTGTTAGGGTGCCCAGAGGAACTTGGAAGCCAAACCAAGTGACTCAGCAGGTGAGTCTGGATCAAAGCTTCACTTTTAAACTGAGACATAGGAATTTTGTATGAATCAAACAGCACCATTTATTATTAGCCATTATATATAAGTCATTGTTTAAGGTTATGAAGAGTTCTTTCTTTTTTTAAATTTTTTTCAAGTTTATTTATTTATTTTAATGGGCAGGAGAGTGGCAGAGAGAGAGAGAGAGAGAGAGAGAGGGAAAATACCAAGCAAGTTTTGTGCTGTCATCACAGAACCCTATGCAGGGCTCGATCCCATGAACCGTGAGATCATGACCTGAGCCAAAATCAAGAATTGGACGCTTAACTGACTGTGCCACCCAGGCACCCCTAAAGTTATGAAGAATTCTGTACCTTCAAAGGTCTGGTTGGAGAAGCAAGAAAAATATTAAGATAATAATTCAAGATAGAATTCCAGTCCTATTTGCTCTGTCATTGGTGGAATTGAAGTGGGTAAGAGGTATCAGAGGGGAGCTTGAGCTCGGCCTGGGTGGGCTGGTAGGAAATGTTGTGCGCAGGAGGGAAGGTGTGAGCAAAAGAGAAAAGTAGAAGTAGACATGATGCTGAGGGCACAGTGAGTCAACCAGAGTGGTAGGGACAGAGGATTTGACTCAGCGTAGTGGTGGTAAGGTTGGAAACACACTAGCATCTATACAAGAAGGTCTGGAATGTCAGGTTCAGGATTTCATATGTGTTTGGATGGTTCAGTGGTTCCCCAATATTTTTGCCTTAGGAACTTCTCATTCTCTTAAAATGTTAAGGAACTCAGAGTGCTTTTGTTTGTGTGGGTTCTATTTACTAATATTTATTGTATTAGAAATTAAAAAGGAGAAATGTTAAAGATACTTCTTAATTAAGAATGAGAGCGATGAACTTACTACATGTGAACAAAAATAACACGTTTTATTTTTTTAAAAAAAGTATTTTCTAAAATAAAAACCTTTGTACAAAGAATGGTATTACTTTCTTATTTTACAAGTTCCTTTAATGTCTTGTTTCTTATGTCTGTGTCTGTATTCTGTCTACTGCAATATTATCAGTCATATGGCCTCCAGAAAATCCCACATACACTCAACAAAGAATAAGAGTGGTGTAGACAAACGGCATCTGAGTATTACTACAAAAATAGTTTTGACCTCACAGACCCTCTTGAAGTGTGTCAGTGACTGTTAGGGGTCTGGTGACTACCTAAACTCTGAGCATTATTAGGGTAGAGAAATCCTTGAAGGCATTTCAAAAGCAAATGATGATCAAAAACATGTTTTCTAATTCCACCTAGCTTTGGTGTATATGTAATATGCTGGATGCAGAGTTTGCACCTTCACAGACAGGAGTTAACATAGAAGCCTCTGCAGGGTTTAGAGATGTGGCACTGAAGAAATCAGCCAGAGGTTTAGATTTTGGAGACATCAATGCATTCAGGTAGTTGAACTCATAAAAGCTAGAATCTACTTAGGATACTGAGAAGAGTAGAGGATTTAGCACAAATATAGGAATCTGTTCTCACAGTTTCTCTCTTAGGTGCCTGACTGCAGTTTTCTCATTCAGGCACTGTAATCTTTAGACCCTGTCTCCTTCAGTTACCTCACCTGCTGAGCAGGAATCAGCATTATTTATCTCTCATTGCTTTATGGATTATCTATCTCATTGTGCTTTGTTTCCCTGTGCCCTCTTCCCTCCTCAGTCCCATGTCCATGCTACTTTCTCCCAGACCCTGGCCACCTGACATCTGGACCATTACATCATTGTCTGGCCTCTACCTTAGGCTCACTGTGCTGTCAGAGCCCTGTGTGTGTCTCTGTTCTGTGCATCCTCTTCGTAAATACCTTCTCTTGACTTGTCGTGACACCTCTCTGACGGGTCGTAGCTGTGACTTTCTTATCATTCACTCAGCAGTTGATTTACTAAATAAGTTATGTATCTTTCACCGTGTATTTGTTTGTGTCTACTTGTCCTTTAATTTTGTTCCTTTATTAGTTTTGCTTTTCTTACACCTCAAGTTTTCAAGTGGACTAACAGTATCTACTTGAGTCACTTATTATAATTCAAAATAGTTTCCTAATGAATGTTTTTAAGGATGACAAGTGCTGCCTGAATGGGTTATTAATTGAAGTTATAGAATTCTCTTTAAAGATTTTTAAAGAAATAGAATAGGCACACTTTCTAAAAGAATTTATGAAAAATTCTGCCAGAGGCTTGTTAGGGGACCCATTGTGAGGTCTCTTTATTTCTTTTGTTTCTGTGACTTGAGGTTGTAGAAGTATGAAAAGATTGTAAGTAATTATTTAGAATGGCTTATTATAGATCCCCTGAAAGCTGAAATTATGCATTAAATAATATTCAAGGACTTTCTTATCTTGAATATGTCAAATATTAGATTGGAGCCATGACTGTGAGGATTACATATTTATTCTGGTTAATGACTTGACAGAGATTATTGGGTGGTGACAGAATTCTTTAAATGCAAGAGGAAGAATGGATATGACAGAGAAGGCAAGGACATATACACTTATCTTTCTTTCTTCCTTCTCTCCTTCATTATTTAATAGAGTTTTTAAAATGCCAGTTATGTGCCAGGCGTAGTGGTAGGCCCTGAGGAAATAAGGACAAACAAAACGAATTCTAGTCCCTGCTCTGAAGAAGTTTAACATACAATAGGGAATGGGGGACATGATATATAATCACACACAAAAAGCTTCTAGGTACAAACATAACTGTTGTCCAAGGATACGGTGCTGTCATAACACAAAATAGAGAAGACTTGACCAGGTCTAAGGGATGTCCAGAAAGCTTCTTTAAGGAAGAGGCATTTAATTAATGCTGCTGGAAAGACACTGATCCCTCCCTTTCTCCTTAACTCCCCAATACTCTCAGCTTCACTATCACCTTTGAAAAACCATCATCTTTGGAAATCATTTGGATGAATTCATCATTCTCTTCATTCCTGCAGAGTGACCATAAGAAGCCCAGGCCCCCTCTAGAGAAAGCGACTGTCATCTCATCTGTGTGTGTCCTAGATCCCATGAGCCCTAATTTCCAGACCAGGGGCACAACTCTTCCCTCCCCCAACTTCCTACACCCTTCCACAGTGCCTCCCAGAACAGACCCAACTTTTCTCGTAATTTCCCTCACCTCTTTGCCCTGGAACCTCGCTCTAGCACTCAGCACTCAGTCCTGGGACTTCTCTATCTACACTCCTTAAATGATCTCAGCCAGTTGCCTTCCTTTGGAATACTCTTATTTGTTTGCTTATGGTTTTGATAACTGGAAGGGAAATCTATAATCAGTACCGGTTAAAATTTTGTTCTCCAGAGGAGAGGTATAGGATTTTTTTTCTTTTAAATTCCCTGGCCCACTTCTGTGATCTTGAACAGTACAAATATCGTTTTCTGAGAAAACACTTTCTGCATACATACTCTACAGATTTGAGCCCCCTACATTTCCTAGTCTGAATGTCTGATTATCTTTTTATTGCCTTCTCATATTTCTCAGATTGAGAGGAAATGAATAGAGTGTATCTCCAATGATTAAGATACATAATCAATCAATGATGCTCAGAGTACTTTAGTTTATGATTTTGGTTGAGCCTGTAGAAACAATTATTGATTGGACCTGTAGAATCATTTAAACTTGGGAGATGTTGAGATCTGTCTGAGAAATTTGCTCTTTACTGAATGTCCCCAGTTTAACAAAGCTTTATGAAAAATATGTCATCATTGTTAACATACAAGTTTATTGATAACATTTTTCTTGATTTTTACCTTTTATACAACATTTATTAGACTGCAATAGCACTTAAATAATTACCATAAAGAAACATAATGAATAATTCTTGATATTTAAGGATTTGGAATCTTCCATTGTAACCTTATAGGCTGAAATGTTCATGGTTTCTGGTTCTAGTGCTGTTTTAACATCCAACCCATCTTAGTTGATATCTTTATGTTCCCATGTGTTTCTTCAAGTACTAGAATTTGTGCATGTTTCTGGATGGTTTCTCAGTTTTAAGCCTGAAGATTGCTTAATGGTATATACAACGTAATAAGCTCCCTTTCTCTGAATTTCCCCTTATACAATGTACTAAGCCCCTTTACCCTCCATGTTTGCTAATATGTACCATTGCATTGAATCATTAAGAGCACATTTTCCTACTAACATTTCAAAAAGCAATGGCAGCAAGATCATAAATTTGTTCATATCCTTTGGCCTAATTACCACCTTTAAGAATTTATCAAATGAAAAAAATTAATAACTGTCTCTAATTCATCTTGAAAAGTTAAATAAAAATAATAAACATTCAATGTAGAGAACATTTAGGCATTATTTTATTAAGTAATTTTTTTTAGCATTTATTCATTTTTAAGAGACAGACACAGAGCACGAGTGGGGGAGGGGCAGAGAGAGAGGGAGACACAGAAACCGAAGCAGGCTCCAGGCTCTGAGCTGTCACCACAGAGCCCAACATGGGGCTTGAACCACGAACTGTGAAATCATGACCTGAGCTGAAGTCGGACGCTTAACCAACTAAGCCACCCAGTCACCCATGAACATTTACGCATATTTTAAAGATCAACCCTGTAGATTATATATGCATTAAAACTATAAATTTCAATGCTTTGTAATAACACCTAAGAAATGCTGTATAAATTTAAGGTTAAGCTTTATAATTAAGAATTTTTTTGTAAATAGTCTCTTTACTCATGGTTCATCATGAATTCATATGGATGGTGGCTGGAAAGGAAAATACAAAAATGAAGCATTTAGTGATGGGATTATACATCTTTTTCACTTTTAAAAATATCCTCCCATATTACCCAGCACATAAATACTGATGAATGCAGAGAGTCCACAATGCATTTGGGTTTCACCCAGTGATTTTTTTTCTGTTTTAATGTTTATTTATTTATTTTGAGAGAGAGAGCTGAGGAGGGGCAGAGAGAGAAAGGGAGAGAGAGAGAACTCCAAGCAGGCTCCATGCTGTTAGCGCAAAGCTTGACATGGGTCTCGAACTCACAAACCGTGAGATCATGACCTGAGCCGAGGTCAGGAGTCAGATGCTTAACCGACTGAGCCACCCAGTTGCCCTATCCAGTGATTTCTTAAGTGGAAATAGGTTTATTGTTAGGCTGGTTTGATCATTCCACAGCATTTAAAAAATTACTGTTTACATTCATTTCAAATAATATTTTGATTTTCAGAAATCAGATCATATTTAGTTAATTCAGACACCAAAATGGAACTTTGAGAGTTGAAAAGATTTTGTTTTGGTCCTACAATAGGGAGCATGTGAGATAACATTCACATTTTACTATAGTTGCCTTTTCTTTCCTTTCCACAGTCCACATACTTCTTGTTGGCCAAGCAATGTCTGCACTTTACTGCTGGAATTCAGAGCTGAATCAATTCTCTTTTATTCTGGAAGCACCTTCTGCTCATGATGCAGCTTCTGTTACAGTAAAGTCCCTTAATTCAAGCAAGAATTTAATTGCTCTAGTGGGAACCAGGCACTCACACATATATGAGCTGGCCTATATCTCCAGCCAGTCTGACTTTATTCCTAGGTACGTTCACCATTTTATACGGAACCTCTTTATGCTTACCATAGTTTTTATAGGGCACCTAATTTCTAAGTGTTTATTTAATGACTGAAAAAATATAAAATATAAGGTTAATTTATAATCTAGAAATTTGGTTATGTTCCATATTACTTATATATATTCTATCGAGCTAATCAGTATTTTAAACATTTTGGATTAAAATTTTATTTATGAAATGTGATTTTTCCAAATGATTAGTATTAATCAGTGTTCTGAGAATTTTATATGTAATCTACTGTGTATATGCCTGAGATTTGTTTCAGCTGTATTATTTGATGTGCTTCTTATGCTAGTTCAGGTGAACTGATATTTGAACCTGGTGACAGAGAAGCTGTAATAGTGGTAAATGTCCTTGATGATACAGTTCCAGAAGAAGAAGAATTCTTCAGAGTTGAGCTTAAAAATCCCAAAGGAGGAGCAGAGATTGGTATTAATGGTTATGTAAAAGTAACTATTATGTCTAATGATGATGCCTATGGAGTCGTTGGATTTGCTCAGGTATAGATCCCACACTTAAAAGTCAAAATGATTTATTCATTGTATTTATATGCTAGATGTTGTCAGCACTCAGTCCTCCTTTGAGTATCTTAAGCCTCTCTTCCTTCTCTTTCCCTGTTTCACCCTGACTGTGCATTTTAAGGTGTACTTAACTGATGTCTTATAATTTATAGTCCTACACGCTGAAACTTCTGAATCATCTTGTCCTAAACTTTTTTTTTTTTGTACTGATTACTCTTATAGGATTGAATTTGAAATGTTCCCAGTTGGCCTTAGTCCAGGAGTTTGGCTCTGCTATTAGCCTTATCTCTAGAGGGTAATGATGAAACGAGTCCCAAATAGACTATATACTGTGTTTCATCACACACATCACCTACAAATATATTACTGTCTTATGTATATTGAGAGAGAGAGAGAGAGAGAGATTTATAACTGTACTTGCATTGTACACATGGAGGTGCTTTCCCCCGAAGAAAGAGAACTATTCAGATATTCTCAGGTTGACTTCCATCTCAGAGTTCATATTCCTTTATTCATGAGCAAAAGGACACCCTTTTATATTGCACCATTTAGCCCTGTGTGCGAACTCTATCCTGATTTCTTTTTTTTTAATATGAAATTTATTGTTAAATTGTTTTCCATACATCACCCAGTGCTCATCCCATCAGGTGCCCTCTTCAATGCCCACCACCCACTTTCCCTCCCTCCCACCCCCATCAGCCCTCAGTTTATTCTCAGTTTTGAAGAGTCTTTCATGGTTTGGCTCCCTCCCTCTCTAACTTTTTTTTTTCCTTCCCTTCCCCCATGGTCTTAAGTTTCTCAGGATCCACATAAGAGTG
The DNA here is from genome assembly GCF_023721935.1 of Panthera uncia. NCBI lineage: Eukaryota > Metazoa > Chordata > Mammalia > Carnivora > Felidae > Panthera > Panthera uncia. Next base: position 68,070,060 of record NW_026057577.1, read on the forward strand.
AAAACATATGGTATCTGTCTTTCTCTGCCTGCCTTATTTCACTTAGCATAACACTCTCCAGCTCCATCCACGTTTCTACAAAAGGCTACATTTCATTCTTTCTCATTGCCAAGTAGTATTTCATTGTGTATATAAACCACAATTTCTTTATCCATTCATCAGTTGATGGACATTTAGGCTTTTTCCACAATTTGTCTGTTGTTGAGAGTGCTGCTGTAAACATTGGGGTACAAGTGCCCCTATGCATCAGCACTCCTGTATCCCTTGGGTAAATTCCTAGGAGTGCTATTGCTGGATCATAGGGTAGATCTATTTTTAATTTTTTGAGGAACCTCCACACTGTTTTACAGAGCGGCTGCACCAGTTTGCATTCCCACCAACAGTGCAAGAGGGTTCCCATTTCTCCACATCCTCGCCAGCATCTATAGTCTCCTGATTTGTTCATTTTAGTCACTCTGAGTGGCGTGAGGTGGTATCTGAATGTGGTTTTGATTTGTATTTCCCTGATGAGGAGCGACGTTGAGCATCTTTTCATGTGCCTGTTGGCCATATGGATGATGTCTTTAGATGAGTGTCTATTCATGTTTTCTGCCCTTTTCTTCACTGGATTATTTGTTTTTCATATGTGGAGTTTGGTGAGTTCTTTATAGATTTTGGATACTAGCCCTTTGTCTGATATGTCATTTGCAAATATCTTTTCCCATTCTGTCAGTTGCCTTTTAGTTTCGTTGATTGTTTCCTTTGCTGCGCAGAAGCTTTTTATCTTCATGAGGTCCCAACAGTTCATTTTTGCTTTTAATTCCCTTGCCTTTGGAGATGTGTCAAGTAAGAAATTGCTACGGCTGAGGTCAGAGAGGTTTTTTCCTGCTTTCTCCTCTAGGGTTTTGATGGTTTCCTGTCTCACATTCAGGTCCTTTATCCATTTTGAGTTTATTTTTTATCCTTATTTCTTAACTAGAGTTATAGCTGCAACTATCATGTATCGTTCTCTGAAATCTTCTGCAAGTAAGGAAAACCCAGCTCAAATTGTCTTAAACACCAAGAACATGTCCACAGAGAAGATAAGCTTCAGAGTTGGGTGGATACTATGTCAACATGGCTCAGATTCTTTCCATCTCTCCACTTTGCCAGCATAAAGCTGGTTCTTCATCTGGTTGTTTGAAAGCTGATGTTACTGTTAGGTCTACTGCTTTCTTGTTCATGTCCAGTTGGGGAGAGAGAGAAATGTGGCTCTTGGAGTAAGGAAGAGATTTCCCAAAAGCTTCTGGAAAACTCTCCTCATCTCTCATTGAACTAACAAGGCCACTTATGCAACTGTTCATTAATTTATTTATTTGTGTAGCATTTTTTTAAACAAACACCTGTGTACCAGATGCTCTTTCAGGTGCTAGAGATATATCAAAAAGTAAAACAGTAGAACTCTTTATCCTCAATGTTCTTAAATTGTAGATGAGGCAAAGGGAGACAGTAGACAAGAGACATCTGTACTGTATCTGATGGTAGTATGTGCCATGGAAGAACGCTAGGCAGGAAGGACAGATGGAGATTGTGAGGGAGGGGGTGGGGATTGTGTGCAGAGAAGTGAAACATAGGCTATCAGGGAGGGTGGCATTGAGGAAGTGATATGAGGACGAAGGTGTGTAGGAGATGGGGGAAGAACATTCAAGGCAGGGGGAACCAGCAGCAACAGCCAAAGCCCTGAAATAAGCCTTGCCTATCTGTTGTAGCAAGGAGGCCACTGTGGCCGAAGTCAGTCAGGTAGAGATGAGGCCAAAGAAATTGAAGGGCCAGGGCCTTGTTTCAGGCATCCCCAGCAGCACCCACAGTTTTGATGACTTGCTAGGAGGACTCAAAGGACTCAGGGTTCTGTCATTCTCATACTGTGATTTATTACAGTTATGGGGATACAAAACAAAGTCATAAGGGAAAAGGCTTATGGAGTGAAGTGCAGAGGAAACTGGGTGCAAGCTTCCAAGAGCTCTCCCCAGGGGAATCACACAGGACACACTTAATTCCCCCAGCATTGAGGTGAACACTGACAGTATGTGAGATGTGTTATCAACCGGGGAAGCTCATTAGAGACTCCGTGCCTGGGGTTTTCCCTGGGAACTGTTCATGCAGGCCCTCTCAGCCTGGCACATGTCACAATTCCAGACTCCCAGAGTGAAAACAGGTGTTCAGTAAAAACTACATTGTGTGTATAGTACAGGCACGGAGAGCCACTATGAGTTCCAGGAATGGCGAGAATCCTCTTGAAATCCAGCTTCCTAGACACCAGGCAAGGGCCAACCTCTGAGCAGCCTTTGAAGGATAGCAGGGAGGCTGCTGTGTGAACTTACTCCTGTATAAGCCGCTGATTACCATCATGAAGTTAGCCACTGAGGGAATGGGTTGAAGTGGGAGAGCAACATGACCCGGCTCACATAACCATTTTGGGGGTGCCTGGGTGGTTCAGTGGGTTGAGCCTCTAACTTCAGCTTAGGTCATGATCTCATTGTGTGTTTGGGCCCTGTGTCAGGCTCTGTGCTGACAGCTCAGAGCCTGGAGCCTGCTTCGGCTTCTATGTCTGTCTGTCTGTCTGCCTCCCCCCTGCTCACGCGCTGTCTCTCTCAAAAATAAATAAACATTAAAAAAAATTTTTAAATAAAATAAATGAACTACTCTGGCCATAGAATTGACACTAGATTGTAAGTGGGTAAGGACAGAAATTGACGGGAAACTAGTGCAGTAATTTAGCAATAAACCACAGAATTACAGGAAGCAGGAATTTTCCTTTCAGTGAGAGATGTACAACTTATTAAGAGCAGGTTTGAGAGCTGAGATGAGGAGTTTTGGATGTGCTAATGTCCTGAATGAGTCCTTGCAAGTGTTGTAGGATCACCATGTTCCTCATTCTGGCCCATCTCTGCAGATACAGGCAGGTCAGCTTTTCCTGAAGCACTTCTGCCCAGAAGAATTATAATGTGAGCCATATATATAATTTTATTTTTTTAGCTCCAGAAAAGAAAAATAGAAATAGGTGAAAATATTTTTAGTATTTTATTTTATTTAGCCTGATATATTAACCAACATAAAATGGCTGATGAAATACTCTATACTCTTTTTTTCATACTTTGTCTTCAAACCTCCAGTGCATTTTGCACTTATAGATCAGTCACGTAACAGGTGCTCAGTAGCCACCTGTGGCCACTGGCCACTGTGTAGGACAGTACAGCTCTAAGGCGTGAATTGTGGTGGAGAAGATTAGAAAGAAGACTACCTTCCCCACCAGGTGGAAACATGACTTGTTTCCTTACTTTCTTCCAGTCTCTGTTGAAATAACAACTTACCAGAAAGGCCTTCCCTGATTGAAAATTGTTAATTCACCACCATCATTCTGTACCTTTTTTATCCTGCCTTAGTCTTCTTTATGGAATTTATAGTGGCCTAATTTGTCTATTGTCAAGTTTCTTTTTCTAGAATGCAAGGCTACAAGAACTGAGATACTGTTTTGTTCACAGCTTTATGCCAGAAAAATGCCTGATACACAGGAAGTGTTTGGTATGAATCTTTCATAATGCAGGGGAGGGAACAGAACACTCCCATGGCTTTCTCCAGCCATAGATATTGACAGGGCAGAGCTGGAGACCTTGGAGCAAGAACCAACATGCTCTGCTGTGTGGTCTCATCCTCCTGTCGTTAAACCTTGCTGAGCATGGAGAGCACATTCTATTCCTTAACTGTTTAAGTATGGTAGATTTCCTCTTTTTTTTTTTAATTTTTATTTATTTTTGGGAGAGAGAAAGCATGAGTGGGAAGGGGCAGAGAGAGGGAGACACAGAATCCGAAGCAGGTTCCAGGCTCCAAGCTGTTAGCACAGAGCCTGACACAGGGCTCGAACCCATGAACCGCAAGATCGTGACCTGAACTGAAGTCAGATGCTTAACCGACTGAGGTACCCAGGTGCCCCAGATTTCTCTTTATGAAGCTTACTCCAAAATTATCATAGAAACATCAAAGTACTGTGGTTTAATCTTTCCCAGTAGATAATATCCTGGGTTCTTTCAGTCCATTCGCTAGAATTTCTCAGTACAGGCCTCTTGTGTCTGGACAAGTTTGTTGTACGATAAGATTTAGTTGTCAGAGAGTTTCTTCATACTTTTCTGGCTGTATTAAATCCTTGTTTTACTAACCCTTATTGGTAGAAGGCATGGAGCCTGAGAGGCTTCTCTTTGAAAGGCATTGTATTTTATGTACAAATTATATACATATTTTATTTTATTTTTTTAAAGATTTTATTTTTAAGTAATCTCTACACCCATCATGGGGCTCGAATTTACAACCCTGAGATTTAGTCGTGTATTCTACTGACTGATCCAGCCATATCCATTTTTATGGATTTAAAATATCCATATTTTAAAATCAAGATATTTTCTGTAGGAATGTTTGAATGCTTTGAGCAAGATTTTATTACTATGTAACATTTGTAACAATATGTGAAAAATGCAGTGTAAAACACTGCCAAAGGAAAGGCTATCTACTCAAATTAGCCTTCTAAATAGAAGCTTTAAGAAATTCATGGAGGAATTTATTTTCAGATTACCATAGTAAAAAGACAAGAAAAAGAAAACTATTACTGGGAAGATTGTTAAAAATCTTTATACTCCATATTCTTCCTTTATTGCTTATAGATAAAGTAGGGGTGTTGTAAGAAGGGATTCTTTTGAATATTGATTTTGAGGAAAAGCTCATTCAGCAGCTGGCAAGAGATGCTGCAAGTGTTGGAGGAGGAGTTCCAGTCACACTAAGGTAGAAATCAGTCTGGGACGAAGGAAAGACACCAAGAAGCTTAGGTGAGAAGAGAGTGTGAGATTCTAATACCAGAGAAGGGGCTATTTCTGGCAGGAAAAATAGTTGTAAAGACTAGGGACTAAGGATGAAACATCATCAGTGGAAACAGCACAGGCTGTAGAGTATATGAATTCAAGGATAATCACATTTCAGAGTGTATGAATTCAAGGATAAAAGACGTTTGTAAGTGAACAGGAAGAATGCCCTGATTCTCACTGGTGTTTCTACATTTGGGTGGGACCTTAAAGTCCACGTAGATCAAAAACTTATTTTACAAGAAGGAAACAAGACCTAGAGGGATTGCCAGAAGTTGCACAGGGGGAGAAGATTTCCTTCATCTCCTGACTCTATGTCCATCCATTTCTACAAACTTTATATACTATGTATAATACTGTCAAAAAGTATATGCTCTCTGGATATGAATATAACATATGTTTGTTGAATAAATTTGAAAATTACAGAAGACAAAGTAAAAAATAATCGTCTAAAAATTAACATTTTAGTTTACTTTAACTTAGCCTTTTACCTATTCACACATGTATGTTTTTGAAATAAAATCATGGCTATCTTATACTGCTGTTTTTTTAACTATTGTTTTTCACTTATATCACATTTTTGTGTTACCCATTATTGCTTAGTACTATGAAGTTTGCACATGCATAACAGCACGAAATAAAAGTGTACTTAGGTAATGTCCGTTAATCCCTTGTGACTTCCTGTGTGTTTTTCAGAATTCATTATATAAGCAAGTGGAAGAAATGGAGCAAGATAGCTTAATAACTTTGAATGTTGAACGCTTAAAAGGAACATATGGTCGTATAACCACAGCATGGGAAGCTGACGGAAGTATTAGTGATGTATTTCCTACCTCAGGAGTGGTACGTAATTTACAAAATTATAGGAGAGTCACTTCTAAATTATGGTTACTGTTGATGCCTGCCTTATGGATGAAGTGTTTGAGTTTGACCATGTCAGCCCTGGATTCCTACTAATCACTGTAGAGAGGGATACAATTTAAGATTAGTTTTATTGTGATTTTTGTTCGTTTTTTTCTTTAATACCAAAATTATCTATAAAAAAGTCATCCCTTTTTAGGTTCAGTACATCAGTTGGCCAGATTGTAGATGTGTTACACTGTCAGAAAGATAAAACCGATTACACTGGAGATGGAAATGTTTCAAGATTTGTATAAAATGGAAGCAGTAAATAGGGAATGAATCTATGTAAGATACTCAGGCGTATGAAAAAGTAGATCAGAATTGCTGAGTGATGTAGGTTTAGTTTTCTGTAGATAGACTCCGAGATTAAGAGTTGTGGGTAGTTTACTGGGGAGACACACCCATAAGGAAACAAGGAAGGTAGGAATGTGCAGAGGGGCCGTTGGTCCTTGGGTAGTTGCACCTGAGGTTGAGTGTGTGAGGAAGTTCTGGCGGTGAACTGGTTCTCCAGAGTTGTTTTCCAGTGGAACAAGGAGGCTGAGATTTTGCATCCCTATTTTGGGTATCCTTCACCTCACATCATCTTCTGGGTAGAGTATAATCTTCAGCGGAAGTGTACTGTAGCTGAAGGCAGGTCCCAGTGACAAACACAAAAGCTCTTATTCCCACCAATTGGGATATGGGCACACCAGCTCTAAGAAGGGATCTGGGCAGAAGATCACTTTATCTACTATTGGAAGATAGTATAAAATTGGGTCAGAGATCGAAGAATGGAATCAGATTTGGGTCAGAAAGGTAAAGGACTTTAAAAGAGAGGGTTTTAAGAACCTTTAGTTCCTAATTAGAAAATGGGTGGTGTTCTTGACTCACCTTGGGTTTCATAGATTTATCCATAAAATTTTTCCCAAATGCTTCTCTGAAGAGTTCCTTTAAAAGGCCTCTCATGGAATTATCTCAAAAAAAACGATGGGTGTATGTTAGGTCTACCATTTCTAGGCTTTTGTACCATTCAAAGATTAGAGCTTTAGTGCCTTAAAAATGTTTTGGCAAATTTTATTGCATTGAGTATTTACTTTTATGGAAGTTACCAAAACTATAAGTTGTATCTATCAGGTTATGTGTGTTCTGAATTATATTTCACCAATTAATATTTCTTAACATAAACATGATTAAAATGATTTCTAATTTAAATGTATAATAGTATCTTAAGTGTAGACTATATTTGGAAGAATTAATTATTTTATTCAAGAGCTAATAAACTTTTCCTGTAAAGGGCCAGATAGTAAATATTTTAGACTTATGGGCTGTTATGGTCTCTTTCTCAGATTCTCAACTTTGCCTTTGTAGCATAATAGCAATGTTAGATGATATATAATCAAGTGAACTTTGCTGTATGCCAGTAAAACTTAATTTAAAAAATGGATTTCACCAAAGGGTAGTAGTGCTCTGACCCCTGATTTTATTAATAAAGCTCTTCAGTTTATATCTTCAAGTGCCTTCTGAGGTGGAGAGATGAGCGTCAACAAAATGGGCCTGGAATGCTAGTTTGAATGGTTGTAGCTTGTAGTCATGTTGCTAGAGAATAGGGTATAAGGTGGGGAGCAATGGGAAATGACATTCAAGGAACAAAGAAAGCCCTATCAGAAAGGATTTCAGATGCCTTTTAGCAAATTTAGATTTGACTCTAGACAGTGCAGATACAACAGGAGGAGAGAGATGCTCTGATTTGTATCTCTTTTTGTCTTTCTCTACCTCTGTTTTGGTTCATTGATTGTTAAATCATACATCTATTGTAGCCAAAAGAAATAGCAATCCTGGCAACATTTTTGTAGAGAAAAATGTTTAAACTAGTATGTTACCTTCTTTTATTTGTATACTTATTAAAAAAAATTTTGTTAAAGTTTATTTATTTTTGAGACAGAGAGAGACAGAGCATGAACGGGGGAGGGTCAGAGAGAGAGGGAGACACAGAATTTGAAGCAGGTTCCAGGCTCTGAGCTGTCAGCACAGAGCCTGATGCAGGGCTTGAACTCGCAGACTGTGAGATCATGACCTGAGCCGAAGTCAGAGGCTCAACCGACTGAGCCACCCAGGCTCCCCGACCTTCTTTTATTTTTATAGATTTTTCAATATGTTATCTGGGACTTAGACTCCCAGAGAGACTATATACTCTATATTTTAATAGAATGTAGGCTTCAGGATGTGACAGTTTGGCTACAGGTTTTATCAGGTTGAGTTTCAGTAATTGTTTACTTTTTTCTTTTTCCTAACAGTCTTCCACTTTTAATATGAAAAGAATTTGATTGATTTGTAGAATCATATTGTGTTGCTTAAATATCTCTTGTTATTTAAGTTGTGGTTCATATTGAAAGAAAATTTAATCTGATATTCTTACTGCACAGTGATAATTACAAAATAAATAAAATCTTCTTTCTTTAAAATTTTAGATTTCATTTTCTGAAGGGCAGGCACTATCTACAATCACTCTGACTGTTATTGCTGATGATATACCAGAGTTATCAGAAATTGTGACTGTAACACTCATTCGTGTTACCACAGAAGGAGTTGAGGACCTATCTAAAGGTGCTACCATTGATCAGAAAAGAAACAGATCTGTGATAACGACTCTGCCCAATGATTCACCTTATGGCTTAGTGGGTTGGCATGCTGAGTTTCTCTTCAGTAGAGTAGCAGAGCCTAAAGGTAAGTCTTGTTAAATATTTTTCAGGTTCTAGTAACTTTTATTGGGTAATTTAATTGTAATGTTTACTAGGAATATAAGTCCCTTTGTGTGTGTGTGTGTGGGGGGGTATTCAGGTGTGCCTGGGGGCTCAGTCAGTTGGATAACTCTTGATTTTGGCTCAGGTCATGATCTCACGGTTTGTGATTTCAAGGCCTGTGTCTGGCTCCAGAGCACTGCTTGGGATTTGTTCTTTCTCCCTCTTTCTCTCTTTCTCTCTCTCTCAAACTAAATAAATAAAATTAAAAAAAATATATATATATATATGTATACACATACATACATATTTTCAGTTTGACAGATCATATTTAATCTTTTCTACTTTTTATTTGTTTATTAAATTTTATGATCATATAATCACTTAACAATAGTGTTACGAGAAACACTTTTACTCTTTTGAGACATTACTATCATAATAGAAACGTTAATATTTTGGTAAATCATTGCAGTAAAGGTGACTGGTTTTTATTTTACTTTCCCTTTTTCATTATTTATTTGTTGTCTTTCCATGCTCAGATTTCCTCTACACAGATTTTCAACAGTTATAGGCAACATTAAGCAACACAGTGAAATGCATATAGTACTCAAGGTATTGTTAAACCCCAAATCAGTAATTAGAATATTTTTTCTGTGAAGTGTAAGTAATCAGTCCCTATTTCCTTTAAGCTTAGTGCTGAAATCTCTGCCCAAATAACTACTTATATAGATATAAGATATATGGATTTTTTTAGATAAATGCCATTTGACTTATTTGAACAAATATATTTGAACATATATGATATGTATTTATTTAGAATATGCTGTGTGAAGGCTCTAAAATTTTCAGACAGGAACATGGACATCTTTCAAGGATCTTTCATTTAGATAGTTGACTGAAAAAAATGACATATATATCTGGGCGTTTATATGTCTGTATATATGGGAACAGAAGCAGTAGACTTAGAATATGTTCATTTATTCATTCAACAAACATTTTGAAGCACCTAGGAAGTGCCACAAATTGTGCTGTGTGTTCTGGAAACAGAGACACAGTCTTAGGTTGTTAGAAACTCACAGACCAGTGAGGAAGATTGGCAAGCATTTTTTTGGTCCATTTACAGGGCAAATTTAATGTTAAAAATCTAAGAAATGAAATAAAAAATAGGTGCTGTGAAATACTTTGATCCTTGTGGTAAACACCTGACTATAAGAACAAAATTACTGACTGTTCGTCTAATGATTAAGTTATTAAATGATGACTTTGGGTGTTTACTTTTTCATTTTTGAAAAATCTTCACATTTGCAATTAGCACCTCTGTCAACCTGCACATATGTACTTACCTAAGATTTTCAGCAGTTTTTGTTAAGGTACATGATAGTGTGCAACATAGGAGGGTGATTAGAGAACCCAAAGTGAGGGTTTAGAACTGGGATATAATATATGATGATTGCCAGCACAACTTTAGGGACAAGGGGGACAAAGCACAAAATCTTCCTTGGGACCATACATTGGGATAGTGCAGGACATTCCACGTAAGTGCTTGGAATAGTGTCGACCACAAATAGGAAAGGTTATTTACTTGAGGTATGTGTATCTCACAGAGAACATCACCGTTCTTCAGTTACCCATTGTTCGAGATAAAGGACTGTTTGGGGACATTGCCATTCACTTGATAGCTAAACCCAATTTCTCACTGCACATCGATAATCAAGCTACTGAGAATGAAGACTTTGTGGTACAAGAAACAATAATAATGATGAAAGAAAACATGAAAGAAACTTACATCAAAGTTGCCATTTTGCCGGTGAGTTTAGGGTGCAATAAATAGGATGTAAAATAAAAGAATATGCTCTTAAAGATAAAATTGTGATGCTCTGGAAGATAAAAATCTTTGAAAAGGTTGCTTTTACATGTAAAATTGTGAGTATTCTAATTTTTCCACCCACCCTAACATTTAATAACAGATGACTACTTTTTATAACTGGTAAAAATAATATATTTACTAATGATTTGTGTTTATTTTTGAACTGGAATATTGTTTGAATGACCGTTGAAGCATGGAATTTACATTTGATTATATGTTTCATTGCATTCACTGTTTTGCTGGTTAGTTAGTTGTTTTGAACTAACGAGTGAATGAATAGAGTGCCCGAATTAATGTGGTTATTTTTATTGTTGGTTTGATAGTACAGTATTTTCATGTCATGATATTATTCAAATCAAGATTATTCTTTAGATGATTTAGATCTGGTTTTAGTGCTTTCTCACGTATATAAGAATAAGTGTATATATCTGTAATAATTCACAAGAAACTAAGAGTAGTTATTAGTGTTATCTGTAATATATATTATCTAATATTGTGTGTGTTATAATCTTATATATTACAATGTTAACAATAAATATATATTATTAAATAAAGATAATGTTGCATAGTAATATCAGTGTTACTAATTGCAGTATTAGTGGTATTAAATAATAGTGGCCTCTAGAAAGGACATTCTGGGAAAGATGTAAGGGATGAGGCAGAACGGAAGTTTCCTTTCCTGTTCAGTGTCCATTATTTCTATCTTTGGAAATTTTTTATCATCTATTCCAAAATAAGGTAACAGTTTTTAAAAAGTTAATTAGAATATAGGATAATATCTAGAGTTGCAAGTCTAGAGCTTTTACTTTTAAGATGTATGTAGCATTTACCATTTCTCCTGTATTTGGTGGGATATTATGTGCATAAAACATATTTGATAGAATATGATCAAAATTGTGTGGTATATTTAAAAAAAATTTGCTAATGAGTATTAGGCTTCAGTTAAAACTTCACTGATAAGCTTGAATATTCCCTAAGATTCTGAAATTTGTCAGTGGGAATGTGTTAAAATATAAAAGGGAATCTTTTTTATTTGTGAAAAAGTTGCCCATTCCTGTGGTCAATCATTTATTCCTTACTGAAAAATAATCAGGTTTCCAAGACAAATTCAGTATATTTTTAAAAATGGAACACCATGTCTCTCCTGTTTGCCCCACCCCCCTCAGGATAATGCTCCTGAGTTGGAAGAAGGATTTATTGTCAACATCACTGAAGTGTACCTGGTGAATTCTGACTTCTCTGCAGGACAGCCAAGTGTGCGGAGACCTGGGATGGAAATAGTTGAGATAATGATTGAAGAAAATGATGATCCCAGAGGAATTTTTAAGTTTCATGTTACCACAGTGAGATAAACTTTAATATATTTATAGTAATACAGACACTTCTACCTGCTGATTTGCTCAATGTTATATATTTTCTGCAGAGTAATTGGCTTTGCTTATAGATATTTATAAATATCTGCCTTAATGGGCACCTGGGTGGCTCATTCAGTTAAGTGTCCGACTTCGGCTCAGGTCATGATCTCACAACTTGTGAGTTCGAGCCCCACATCAGGCCCTGTGCTGCCAGCTCGGAGCCTGGAGCCCACTTGAGATACTGTGTCTCCCTCTCTCTCTCTGCCCCTCCCCCACTCATGCTCTGTCTCTCTCTCCCTCAAAATTAAACATTAAAAAAAGCCTTTAAAAAAATAAGTATGTGCCTTAAAATTTGTCTTATAGACTAATTCTTAATTCTCTTTGTGCTAGACTAAGAGGTTAAGCAAGTATATTTTCAAATTTAAATTTGAAAAGAATTTTGAAAACACCTATTATGCATATTTATATCCGACTATTGATTTCTACTTTGAAGTGTGAAATATAAGAAATGTAAGAAGAAATAATAAATTTAGAAAATGATGATAGGGTGCCTGAGTGGCTCAGTTGGCTGAGTGTCCTGTCTGACTCTTGATTTCAACTCAAATCATGATCTCATGGTTTATTCGAGCCCCACATCAGGCTCTGTGCTGATAGCAGGGAGCCTGCTATGATTCTCTTCCTCCCTCTCTCTCTGTCCCTCCTCTCTCTGTCTCTCTCTCTCTCTCTGTCTCTCTCTCTGTCTCTCTCTCTCTCCCCCCCCCAAATAAATAAATAAGTTTAAAAAAAAAGGAAAGTGATGATGACATATAAGATGTTAATCTTCTCTTGTATTTTAAGTATATTCTTTATTTAAAGGATTTTGGTGGAGTTATTACTGCCTATGAGGTGCCTCCACCACTGAATATTCTTCAAATTCCTGTAGTCCGGATGGCTGGAAGCTTTGGGGCAGTAAATATTTATTGGAAAGCAACACTGGATAGTGCTGGCCTGGAAGACTTTAAGCCATCTCATGGGATTCTTGAATTTGCAGATAAACAAGTATGCTAATTACAAATGTATTAGCAATTTTTCGTTGTACTTCAAACATCTTCTAGATACCCACCAAATGGATGCATTAGTGACTGCTAAATGTATTATACTTTTTGTTTGTATATCAAGCCAAACAGAACTCTTATTAATTAATATGTTATAATTTATTGGTGGACATAGGAAGAGAATATAAAGGAACAAAAATCTCACCCTTTTCTGAACTTTCCTACCTCATTTAATTTTAAGGAGAAGTTAAAGGAGGATAATGAATGGCTTAGAAGTGCCTAAGAATGTAAGAATGTATAAAAAATTGCCTCATGAACTTTGTTATTCCTATAAATTTTACGTTCTTTTATTCTATTGATTTCTTAATGCTTATCAATACAGATAACTTACTTATTTAGGATTTGCCCTGAAAGTGTGCACATTTTATTACATAATATCCAGAACTTTTTGTTACAACTAAAAACAAGACTTTTTAAAATGATAGAGAAGAGACAAAATAATCAAATCTGAAAAATTGAAAAACAGTATTCTAGATTTGGGCCAAAGTATTCTCTAAGAGTTAGTTACAATTTTGGAAACTGGACATTTTGTAATATGTATGAAGCCTGATTTTGCTGAGACAGATTTGTACAGTATGCATCAGCCTATTAGTTGCTGCTGAAAAATAAGCATACAGGTTAGACATCCCTATACATAATGGTTTATTAATATTTGAAATCATGAGTTTTTAACAAATTTAGAACTTCAAACATTTCCTACTAAAAGGAGGGAAAAGAGAGATCTTTACACTAACAGTAGAAACAAATACATATATTTTTCATCAAAGTAGCATTCTGCCTTATATTACTAGCACTTTATTTTGTGCATGAGGTTGAAGTCCTGTTATTTAACAGTACCTTAAGATCATTGTCATTCTTAAAGTTAACATCTTCTAAGCAAGTATTCTGTATTTTACAGTATAGAGTTGAGGTGCCTACATTTTAATAAGCTTCCATTTTAACATTTGATTTTGTTCAGGTTTCCGCTTCTGAGTATGAATCCAGATTTCTCACTTTTTTATTAAAGGTATTAGGTAGATTTATGTAGAAAAACTTCATTTTCCGGTAAACGTCTTGGTCAAAATACTGGAATTTCCCTCCGAGATACAGAAAACATTTTAAATGTAGAGATACAGCTAGAATATTTTTATGACCGGTAGTGAAATCACAACTGGGCCAAGTTTTACTTATTTATAAGTTATAAAAATGTTTAACATAGACCCAGACAAATGTACGAAATCCTGATCACCAACATTTGAGAACAGCAGAATTGGGTTTTCTTCCTGCCTTTCTTTAACATTTTAAGAGTGACATTTGAAGCCAAAGGGATTTATTCTAACTGCTGAAGACAATGGTAATTTCTATGTTACCATTGTATATCATGTGATATTAATGCCAAGTATACTAATGTTTATATTTGCGAAATGGTTATTAGAGCCTATATGACATTTCAAATACTTTTGTTCAAGAATCAGGCTTCATTAGTTTTTGTATACATAAATATCACTATATTTTATTACATATGTAATTCCCTTATCTTGAAAATAATAGACTGTAAATTTCTGATTTGAAATACTAAATAGTATGTATAATTTTAAAATAGTATTATGAACATAACAGGCCAAAAAATACCATATTTTTGTACTATATTTCTGTCAACTAAAAGTTTAAATATATGTGATCAAAAATTGTTATTATATTATATCCTCCTTGCCTCTTACCCTCCCTCCTTCCCTTGTTCCCTCCCTGATTTCTCTCCCTCCTTTTCCTTCTTTCTCCCTTTTCTTTTGTAGGTTACTGCAATGATAGAAATTACCATAATTGATGATGCTGAACTTGAACTCATGGAGACGTTCACTATTTCCTTAATCAGGGTGGCTGGAGGTGGCAGACTTGGCGATGACGTTGTGGTAACTGTTGTTATTCCGCAAAATGACTCCCCATTTGGAGTATTTGGATTTGAAGAAAAGACTGTAAGTTAAATATATCAGGGGGAGGGTGCCTTCCCCTAAGCTAATTATTTTTGTAGATTTAAAAGAAAGATATCTTTCATTTTTTAAAAAACTTTTACCTCTCACTCATGATTTTCTGCTCAAAAGTCCTTGAAGTTGGCTGTTGAATTAAGGGTCAGTCCTCTGATCTGTGTTTGACAGTAATGAGTCATCTAAGATCAGACAATTACAAAGGGGGAAAAAAATCTTACTTATTGGGTATCGTAGACCAAGAGTTAGTTTTTGTCCATACGTTTTGTTCTCAGCCTGTCTTGCTACCAGACCACCATCCTGGTCACAAGGCAAGATTTTATGATGAATCTAAGTGTTAATCCTAGGATACATTTAGTTGGGGAGGGATTTACTTTACCTTCCCTTCTGGTACTCAGTCTTATATTGAACAAAACACGGAGGGATTTACTTTACCTTCCCTTCTGGTACTCAGTCTCATATTGAACAAACACCACAGTCAACCCAGCTGAAATGTTTCTTTGTATTTGTTCTTTCCTCCCTCTTACTTCCCTTTGGTTGTCTACTTTCAGGACCTGGAAGAGGGAAGCCAGTTACTATTACCGGTTTAATTGCTAAGGGAGAAAAAAACTTAACCATTTATGCAGCCAGATTTGGTGACTAATGCTAAATTATCTCTACATCTTAAATATTAAAAAATTGTTAAAACTGTATCACAATTAGTACATGATTTTATATCACCATTTTTAAGGCTGTCTTTCAAAGGAAATTCCAAGATGAAATAATCATACATTTAGATAATTCTGATATACAAAGTTTTCTTGGTCTATAGATCACCTTTCCCTTTATTTGACCACTTACAGATAATTAGTAATTCATAATAGATCATTTTAAATAATAAACAGATTGCCCCCAATGCTCATTGTCTTTACTATTTTGTGGATGAAAGGCTAGACTTATAACTTGCCCATTAAGGCTGGGCTTCCCAGATGCTCCAAACTTTAAATATATCCTAATAATTACCTAATGATTACATCATTGAAGTTTTTTTTTTTTTTTAACGTTTATTTATTTTTGAGACCAAGAGAGACAGAGCATGAACGGGGGAGGGTCAGAGAGAGGGAGACACAGAATATGAAACAGGCTCCAGGCTCTGAGCTGCCAGCACAGGGCCCGACGCAGGGCTCAAACTCACGGACCGCGAAATCATGACCTGAGCTGAAGTCGGCCACTTAACCGACTGAGCCACCCAGGCACCCCCATCATTGAAGTTTTAATTTCATAAGAGAATGGGAACTATGAGAGGGACAGGACACACACATTTCTGCTATAGCCTTATGAGTCTCTCTTTCTTGGGAAATGAATAAGCAGAATTAAGTGTTTGTAAGGAGTGGTAGAGTCACAAGAGTGGCTGTGAATGTTTCCTGAGCAAAATGAAAAGTCTGGAAAACATAAAGCTATTAGTATAAAGAAGAGAGTAAAAAGTATCCATAATGTTATTAACCTAAGATATGGACATCATTAATATTTTTTTATTTCCATCTATGCTTTTTTTCTTTGCATTTGTGAAAAGAAATATTTTAATTGATATAAATATAATTCAGTTTTCATAAAATGTCAGTTAACTTCTGAGTTTGGATAAAAGGTTCAGGGTTTCATTCAAATCTTCAGTGGTAAAACCTTAACATAAATGTTGCTTTTAACTTTGTCATGCTTTTGGACTCCTAGGCATTAGACGGTATGTGTATAAGTTTCTCTCACTATTAGGGAAAATGAAGACTTATATGACTATTCATAAATAACTGTATTTTATCTTAACTACTGTTGTAAACTTTAGTGCACCCTTGGCCTGAGAACTCATATCTTATTGTAGTTACCTCAAGTTTCCAATTTGTCTTGCAATCTAAAAGTGAGAGTGAGGTCACCCAATTCCTACTGTGTTATTTCTCATAAGCCTTGCTGTGAGGAACAAATGAGTTGATATATGTAAAGCACTTACAACTGAGTCTTACACTTAGTAGGTGTCAATTGCTATTTTTATAATTAGTAGTATCAGCAGCAGCTTGTTTTTCAGCCCTTTGTGGTTACTTTTTTATATTGTGTTTCTTACTGCCAAAGGCTCTTGATAACACAACATTTTTTGTTTTAACATGTATCTAAGATACACAGTATTGTGCATATAGTGAACATTTTGTTAGCATTATTTGATGACAGATTAGATTTAGAAGTCAACAATATTGAGGAAAGTTTATTAATATAAATCTGTCAGAACAAATAAGCTGCTCATGAGAGCAATATGGTAAGTATACCAAAGCACTGGCAATAGCACAGGCTCAAGAAATCTCCTTGTGAAACTGAAGCTACAATGTTATTATCTATGGAAAGAAAAAGGACTTATATATGAATGATAAGTTTATAATGGGTATCTTCTTTCTCACTTTGCTTCTTACTTAATATTTCTGTTATCTGAGGGGTGGCATGAATAGCACTGGCTATGGAGTCAGAACATCTGAACCAGAAGAGAAGGCTTCTCTTTTCCATATATGTGCATATATCCAACCCCCAGATTTCTTAGAGCGTCTGTGAAGCTTAAATAAGATAATGTATATGCCAGAATTGACATATACTAGAAGCTCAATAAATATTAGTTAGCTCTAAAGCTCTGCTCTTGGAACCATTACCTAATCTCATGAAAAAAAAAAAAAAGCAAAACAAATTTGTGTTGGGCACTTAGGTATCTGTCTTGAAAATGGAAAGCATTGTTTTATATTATTGTATTTACATAACAGGTGGATATTATAGGCTTAGTTTGGACTTTGCTTCCCCAGTCAGTATATGCAATTCAGTTGAACCAGCTCTCTTAATAAGGAACTTGTGTAGAAAATAAATAGTACAGGTAAATTAATGTATTGAATTTCCTTCTCTATTTCTGTCAGGTTAATAAAAACCTCTTTTAAATTTGGACTTACTCCTGAAGCCAAGACTACACTGTGTTAAGTAACTTGAAAATAAATTAAAAAAAAAAAAAACAAAATAAAACAAATAAATTTGGACTTCCTAAAATTGGCAAACTGCAGATAATTAGGAGGACACTTGCAGTCTGTATTATCTGGGGATCCTGACTCCATTAACAAAGAACCCCTAAATCTTACTCCCTTAAGATAATAAGAGTTCATTTTTTTCTTCCTTCAGAAGCCCTACATCCATGGTCCTTGTGGGGTCTTAGGGACACCTCTTGTCCAACTGGTGTCTCAGCCACCCACTTCTTTCCTTCTTGACTCTGTCCTGGTTCTTGGGAGTCCTCACTAGTCACCCAGCACATGGAGAAAAAAGGAATGTGGAATGTTTTGTGGGAAGCTGATGCAGACTGTTAGGAACATACTTCACTTCCCATGTGTTACTGTTGGCCAGAATTTAGTCACATGCTCTACCTAATTGCTAGGAGATGAGGAAAGGCTAGGAGATGCCAAGTTCAGCAGAGTGTCTAGGACAAAAAGGAAATGGGGTTTGGTGAAGTATTTTTTTTTTTTTTTGCCAGATGATTGTAACATGCCATGAACAGAGTTCTGAAGTGAAAAGTTTCAGTCTTTGCAAATAGAAATAAGATTATTTTTCCTGCTCCTTTCTTTTTTCACCTTACTGGATTTTCTTTCTTTTAGGTAATGGTTAATGAATCTCTTTTGTCTGATGACCCTGATTCATATGTGACATTGACAGTTGTCCGGTCCCTAGGAGGAAAAGGAGCTGTTCGACTTCAGTGGACCATAGATGAGACAGCTAAAAATGATCTCAGGCCTTTGAATGGGACGCTTCTTTTTGATGAGGTATCGTCAGCATCAGGACTCCTGTAGTTTTTTTCAAACTTGTGTTTGTTTTTTTCCCATAGTACTGCTTATGAATTCGTATGATAGTATATACTATGTGTGGAATTTATTTGAAATCATAGGCACTTTGGAGGAAAATCACACACATACCTGATGTCTAAAATCTAACTTAATTTCAGACACTGCCTCCATCCCTCAACGTTTCCTCTCCTGACTGAGGGTAAAACCCATCAATCAAGCTGGACATCTGGGAGTTATCCCCATTTCCACCCATTCTGTAACTCTTATTTGATCCCAAGTCTCGTCAATGTTTAGACAGTTTGGAGATTATGTTAATTTTCCCCCTTCTTTCCAATTAAAAACTTACATGGGATTTTTGGTCAGAGCTAATTTTTATATAGTAATTTTTCTGGAAGCAACTCATAATTCTAAGGTACAAAAAGACACTTGAAAAAATACTTATGGGCATAAACATTATTCTGCTAATGAGAACACTCAAAATTTGGCTTTTATCAATCCAGAAAATTTATTATTCTTCTCATTTGATATAGACAGAGTCTGAAAAGACCATTGTGTTGCACACGCTTCATGATACTGTGTTGGAGGAGGACAGGCGTTTTACCATTCAGTTGATACCAATTGATGAAGTAGAAATATCTCCAGTGAAAGGTAAGAGAAATTCACGTTTGGAAATTAGAAAGTAGATACTCAGGAAAATATAACCAAATAATGAAGAGTTACAAAGTTAGGTTTTATAATTACTAAAATGTTTGCTGAAACATAAGCTAACCCACTTGTATGACAGCCAAAGAGTTTTTAAAAGTGAAATTCTAATACCTGATTGGTATTGGAATTGGTAAAGTTATATATCAAAGATTTTACAGTACTTAGCTCTGTGATTTTTTAAAAGATGTTTGTTGTTGTGATGTTTGTAAAGTAAAATATGGAAGCTTCCTAAAACGTCCATGAATAGGAGACTGGTTAAATATGACAGAGTACCATATAAGTATTCAAAAGGATATAGCTGAAAAAGCTTTAATTACATTAAACATTAAAAACACTTAGTTACGTGGATAATTGCTGTGTTATAGCAGGCTTCATAACATGTTCAGAGTTATCCCATTTTTTCACGTGCATGTTATAAGTGTGTTTGGAATTACTTACTTGAAATGTTGATAGTGTGATTTGATTACCTATATTTTCTACACATTTATAATTGTCACATATGGCTTTTATAATAAAATATTATTTTAAAACTTAGCATATTATGTCTGTTTCAGGCTAGCTATGTCTATTTTCATCTGAAAGTGATTACTTCAATATTTTGACATTTCAGAAACAGGCATCGTAATTCTCATTTGTCTATGGTCCTTATGAAAATTTGTTTCCTATCTGAAGAGAAAGGGTTAATGGTCCTAAAATGGTTGCATTGTGGTACAGACAATAATAACCATAAAAAAATGGCCCAGCAACTTTGATATGAAAGCTTAGTGACATACGTGCCCTTTTTTAACATCAGTAGCTCCATCCTATGGAGTTGGTCTGTGGCCGAAAAAGCAGAATTCCAGGCCAAAGAGATTCTCAAAATTGTAGAGAATATCACTGTATGTACTTAAGGTAGTTCTTTTCTCATTTTTCTCTAGAGTACTTTCCAACAAACCTCTGAGGGAATCATATGATTATACCATATTCTTCTATACATCTTAAGTTAGCTCAGTTGTCTACATCACATTGGATGTCAGACTGATGTCATATAGACTAACTAGACATAAGACTAAGAATATACCTGTGGTTCAGGATGAATAATTTATTAATCTAAAAAATATATTTCGAATTGTGGCATACTTGGACATGACGGACCACTCTTAGTTTTATTAATCCATTGCCAAAGAAAGTGAGAGTATAGTTACTCAGTCCTTTGTTTCATAAAACCCTAATATTAGCTTCTGGAAACACTTTCCTTCAAGTTAGTGCTAAATTTTAATATGAATACTCATATTACTTGTTATAATTTTTCTTTCTATTATTTAACTCGCTTTTTATAAATGCTTGTAAGCAAATAGCAGAGTCAGAAAATTAAAACTAAAAAACTACCCCAAGAATTCTTACTTTTGCCACATAGCCAGTTTTAGTGAACTGCAAAATGGTCATTGCAGAAGTAAATTAATGCAAATGGTGGAAGAGTACTCTCTTATTATGAGAGTGATAGTGGAATTATTGCCCACTTTCTCCTGCACCCTTTCATTAAAATATGATTTGGGGCAAGTTTTTTGCCTCACTGTCTTGAGTGCTTCAATGCGCTTAAATAATTTCGTTGGGAAAATGAGGATAAATGAGGATAATGTTAGCACCTAGTTCATATGATTCCCATGACCATTGACTCACAGGATTAGTATATATGTAAAGTGCTGAGAATTTTGCCAGGCATATAATAAGTGAATACATATGTTTGTTTCATTCATGTTATGTATCATCTTCAACTCAGGTAGTGCATCAATAATCATTCGGGGAGATAAGGGAACATCAGGAGAAGTTGGGATTGCTCCATCATCTAAGCATGTCCTCATCGGGGAACCCTCAGGAAAATACAATGGTACTGCTATCATCAGGTATGGGCTTCATGCTTTTTCTTTGCTTAGGTCGAGATTTTGAACTTTTATTTAAAATCCTTAGCATTTTTATGTAAGTGCATTGTTTTCATCACATACATATTCTTCAGGCATCATCATTTTATATGTTAGTAACATCCTATGGAAAGTAGAAAAAAGTTTTGCTAAAAATTAAAGACCTATCCTGACCTATCTTGAAGTTAGATGATGAAGAATATTTAGGAAAAGTTTCTTCAACAGATATGTATTGATCATACGGTTGCATATTCATGAATCTTGACATCTAATGATCATGACTGCTACTTGGGTGATTTGCACAACCTACGACAAGGAAAGTACCTTCACTTAACATCAGGAGATCTGATGCTTTCACCCTGTTCTGTCACACACCGTGTCAAATAAGAGAGTTACTTCCTGTCTGTAAGCTTGTGTCTTAGCTACAAGATCATTCCTTTGAAAATCCTCTGGATCAAACATTTTATGATTCTAAGTGTTCTAAAATTAGGCCCTATATATAATTAGGGCCTATTAAAGTAGTATGATCATAGGCAGTTTTCTTTATTACAAATTTTCTCATGAAGAGAGGGACAGCTATCAATGAAAAAACCGAATTTGGGTTAATACTTTATCTTTTTCATAGTTTTCCTCTAGTGTTCTTTGTATCAAGTGCTGTTTTTTAAGAGAACTGCGGTAAACTATTCATATTTTGCCCCTTGTGTATTACATGAAAAGTCTATAAATACTTTCTTTTAAATCCCTTTAAAAGAATACAGGTTTTGTCTGTATTGTTGTTGAAAGACACAGAAAATATTTAGGAAATATATTTAGGAAAAATTACTTCAACAAAATTGTACTGATTATACCTTTGTATATTATAGCCTCGTTCGTGGTTCAGCAATTTGGGGGGAGGTCACTGTGTACTGGAGGATATTCCCTCCTTCTGTGGGAGAATTTGCTGAAATATCAGGGAAACTGACATTGCGAGATGGACAGTCTGCAGCAGTTGTAATAATACAGGTATCAATATTACTCGTTTCTGTTATTCCCTATGTTCTGTGTGTGTGGCGGGGTGGGGTGGTTGGGGGTTGTTGATATCCCTGAGTTTGTTGTTGTTGTTTACGTGATAGGCATTTTTCTTTAAATGTTATAGATCCTACTGATAACGTCTCTTTCTGTCCTTCTCTAGGCTTTGAATGATGACATTCCTGAGGAGAAGAGCTTCTATGAGTTTCAGCTCACTGGGGTCAGTGAGGGGGGGATACTAAGTGAATCCCGCAGCACTGCTGGTATCACAGTGGTAGCCAGTGACTTTCCCTATGGCCGATTCTCCTTTTCACATGAGCAACTTCGAGTGTCAGAGGAAGCCAAAAGGGTAGAGTGTAAAATGCTTAAAATCTTAAATACCATTTTTAGTTTCTATTTTTTTGTGAGTGAGTGATTTTTTTTGGCAAGCTTGATTAAGCTTTAATTTAAATATTAAGAGTTAATGTAACAAGTTATAGTGTGAGTGATCTTGACAAAGTATTTCCTTGTTCATTTTCCATAGTTTTCACAAACTAATTTGTTAATATCATTATTTTAACATATAATTTATAAACTTTTATATATTTATTTGCAATCTTAACATAACCCTGATGAACATAGAAAATTAGTTAGAAATGATAAATTAAGTATTGTCTGGTAGATAAAACATCCAAATTAAATAAAAACTGTTTCTTGCATAGGTGAACATCACAGTCACCCGTTCAGGTGGATCATTGGGTCCTGTGAGACTCTGGTATGAGACCATGAGTGGGACAGCAGAGGCAGGCTTGGATTTTATCCCTGCGGTGGGGGAGCTGCTCTTTGAAGCAGAGGAGATGGCAAAAAGTGTGCCGATTGAAATACTTGATGATGGTCTTCCAGAAGGCCCAGAGGAATTTTCTCTAGTAATTACAAAGGTGGAACTCCTGGGAAGGTAAAGAAAATTGGGAAAAAGCAAACAAAAAGAGAGGGAGAAGAATATTTGTTGTAGGGATTAATACTGAATTTGTTATTTTTCAGATTTATGTGACAGTGGGACAGGACATAGAAGGGAAATTATGATAAAGGATGTTAATTATGCAGTGTTCTAAAGTATTATTTTTCCCCTAAAGTTGAAAGTATGTTGTTTTTCTTGTGAGAATTCACTCTGGGTAGTCAGGGAATTGAACATGGCATGGGCTTGTAATAATTTGGTAACCTCTATCTCTACACCTGTGAAAGGACTGAGTGAGAGATTTCTTTCCTTGGTATCTCTGAAGGCCGTGTTATCTTCTGTGGGGGAAGGAGGTGGTTGCTTGCCCATCAGCAGTTTCTAACTGGGGAAAAATTTGAGTCAAAGATAGTTGTTAGCTGTGCACCAGGATTTTATTGAAGATTAAGAATTAACCATACTGAGCCTGTCTCACTCCCTGATTTGGTGGGAGCAGACTTGATGAACAAGGACAGAAACTCCTTACGCATTCTGTAGTATCCCAGGGAGTACGTCTGCTCTGACAGACTACACAAAACCTGCAACTAGAATAATGTTTGCATTTATGTAAGTTTTTTTAATGTTTATTTATTTATCTTGAGAGAGAGAGATTGAGTCCCAAGCAGGCTCTGCACTGTCAGCACAGCCCGGCGTGGGGCTTGAACTCACAAACCCTGAGATCATGACCTGAGCTGAAATCAAGTCAGGTGCTCAATGGACTGAGCCTCCCAGGCGCCCCTACATTTATGAGTCTCAAAGGAATTTTTCTTGTGCATGAATATGTTTTTGCATCTGTTATATGCATGCCATGCTTTAAAAGCTGTTTCCAGCTAAAATCTTTCACTGTGTGACTTAGGTAGAGTGTATATCATTCCACTTGGAAAAAAATAACTGTGGATTTGTGTACACTTCAAGCCTTAAATTTCCCAGAAATGATTCTGTGTCTGGCAATGGTAATTAATTTTTTTTTACTGGAAAAATAACTTTATTTTCTTCAGGGGTGTGGACAGATGTCTAATATCAGAACCCAAGGAATTGCTTCCTGGTGCTAGCAGCCTTCATGACTTTGAACCTGTTGAGTGCAAGTCTGGCTCAGGGGCTGGCATGCACCCACTGTGACATTGTCACTGATCTGGACATCCCTAAAGCATGGGGAGAGATGCACAGACAAGTTCTTAAAGCATTTCTCAAAGTAGTTCTACTCTTGAATGTGGTGGAGGGAGGCTCAGTGGATGACAGTGGTCCTCTGCTTCTTCATCTTGGTCACCACACCAGACAGAATCTGCCCTTGGATGGAGAAATTACCAGGAAAGGGGCATTTTTGTCAAATAGGTGCCTTCAATGGCCTCCTTGGGCATCTTGAAGCCCAGACCAATGTTTTTGCAGTATCACAGGAGCGTCTCCTTGCCAGTTTATCCAAGCAGGACCCTCTTCTTACTTTGAAAGTGGTTACATGCTTTTGGTAGGCATCCTTAGTCTGAATGTCCACCATCTTCCTGGCCATTTGAAAAAAGGAAAACCGACAATGGGAATGAATTTTAGCTTACATTAAATGTGTTAAAATTTGAGCTGCTCGCTGTTTTCATTAAGTAAGTGAAATTTAGCCAAATTAACTCATTAAGTGTGGAGATAACATCTGTGCTATTGGCTAACTATGACTTGGCCTTAAAAAGCAATTCCTGCTTAAGTTTAATTCTGAGAAAACCAAGTTTTTCCTTCTAGGTGAATTTCTAGGTTTCCTTTGATTTGAAAAAGCAAAGTTGTATGATCTCATTTTGCCTAGTTGCTAGAAAATTTACTTCTTTGGGATTAAGGGAATCAGGTCATCTACAGTCCATCTCAGACAACTGTTAACATTGACTCTTATTTAATAGTTTAATCCCCAGTTTTCTAATGTTGCCTTACAAATAATCTTATTAATCAGCTTTCAACCTTTTGAAACTATGTAGCATAAAAACACCAGGCAAATAGAATTTGAGAATTGAAGAAAAGACTGAAATGGTTTTGTGACATTTTTTAGCTTCAGGAATTAAAGTGATATAAAACTCTGGAGGTCACAACTTTTCTTCATGGGGAAAAACATCAATCAAAAAAAAAAAAAGGTGACTTCCTCAGCAGAAATATGTCATTAGCCAAGTGAACTACCATGTGTATTAAAGAATAGAGGTATTGATTGCAGTTGGTGTCCACAGAGATATTTTCTTATAGCTTGAAATTTCTTTAGTGGCATGACACCCTTTTTTTCCTTAAAGTAACCCTTTCAGGGATACCTGGGTGGCTCAGTCAGTCGAGTGTCCAATTTCGGCTCAGGTCATGATCTCTCAGTCTGTGAGTTCGAGCCCTGTGTCGGGCTCTGTGCTAATAGCTCAGAGCCTAGAGCCTGCTTCAGATTCTGTATCTCCTTCTTTCTCTGCCCCTCCCTGCTCGTGCTCTGTCTCTCTCTCTCTCAAAAGTGAATAAACATTAAAAAAAAGTTAAGGTCACCCTTTTAGGGGAACCTGGGTGCCTCAGTCAGTTAAGCGTCCAACTCTTGATTTTGGCTCAGGTCATTATCTCACAGTCTGTGGCAATGAGCCCCATGTTCAGCTCTGCAGTCTCATTGGGCCCTGTGCTGATAGCACAGAGCATGCTTGAGATTCTCTCTCTTCCTCTCTCTCTGTTCCTCCTTGCGTACAAATGCACTCGCTTGTTCTCTCTCTTTTTCAAAATGTAAATAAACATAAAAAAATTTTAAAGTAACCCTTTCATCCTGACACTGTGACTGTGGCCCAGCTGGTTTCCTGTCTCAGAGTGCACTACAGTTTCATGTACATCCTCTTCCTTGGTCCATCACTGTTGGATGAGTTTATCAATGCATTCGTCACCCAGAGGTTCATTTTACCACTTTTCCCCAATTTCCCAATAGTCTTTTTCTCATTTAATAACTTTATATTGGTTTAGGTTTCATGCAGGCAGTGATAATTGGGAGCAGCACAGAAGTCTGTTTCAGGCATCATTTCAGGAAAAAGAAATATTTTAGTGTTGGGATCTTTAAAAATATAAGAACACTTAATAGGACTAAGTTATAGGAGCTAAGAGGACATTTCAATGAACAATTATTTACTCCTTTTCTTTTATTATTTTTTTTATGACTTCGCAAGCGGGTATGATTTTACCATTCAAGAAAATGGACTTCAGATAGATCAACCTCCTGAAATAGGAAACATCTCCATTATTCGAATCATAATAATGAAAAATGATAATGTAGAGGGTGTCATTGAATTTGACCCAAGATACACTGCCTTTGAAGGTAAGTTTTCAGTCATCTTATAAATTTGCCGCAACTTTTTTTTTTCAAAAAGGTTTTTTAAATTTATTTATTGAGAGAGAGAGAGAGAGAGAGAGAGACAGACAGACGATGGGAGTAGAGGAAGGGCAGAGAGAGAGAATTCCCAAGCAGGCCCCACCCTGTCAGCATAGAACCTGAGTGGGGCTCAGTCTCATGAACTGGGAGATCCATGACCTGAGCCAAAATCAAGAATTGGATGCTTAATCGACTGAGCCACCCAGGTGCCCCTACATGTACACCTTTATATGTATTTACATATATTTATATATTTTATTTGTAAAATATATTTTGAGTTATCTTTGGGCAGTATGAACCTTACTTGTGTGTGGCAAAGCTGAATGGTAAGGAACGAGGCTTTAGAAAACCCATTGAACCTTAGGATTATTGCAATGTTTAGATTTCAGTCATCTTCATAAAGTATCTTTCTCATTTATGAAATCATTTCCTCTCTGATTAGAAATCAGTGAATATTCAGTTTCTAATAAATAATCAGCTTTGAAATGACCGTTTTACTGGACTGCAGATACAATGCAGGTGGTATCTGGGCACCTACTCGTACTTTCTTGTGACAGTTCCTAACAGCAGCCACCTACTGTTGTCTGTTCCCCACCCCCCTAGAAGCAGAATGCATGATCTATGGCTGTAATCCCTCCTGGGGAAAAAGGGGCTGCTTTTTTATTTTATTTAAAGGTAGAATATGAACATGCCTTTCAAAATTAACATGTTATCTTCTTGCTGCAATTAACTTTTTGACTTCATTGCCTCCATCAAATTCATTGGTTATGTACCCATTTTTAAAGCTCATCAGAAATCATTTTGCAATTGATTAATATCGACTTTACGGATATGGAAGACATCACTATTTTGTGAACTTCAGTCTACAGTTAATAAAAGTCATGCTTTAGTTTTATACCAAGAAATAAATAAATCACTTAGAATTTTTTTTGTGTTCAGTGATTTCTGTTTGATTTGTTGTCTTTGGAGCAATGCATATTTATAACTACAGTGTAAATTCAGTATTATTTAGCTATAGCTAATATGAACTGTTGGCTAATGTAAACATAGCTAGTGTAAACTATTAATTGACATTTTAATTTACAGAGGTTGGCATAGCTTAAGAGGAAGTAAATTTTTGAAAAGAATTTCTAAGTTGAAATTAAACTTTGAGGATACATTTTCACATTCTCAAATATATTTCATCGGAACTCAAGAAGTAATAGAATTATATTTATATGTGGACTTCTAAAACATTCATATGATATAATTAACATTAAACACAGTTATTTATATTACATAGACTTCAACTAAATGTAGCAGCAGTCCAGAATACTTTCCTTTGAGTACACATATTTTAAGGGTTTTTCATGTTCATCTAGCATTGTCTAAGGGTTTTTCATGTTCATCTAGCATTGTCTTGGAAAGCAAGCATCATTTATTTGTATGTAGCACACAGAGGAAGAATTCCTGTGCTAATGATTAAATAGGTTATTTCAATTCTAACTTGCACTGCTCACTATAATTTTTAACTTATGACAAACTGCATTTCTCATAAAAAATGTCTTGAAATTTTCACTAATATTTTTTAAAGTGATAAATGAACTATGGAAACATTGAGGCCTTGCACAATTGTACTGTTATATTGCTGTGTTTAATTTGACTGAGTCTTAAAAAGATAGTGGTTTTGTCTGGCATACCAGTTAATTACATATTCCTGCCACAGTGGAGGAGGATGTTGGAGTGATTATGATTCCAGTGGTGAGGCTGCAGGGGACTTATGGCCGTGTGACTGCTGATTTCATCTCTCGGAGTTCCTCTACAGTTCCTGCCGGTGTGGATTATATACTGCATGGCAGTTCAATCACCTTTCAGCATGGACAGAATTTAAGTTTTATAAATGTCTCCATCATTGATGATAATGAAAGGTAATACTACTTAGTAATGTTGGAAATACTTTGGGCATATGTAAAGCAGGATTTTTGTGTTCCAGTCTTTACCTATGTTTTGCACTGATAACAGGATTTTAGGTTATACATGTGCCAATTGAGAAACTCATGAGAAACTTTTATGGGGGCTGGGGTAGGGAAGAAGGGATCAGGAGACCATTAGGATTGTCTTTGTCATTTTTTGCATATAGAGGGAAACAATAAATTTTTGTTCTTTTAGATTTGAAAAGTCTAATCAGAATGTAGAAGCATCCTGCAATTCACTTCCTTAATAATGCATTAAGCAATTCAAAAGAGAGGAAGAACGTCTAATAACTATTGCAGGTTATGTAATATTGAAGTTGATCATTCATGCTTTTAGCTAAGCACCCTCTTCGTACCACTGGTGTATGAATGCTGTGCCTTGAATATGTATGACCAATTTGGAAAATGACTAGTTATTTGGGTTTTAGAAGCATTTTAATATGTTTAAACTCAGAATTGCTCCTTCTTGCTATGCAGTGAATTTGCAGAGCCCATTGAAATTTTGCTCATTGGAGCGACTGGAGGAGCGGTCCTTGGGCGCCACCTAGTGAGCAGAATCACAATTGCCAAGAGTGACCCTCCGTTTGGCGTTATAAGATTTCTTAATGAAAGCAACATTTCTGTTCCTAATCCCCATGCCACAATGATTTTATCCTTGCTGCTGGAGCGGGCTGGAGGACTCTTGGGAGAGATTCAGGTAGAGTTCTTCTTCCCATGGTTTGAAAAATGATAGCTTGAGTATGGAGCTGGATTTTCTTACTATTCAAATATATCCATTTATGTATATGCAATAATATTTATTAATTACCTAATAGGGGTAAAGTGGCTTCCAGGTCATATAAGTCCATAAAAATGTATGAGACAAGCTGTCATCAGAATCTCTCGAGAGCAAGTTAGAAATAAAATGAAGAATTCTTATAAAACGCATTAGTTCAAGTATTTGTTGAGTGCTTTCCATGTTCCAGGTCCTCTTCTGGGCACTGAGAATACACTGGTGACCTAGACAGACCTTGTCTCTGTTCTCTTAGAGTTTTCAGAGCAATAAACAAAAAGAAAATTATGTGATAGCACTTAAGTGCTCTGCAGGGATGTAAAATTGAGAAACACAATCGTGAGTTACCTCTAGATTGACTACTACTCTAGAGTTAGAGTTGTTGACTACTCTAGATTAGATGGTGACGTGATATTTAAGCTGAACACTGGATGCTGAGAAAGAGATGGTCACGTAATTGTTAGAGGGATGAGCATTTGGGCAGAAGGAATAAGTGTGTATCTACAAGCCTGGCATGTTTGAGGTACGGAGAGTTCCATGTGGTAGCGGGCTTGGGTGGTCGGGGGTAGCAGCACAAGGTAGATCAGAGAGGTCGAGAGGTGTTTGATCACAGCGACCCTCCTTAGCCAGACTAAAGAGCATTCTAAGTGCAAACAGGATACCATTAGAGAGTTTGAAGTGGGGGAATGGTGTTGATGTCCCTGGATTGCCATTTTTAAGTAGCTCCCTTTTGACTGTTCTAAGGAGAATGAAATGTCAAGAAGCCAGAGTAGAAGCAGGGAGGTTAGTTAGGAGGCTCTTGCCCTGTGTCGTCCAGGGTCAAGATGACAGTGGCTCAGACAGGTGGAGATGGGATGGTGAGGAGTGAATAGATATTGAGTATGTTTTGGAGAAAACACTAGACTAGTGGAGGCTGAGGGAAGGCGGAATGAAGAATAACTGCTGCAATTTCAGTTGAGCGGCTGGTTAAATTGTAGTGCTGTTTACTGAGATGCAGAAGCTTGGCAGAAAACCAAGAGTTCTGTTTTGGCCATGTTAATTGGAGATTGATAACGGATGTCCCAGTGCAGGGTCAGGCAGGCAGGGGCATGTGTAAGTATGGGTTGCGGTTGTGGGGAGGGGAGAAGCTGCTGACGTGTGGAGGCATTTAAAACTGTGTGGCCTAAGGTGCGTAGATAGGGACATGAAGGAGACAGCCTGAGGTCCCCAGCTGCCAGCAGTGAACTCTCTGAGGAAGGAGAGCCAGCTAAGAAACCTGAGATGTAGAGGCGGAGGAAAACTGGGAAGGTATGTATCATGGAGGCCACTGAAGACAGGATGCAGCATTGCCAGAAAGAGGCAGTGGTCAGCTGCATGCCCAGTGCTGCGGAAAGAGGAAAGAAGCAAAGAGAAATTCCCAATTTTCTTTCCTTGCAGATATGAAAAGTATTTTGTTTTTTATAACAATTTAAGAAAAGTTGTGTTTGTTTTACACTAGGAATTTATTTAGGTGTATTTAAAAGAAGTTACACACCCGTAAGATTTTTCACATAGTTTTATTATCTTATTCAAATGGGTTTTGGTTGACAGAACCTGTGCATACAGCAAAACAGTGTTGTATTCATACTATTTAAATTTTTATTTCTCTAAAATGTATATTTAAAATACATGCTTTTATATTTTTGTTATCCTGTGGTGATGACAAATGACCAAGTATTCATACTTTTCTTTACTTAGTAAGCATATACATTGTTATCCCTGAAAACTTATATCCTGCAATTAGGTAGTTTATATTTGCAAATATTAGTATTTTTATTTTTTTAACTTTTAATTAAAAAATTGTTTTTCAATGTTTAGTTTTGAAAGACAGAGAAAGACAGAGACAGAGTGTGAGCAGGGGAGGGGCAGAGAGAGAGAGGGAAATAGAATCCTAAGCAGGCTCCTGGCCCTGAATTGTCAACACAGAGCCCTGCATGGGGCTTGAACTCAAGAGCCATGAGATCATGACCAGAGCCGAAGTTGGACATGTAACTGATTGAGCCACCCAGATGCCCCTCAAATATTAGTATTTTTTAAAAGACATGAGGAATTTGCTGGAGATATCATAGAATAATTTTCATATATAGATATATTTGTTTCTAATAATACATATCCTGCAAAGTAATTCTTTGCTTAAAATTGATTATCTCTGGGGCACCTGGTTGGCTTAGTCAGTAGATTATGCCATTCTTGATCTCAGGGTTGTGAGTTTGAGCTCCTCATTGAGTGTAGAGATTACTTTTTAAAAAATTTTTAAATAAAGAAATAAATTAAAAAATTGAAATTGATCATCTCTATTAAAAACACAATATCCTTCAGGTGAACTGGGAGATATTAGGACCCAATTCTCAAGAAGCTTTACCACCACAGAACAGAGACATTGCAGACCCAGTGAGTGGATTCTTCTATTTTGGAGAGGGAGAAGGTGGTGTGAGAACCATCACTCTGACAATCTATCCTCATGAAGACATTGAAGTTGAAGAGATTTTCATTATTAAACTTGAACTTGTGAAAGGAGAAGCTAAATTAGACTCCAGATCTAAAGATATTACTATAACAGTAAGTCCAACTTTATTTTTCCCACAGAATTTTGGATTTAATGAATTTATCAAAAAATGCATTTTATATTTGTTGAAACTCCATGGGCTTAAGATGTATCAAAAGTCATAAAACCAGATGAAGTCAGAATAATTCCTATGGACCAGACTTTCTGGTTATTATATTAATTCATTATATAGCTTGATTATTGGTAGTTACTTTTT
Organism: Panthera uncia; assembly: GCF_023721935.1. NCBI lineage: Eukaryota > Metazoa > Chordata > Mammalia > Carnivora > Felidae > Panthera > Panthera uncia. The sequence goes on from NW_026057577.1 coordinate 68,102,074, forward strand.
AAGTGGCCTTCATGTAGTGTGATAAATACTTATTTTGCTCCCTGAGAAAATTTGGTGTTTTGGAAATATTTTTGCACTTTTAGACAGGAGCTGTTTGTTACATCATCCTAAACATTGGGTATCCTTGCTGTGAAAGTACATAAAAGTTATTAACTCAGTCACAAGGCAGATTGTGGGGAGAAAGAATGGTTATTTGTTCAATTAGCGCAATGATTGTGTTGCATCAACTCTGAATTTAGTGTATTTTATATGAATGAACCATTTAGTCCATTAGGGGTAGAAAGTGCTGGGGACCAAGGCTACTGTGAAAATGATCTAGAGAGATATTCTTTTTTTTTTTTAAGCTTAGAAAATAGTCTGGGGTCTGTATCAGTCAGACTTCTCCAGAAAAACAAAGAGAGAGAAAGATTGACTTAAAAAAAATGGCTCACACGTTTGTGAAGGTTGACAAGTCCAAAGTCCATAGAGCAGGCTGGTAGGAAGGTTACGAAAGACTTGCAGTCGTGATCTTGAGTTTGAATTTTGTGGGACAGGTTGGCAGAATGGAAAATCAAGCAGGATTCCTAAATTGCAGTGTTGAGGCAGAATTCCTTTTCTTCTGGGAAGCTCTAGTGTTTGCTCTAAAAGCCTTCAGCTGATTGGAGGAGGCCCACTCACAATATCAAGGGTAATCTCTTTCACTCAAGTCAACCAATTGTAAATATTAATCACATCTACGAAATACTTTCACAACAAAATCTAGGCTAGTGTTTGACTGAACAATTAGACCTGGTAAAGTGAAGCAAACATGAGGCAAATCAAATCAAATTCAGGCATTGAAGTACCATCCTTCTGAGACTCTCCAAATTACAGTTTTCCAGACACTCCCATTACCCTTGGGGAATAAGAACCTACTTGTTTTAGATAACAATCAGTGTACTGAAGAAGCTTTTGAAAAATCAGATAGCTAGGCAGATTATATTCAAGACTTATTTCTGTGTTTCTTTCGTTTCTTCAGCTTATCTGCATATTGATATGTTAGGTACTGTAATTTCATCTGTAGTTGTTATATTATTCATTCTGCTATCTTTTTCTGTTTTTAGATACAGAAGTTTGGCGATCCAAATGGGGTTGTTCAGTTTGCTCCTGAGTCTTTATCTGAGAAGACCTATTCAGAGCCGTCGGCTCTGGAAGGGCCCCTGATCATTACTTTCTTTGTCAAAAGAGTCAAGGGCATTTTTGGAGAAATTATGGTACTATTTTTCATTTGATTTTTAAATAGTGTGACAATTTGCCTAACAAACGTGATTGTGAAGAACAGAGAAACTGTATGTTATGGTAAAAATTTTAGAAGTAACATGAGTTTCAGAGAAGCCGAGAAGGTTCATTTCAGCACCTTTGGGTTCTTCAGCCAACATCAACCTCTAGCTGTTTCTCTAAACCCAGCTATACTTAGATTGAAAAGATCTTTCTCACACTTAGTCATGAAGGGTGTGACTGAATTATTTTGTATTTTCTTATTTGCTCTGATGTTTAACTTTTCCTACTTAAGTCCCTCAATGAGTTTTGTAAATTGCTTAATCTATTCTTTAGAGCTTTATTTCTCAGTATAATTTTCTCATTTACCAACTGATTTTTAAGAGGTTCCATTTGCATGTATATTGACATAGACTGTTTGGGGATGCTCTTGTAAATCATCGGGATGTTTGTCTAACAGATCAAGGTTGTTTGTTTGCTAGCAGAACGTACTTTGCAGTTTCTTTATGAACTTAACTCTTTTCACATATTGGAGATTAACTGGTACTTCCTCAGTGGAAACTTTATGGTTAGGGGTACAAAAATTCTTGGAAAAGAATTTGTAATTCTTGAAATCTTGTAGATATTCCCTTTTTGTTAAAAGTGAACCCAAACAAATTCCAGTGTGAAGCATCAGATTCTCTACTCGCTTTTTATCTTCAAGTATTGTCTGTGATTCAAATGCCTATCAAATACATATTCAGAACTCTAGAATGTATTTATGGAACTGCCATTCCAAAGTTAACTTTGCTTTGCTTTATCTCTTCAAATCATGTTATTATTTTAGAAGTAAAATGAGATTTTGTAATCTTGTCCTGCAAATTGCATACAATAGTCTGAAAGAGTTCATATACTTTCATGATGCTAATGTCATTCTTCCATACTTTCTAAACTGACTATTTGGAGAGTCTGGCTTTGACTATGATGCTGCACAATTCAGAGTTAGTTTTTGTATATTATGGGGGGAAATATAAAGGCTTTTGATTCAATATACTGAATTATGTGACTTTGTTGGATTATTTCCTTTTATTTTAGGTTTACTGGGAAATAAGCAGTGTGTTTGACATTACTGGAGACTTTCTTTCTACAAAAGGATTTTTCACTATTGCTGATGGAGAGAGTGAAGTGAGATTTGATGTTCATTTGCTGCCAGATGATATACCTGAGATTGAAGAAGATTATGTGATCCGGCTTGTTTCTGTAGAGGGAGGAGCAGAACTGGATCCAGAGAAATGCATCACACAGTTCTCTGTTTCTGCAAATGATGACCCACATGGAGTATTTGCTCTGTATTCAGATTACCAGTCAATCCTTGTAGGGCAAAACCTTAGTAGATTCATCCAAATTAATGTAACCCGGCTTGCTGGAACATTTGGAGACGTGGCTGTTGGTTTTCGGATCTCTTCTGACCAAAAGGAGCAGCTAGTTGTTAGTGAAAATTCAGAGAGGCAGCTGGTGGTCAAAGATGGTGCCAGATATAAAGTGGACCTGGTGCCAGTGAGGAGTCAGGTTTGTAGCATTTCTTCAGTTTCCTGACCGTTTCAAGGAGAGGCCTGGCTTATCTCGTTTTCAGCTTAAAATCTTACTGAGATATTTAAATATAACCATAAAAAATGCCATAAAAATGCATAATAATTATTGGATGAGACATGTGCAGTTTATAAATGAATTTAGTATATTCCCATTTGGTAATAACGTATTTTTGTTTAAATGCATCTGACACTTAATGCAGTACTTATTTCTAACATTCCTATAGTTCTTTGGGAAATTGACTCGATGCCCTGACCCTGTTGTATTAATTTCTAGCCTCCATTTCCTGTTTCTGAAAATTTTCCAGACTGGAATAAAGACTGCAAAGCTGGGGAAGTGGGAGATGGATGAACTTGACCAGAATATGATTGTATTAAGTCTCACTGACAAATTAGAAGAGTTTTTAAAAAAATACAGTGTGCCTAAATTATGTAACAAAACATTTTCTTATACCTATCTATGTAATATCACCTTGTGAATGCATTCAAGTTTTAATTTCTGTTAATGAACACCAGGGGACATTCCTTTAGCTTTTCTAGGAATAGCTTCCTATTATTTTATAGTGAGATTTCATTTGACAGTAAGACCTGCCACAGTGAAGATTTGATTATTCTGTTATTTTACTAAGCCATGTGGATAGTACAAAACTATTCTCAGACTATGTGTAGGAAATCCAAAATAAGTGATATATATTACAGGGACTAAAAGCCTTGATCTGCCTAACTCCTAGATTGTCTCTTGTAGTGCATGGTACCTGGAACATTTTGAAGGGTGTTAGTCTTCTTTTCCTTTCACTTGAAAAGATGAATGGTATACAGTTGACCCTTGAGCAACCTGAGTTGAGCTGTGCGGGTTCACTTACATGTGGATGTGTTGCAGCAAATATAGTACAGCACTGTAAATGTTTTTTCCCTTATGATTTTCTTAAGAACATTTTCTTCTCTCCAGCTTGCTTTATTGCAAGAATACAGTAGTAATATGTGAAAACTTATCAAATATGTGTTAATTGACTGTTCATGTTATCAGTAAGGCTTCTAGTCAACAGTAGGCCATCAGTAGTTAAGTTTTGGAGAATCAAAAGTTATATGCATATTTTCTTCTTCTAACTAATATCCCAGTCTTCAAAGAGCAATGCATTATATCTAGAGCATAAGGGAAAAAGGAGACCACTGAAAAAATCTTAACCCTCGATTTCTGCACATGCCCCACCATAACGGCCCAGCCAGTGAACTGTGTGGAGGAAGGGTGCACCCCTAGAAGAGAGGTGGGAGGCACATGCTTGAAGTGAGGACACTGATTTATTTCTGTTTCCTTAGCACTTGATCTATGAGTCATATTCAGTGAGTGTCACTTTGAAAAAATGAAGATTGATTGCATGATTGAAGCATCTGTTATCCTCATGTTACATAACAGTTGAAACTACTAGGGTACATATTTTGCACATTTGGAGGACTGTGGTGTATGTTTAAGTACATTATATTTAAAAGAAGAACAGACTCCACAAAAATGGTTATTTTTGCATTCAATAAAGGTGTACAGAGTTTTTAGTAATAGTCCAGATTATGAGATGACTTGGAGGCTTATGCATTATCAACAACCATGTTTCTGTGGGAAAATGCTTTGTAAATTTAAAAAAAAAATCCATTTTAGAGTAACATTAATTTTTAAATTCAGAATTTCCCTTTTTTAGTTAGATTTGAAAACTTTAAAACTTTGTAATCTAATACATTTTATTAGTAATTTTTATTTATCCAAAATATTCGGATGATCAGTACACCTACATCATTATCCGTTTTGAGTAAATCTCATTAGCATAGTAATTATCACTCGATGGAGAAGAAGAAAGTGAGTTTTAGATGCTGACTGTTCACCAGTGCGCTCTTTTATTCCTGTGGTACATGATTCCATTACTAATGTGACTTCTGTGATTGTTATCATTCTTGAGGCATTTGGACACACATGGAAGATTTGCAAATTTGTGTTTTTACACTCGATCACTCTTCACCCCATAGTCTTTGTACTTGTGATTTGTTTTATGACCTGAGGGAAAAGACATATATTGATGAAACTGTATGCAAGGACCGTGAGATGTTGTGCTAATGACTCCTGTCAAATGTCAGTATTTTTCTCTGAAAATTATTTTTTATACTACTAAAGAAGTCATTGATACTGATTGTTTATAGGTCTTCTTATCCCTGGGCTCTAATTTCACCTTGCAACTGCTGACTGTGATGCTTGTCAGTGGGCGTTTCTACGGCATGCCAAAAATTCTCCAGGAAGCAAAATCCACTGTCCTTCCTGTCCCTGAGAAAGCCGCCAATTCTCAGGTAATGAGTCCAGGGTGTGTAACCGTCGTAGAACCACTAGAGGGCAGCTTTCACAGGAAGGATTAAAAAGATTCTTAGACCTAAAATTGCTCAAGATTCATTATTTCCTTAAATCAGTATCAAAGTAGATGCACTGATTATAGATGCATTGTATGAAAGTAATTTGCCAATTTTTGGCATTTTCCTTTTTGGAGATTTAGAAAGTTTGTGTCTCACAGAATGTGAATATAAGGATTTTTAAAATAACCGTCACCTAGAATAAAAATTTCCAGGTTTTTGTTGTTGTTGTTAGTGAATATTTCATATTGAGATATTTTATGCTAAATAATTAAAATTAGAACAAAACATCAGTTAATATTTCAGACTTTTTCATTTACTCATTGTGAATATTTTTCTTTCATTTTGAGAGCCCTTTTTATTGTGCCACGTTTGTGATGTTGGAGATAAATCGTGATAGGATCCTGTGACTTGGTTGTCCCTGCATATTTGAATCTTCTACAGGAGTTCAGTGTGGGAAAGAGTGTTTCCTAATCACTTTGTAAATTCACAGGAGAACAAAGAATAACTTGAGGGCTTTAATTCCTATGTAGGCAGATTCTGTCAGTATACGAGCAAGGCAGAGGCTGTTGTCTCTGGCTCATGGTAATGTGTGAATTTGTTAGACGGTTCCTGGGTGGCTCAGTCAGTTAAGTGTCCGACTTCAGGTCAGGTCATGATCCCATAGCTTGTGTGTTCAAGCCCTACATCACGCTCTGTGCTGACAGCTCAAAGACTGGCACCTGCTTTGGATTCTGTGTCTCCCTCTCTCTCTGCCCCTCCCCTGCTTGCTCTTTGTCTCTCTCTCTCTTGATCTCAAAAATAAGTAAATATTAAAAAAAAAGTCTGGAATATTGAAGAAAAATAAAATGGGGCAAATGAGTCTTAATATAGAACTGTCAATCATATGGTATCCCAATTTATTGGTATTGGGACCAAAAGAGGTAAACTGAGTTATCCAAATCACAGTGTGAAGCCAGGAATCTGGTTTTATTTTTACTTATTGGCCAGAAATTATTTCATCTATAAATCATTTTTAAGTCCCAGAGTTTCCTGAAAAGGTTACCCTTAAAACAAGATCTTACTTGATATGGATGAAAAAGATGATTATTTTATGATTTAAAAAATCTTTGGAGGTTTCTGGTCCTCAAAAAAATATTAAATTGAGTCAAAGAGCTGGAAAGAATCTTAATAGAAAATCTAGTGTATGGTGCTCATTTTACAAATGAAGAATTTATTATTATATCTTGGAAAGAAGTCAGATTTCAGTTCTAGATAAACCAGATTCTATAAAAACCCATGAACAAATCATTAAAATTTTTAATCTTTTGCTTTCATTTTTAACAAATTACATTTGTCTTTTTTGGGTCTTGTAAATTCAGAGGATTATATTTTGATTAAAAAAAAGGTATAAACTATCATTGGAGTTACAAAATTGAATAAATTTCCAAATCTCAGATGTCATTTTATTTTTTTTATTTTATTTTTTTAATGTTTATTTATTTTTGAGACAGAGAGAGACAGAGCATGAATGAGGGAGGGTCAGAGAGAGAGGGAGACACAGAATCTGAAGCAGGCTCCAGGCTCTGAGCTGTCAGCACAGAGCCCAACGCAGGGCTCGAACTCACGGACTGTGAGATCATGACCTGAGCCGAAGTCGGCCGCTTAACCGACTGGGCCACCCAGGCGCCCCTCAGATGTCATTTCTTAAGCATTACTCTTGAATTGAATATTTTCAAAACAAGAAAATAGATTGTATAAACAAAGAGAAAGTTGACTTATAACTGACTGTTTAGAAAACAGGAATGTTTAGAAAGAAATAAAATATTCTAAGCATGTTTTTTCTCAGGTTGGTTTTGAATCTACTGCTTTTCCACTCACGGACGTCACTGCGGGAACAAGCCACGTTGTGATTTCTAGGAGAGGCACATATGGCTCTCTCGTGGTTGCCTGGGTGGCTGGATATGCTCCTGGGTTAGAAATCCCCGAATTCATTGTTGTTGGCAATATGACCCCAAAATTAGGTGAGTTGTAGCTTTTCTAAGATCTGCCCTATAGGACATGGAGATGTGTAATTGGCCACTCATTTTCTTGGACTGTCGTTACTCTGGATAATGAACTGTGTTTCGTTTTTGTTTTTTGCTTCTTAATGTTTATGTTTTAAAGAGAGAGAGCAAGCTGGGGAGGGGCAGAGAGGGGTGGGGGGGGGGGAGGGCAGAGGACCCAAAGCAGGCTCCATGCTTGCAGCAGAGACCCTGATGTGGAGCTCAAACTCATGAACCACGAGATCATGACCTGAGCCACCCAGGCACCCCTTGTTTTTTTTTAATGTTTATTTATCGATTTTGAGACAGAAAGCAAGCAGAGGAGGGGCAGAGAGGGAGAGAGAGAATCCCAAGCAGGCTCCGTGCTATCAGTGTGGAGCCTGACCTGGCTCTACCACACAAACCACGAGATCGTGACCTGAGCTGAAACCAAGAGTTGGACACTCAACTGACTGAGCCACCCCAGCGCCCTGAACCATTTTTCTTTTCTTTTTATTTTTCTTTTTTTAAGTTTATTCATTTATTTTGAGAGAGAGACAGTGTGGGTAAGGAAGTGGCAGAGAGAGAGAGAGACAGAGAGAGAGAGAGAGAGACACTCCCAATCAGGCACTGCACTGTCAGTGAGGTTCAAACTCACAAACCCTGAGATAATTAATGACCTGTGCTTAAGTCGGATGCTTAACTGACTGAGCCTCCCAGGTGCCCCACCATTTGTTTTCTAATACACTGCTTTCATATTTGAGTGATTAGAGTTGGTAAAAATGAGAAACTTTATTCAATCAAAATAAAAACTTCATACCTCACCTGGAAATAGTGGTCACTAAGCAGATGATTCTGTCGATATATTAGTTTATTAAAAGTAGTTCTAAAAACTTAATGTGCCTGTATAATATTAAAAAAAGGTAGAACTTTGTATTCATTTATGTGTTCACCTGAATATTTCTCACAATAGAGTGGCTGTTGCTTCATTTTCTTTCTTTCTTTTTTAATTATAACGTTAGCTCTGTGAGGGTCACTGAGACCTAAATGTTAGATGATGTGACCTCTACCATGCGGAACAGACAGGGATTGAAGGCAGAACTTGTGGCGTAATGACCTTTCTCTAAGTTTACTTCCCCTTCTGCCTTTTTAAATGTTTTAACCTTTTGTAGACTGTCACAGAATTTTGGAAAAGACAGTATTTTACTGCATTTTTAAGAGTTGTATCCCAGTGTAAGAACTCATAAATAATACCCTGATACTCTTGTCCTCTTCCCTCCCAGGGAGCCTTTCATTTTCTCATGGAGAACAAAGTAAAGGAGTCTTGCTGTGGACATTTCCCAGTCCTGGTCGTCCAGAGGCCTTTGTTATTCACCTCTCTGGGGTGCAGAGCAGTGCCCCTGGTGGGGCTCAACTTCGGTAAGATCCTCAACCAGCAAAACAAAGAGAATTTTCAACCCAATTCTCAACCAGTAAAATCTCTGAGGAACAGTGTGGAATTTAGCAGTTGAAACAGAAGAAGACACAAGGATCACTTTCCTTGAAGCAAATGTGAGAACAGTTTTAGTGTAGAGCAACACATGGCCTGCATGCCAAAGATGCCACAGAGGGAGGCTGACTTTCCTAGAGTCACCGCCCTCTGCTTGCTTTGAAGAGAGTTCTTCCTGTCCTCTTACTCCATAGTGTTGGCCTAGGTAACGCCTCCAACAAAAACCGTGATGGCAAATCATCTGTTATTAAAGGAGGCTGTCTCCTGAGAATTTGCCAGAAAATTTTCCCAAGGGATTAAGAATAAGAATAGGCATAGCAGGGTTATAATGTGACTTGTACTGGTGGCTCTTTTGAGTTTAATTTAAATCAGTACATTTGCAGATAAATATGTCCCAGTCAAAAGCAATTTACTTGTCTCATACCTGCGATGGGGTTGATCAGAATAGCAGAGGGCAGACCTTTAAGGTGGACTCATGGATTTAGTCCTGGCCCTGCCACTTATTTGCTGTGTGACTTTGGGAAAGTTACTTGATCTTTCTTCTCTTCACTTTACTTACTAGGAAAATGGTGGAAAGGTGTGGGCAAAACCAGCGTGTGTTCAAGTATGTTTGTATGTATGTTTAGATTTAAGAGATCTTGGTTGGCACAATCAAATATTTAAAAAGTATCTTAAAATGTTTTTTAAATATTTAAAAAATGTTTGGCCACAGAATGTAATGCTGGGTAAGAAATTTAAATGCTTTTAACAATAACAATAGTTAACAGTTTTATAGTGCTTATGATAGGTCAGGCATTGTTTTGAGATACATATTTCAGGGCACCTGGGTGGCTCAGTCGGTTAAGCGTCTGACTTCAGCTCAGGTCATGATCTCACAGTTCGTGGGTTCAAGCCCTGCTTTAGGCTCAGTGCTGGCAGCTCAGAGCCTGGAGCCTGCTTCAGATTCTGTGTCTCCCTCTCTCTTGGCCCTTCCCCCACTCACACTCTATTTCTTTCTCTCTCAAAAATAAACATTAAAAAAAGATATATTTTATAATTTGTATATATGGTGTTATATATGTCTTAATTATATTTTATATGTATGCATGTATGTTTACTATGACTTTACAACAACCATATGACATGGATACTATTATTAGTCCCATTAGATGAAGAAAGAACTCATAGATATGTAATGTACCCCCCATCACACAGCTTATAAGGTTGGGACCATAATTTGAACCCAGGCTGCCTTCTACTTTCTGAGCTCTTAACCGCTATGCTATGTGTTGAGAGATAGGTGCTTGACACTAGAGAGTGATGGGCTCTGGGGTGTCCTCCCTAAAGGATTAAAAAAACTGATTAAACAACAGGTAAAAAAAAAACAAAACTGTTAGCCAAAGAAATTATGTCTGTGATCTAAATTCTCTTGATGGGCCACCTGTGTTACCTCTGGCATAACCGTTAATTCACAACAAAACTCCATAAGAAAAAGCTAAAGATAAATCACTCATTTATGGATGTTTCTTCAAATTCACATGAAAAATTTTAGCAAAAACTGTGTGAGAGAATAGTCCCATTACTGGCCAGCTGGAAGAAGCAAGGATTTTGCATTTAATAGGGATGGCCATTTCTATTTGGTAGATAAGAAATCTGGCTGACATCCAGAGCATCCTGAGTTTTTGGCTCCCTGTGTACTTATCATAAGAGAGAGCCTCCTGTTTCAAATTCTTCAGAGAACTGCTCTGGGATAAACTAGATATACAGGCCAGAGACCTGTATGTTCTTCACTGGGCTAATAAAACTTGTCAGGGCTTGTCACCCATGATCACAGCTTCTCTTCTTACATTTCTTGTGTTCTGGTGTATTCACTAATGCGTAAATAGGGTTTTGTGGAATTTGAAAGGGCATGCCATTTTTAAGGTGCCTCTCATGAGGGGCACCTCGGTGGCTCAGTAGGTTGGGTGTCCAACTCTTGATTTCAGCTCAAGTAATGATCTCCTGGTTTGTGAGATTGAGCCCTGTATCAGGCTCTGCCCTGAAAACGTGGAGCCTGCTTGGAATTCTCTCTCCCTCTCTCTCTGTCCCTCCCCAATGCACACATGCATATGCATATGCACTCTCCCTCTCAAAATACATAAATAAGATGCCCTCATGAGAAGCACCTTAAATATTTGAAAAATGAATCTCTACAATAGTATTCCTTTTTTTCATCTGTTCTTTCATGTTGTTTTTTTCCAGATCAGGGTTCACCTTTGCTGAAATTGAACCAATGGGAGTCTTTCAATTTTCCCCTAGTTCAAGAAATGTCATCGTGTCAGAGGATACACAGATGATTAGATTAAATGTCCAAAGACTCTTTGGGTTCCACGGCGATCTTATTAAAGTTTCTTATCAGACAACTGCAGGCAGTGCAAAGCCCATGGAAGACTTTGAGCCTGTTCAGAATGGGGAACTACTTTTTGAAAAATTCCAACCTGAGGTCAATATTGAAATAATCATTATTAACGATCAGCTTCCTGAGGAAGAAGAAATGTTTTACATTAATCTTACTTCAGTAGAAATGAAAGGATTACAAAAGTTTGATGCTGATTGGAGACCACACCTGAATCTAGATTTCAGTGTGGCATTGATCTCAATATTGGATAATGATGACCCGGCGGGAATGGATGTTTCTTTCCCTGAGACAACTGTGGCCATAGCAGTTGACACAGCTCTCATTCCTGTAGAAACTGACTTCTCAAGCACATACCCTGACACAACCATGATAAATGCTGTTCCACAGCCCTCTGAAATGGTTGCCATTGTTCCTGAGGCAACTGGTGTATCCGCCATCCCTGAGAAACTTGTCACTGTCCCTGATACATCTGCCTTGCCTGGGAAGCCCGAGGTGTCCACTGTGACTGCAAATGTTTCCATCCATGGAACATTTAGTCTTGGGCCACCTGTTGTTTATGTTGAAGAAGAGGTGAAAAATGGTACATCTAATGCTGTAGAAGTTTTGATCCGAAGAACTGGTGGGTCTACTGGCAACGTCAGCGTAACAGTTAAAACTTTTGGTGAAAGATCTTCTCAGAAGGAACCAAATGCATTGCCCTTTCATGATATCTATGGAATTTCCAACCTAACGTGGGCAACTGAAGAAGAAGATTTTGAAGAACAAACTGTTACCCTTACATTTGTAGATGGAGAAAGAGAACATAAAGTATTGGTTCAAATTTTGGATGATGATGAGCCCGAGGGGCAAGAATTCTTCTATGTGTTTCTCACAGACCCTCAAGGAGGAGCACAGATTGTGAAGGGGAAGGATGATGGTGGATTTGCAGCCTTTGCCATGGTCATTATTACAGGTATAATGGAGATAAAAATGTACTTTTGTGGTAAAAAATTTGTAATAATATTACTGTCTTAAATTTAATTTGAGAGGGTGACTTACTTGAATTGCTCATAGTTATTCATTAATCCATTGTTTTCTTGTGGCAGGAACCCATAACATGAACTCATGATATTATTCTGGGGCGCCAAGCTCGAATTTAATTGTACTGTAAATGTCACTTAGCTCAGATCTAGTTAAACAATCTATAAATTTATACTTTCACAGTATTAGGAAGACCATAAAAATGCTTAAGACCATGTTCTTCTACTGGAAAATATTTAATTTAATTATCCAAACACATGATTGCATATCCTTTTGTGAAACCTCATTCTGCATTTCTGAACCACTTTCAATAATCCATCCCCAAATCTAAGTCTCAATGCTAGGAAATTCTTTATGTTGGGAAATAGATGAAAACTCTTTTATTTTGTTCTCCTTTTGAACCATTGCAGTTTTTATAACTTCTTTACTATTGGGTATATAAATTACAATAGATTAAAAATATACTGATTTTTTAAGAGTTTCTTATACAGCTTCTAAAATGTTTCAGTGATAATTGGTAGTTTTCCTCTGAAATCATACTGTGTTTCTTAAAGTTGTTTAGCTCAGCTTGTCAGTATCTTACCCTAATTAGAGTATTGACGAGGCCATCTTATGATTCTTACCTACTCTGCTCTTTTTTATAAACATTTATGAATTTTACACAGTGCTTCAGAGTTTCAGATGACACTATGATAAAATAGTGTAGTGGAAAGGAAACTAAATGTCATGGCTCCTATATTTATGGACCACATCAACCATTAATTGGGAGACTTGATGAAATCATTTAGTGTCTACTCTTTATGTTTCTATTTTATAAAAGGAAAATTTTAGAATAAACATTTTTATGTACCCCTTTAGGATTTGATGCCTCCTAGAATTTTTATTTTAGCCATTCAGTAGTAATTAAATCATAATTTTGCAATTATATAACTTCCTTTTATACCCAGCCAGAATTGTCATTTATTCCCATTCCTCTAGTTTATTGAGTATTGTAAGTTGTAATTCTGTTCACCAAGTTATTTACTGATTTTGATTCAGTTTAGGTTAATGCATCTATATTTTTCTATCAAAATTATTTTGACACTCAGTATCCTCCTCCCCCATGCTATAGGATAGATATTTAATTATAGTTATTTGAATATGACGAGGGATCCATGAAAATATTTAGCAGCTAGTGTGGCAGAGGCCCAGACCAGTCAAAATGGTTGCCAGAGGCTCCTTGATATCCTAAGCATTTCCCCAGTAGTTACTGGATTGTGGAGACATCTTGTGGCCCTGGTTACAGTGTCAGGAGAGGGTGCTTCGGGTGCTCAGAAAAGCAGCTGTGTACATGTGGAACGGAGGTGCTCCTCACTCAGTATGGCGTACCAATACCAGTGCATAGCCGTGTGGCATGCCAACACCATACTGATGTGACATACCAGTGCCTACCCATATACCAGCCCTGAGCCTAACTCACCAGGCAAACAGTCACTCAGCTGAACCTTGATGAGGTTCTCTAATGTTTATTCCCTACATAGGGTACACTGGCGATACACATAGGGCAAATGATAACTCCTCACCATACCTACCTCTTACTGTCACGTGATGTAATCTATGTGACAACATCCGAAGTACATTTGCATGGTCATATACCCCAGGTTCCCTTATTTGTCTTCTTTACTCCTGGCTTTTTATTTTAAATTTTATTTAATTTTAATGTTTTTTTTTTTTTTTTACTTTTGAGAGAGAGAGAGAGCGAGCATGAGCAGGGGAGAGGCATAGAGGGAGACACAGAATCTGAAAGGGGCTCTGGACTCTGAGCTGTTAGCCCAGAGCCTGACATGGGGCTCGAACTCATAAGCTACGAGATCATGACCTGAGCCAAAGTCGGATGCCCAACAGACTGAGCCACCAAGTGCCCCATCTGGCTTTTTATTTTAAAATAATATTTCCTTTTTAACGACATTAGTTTTTCCCATTCTTCTTATCTTTCGCTAATCTGCATAGTCTTTTCACATTTAGACTTTAGAACAAACTTTCAAAATAATATCGGGAGAAAATAGTTTATCATTTAGTTTTGGGTTTGATCATTAGCATATTACAAGTCTTAATTCATCTTACTAGAAACTTGACATCATTTTATGATCGTAGATGTGGCACGGGAAGCATTGTGTTCATCAGAACCATGCTCAGTGCTGTATCACTGGAAAAGAAAATGAAGGTTCTGCTTGTGAAAAGTTTATATTCTATTTGGAGAGACAAATCCCCACCAAAATGACAAGGAAACTGTTGCTACCAAAGAAAAAAGTTGCTGACAGTTTCGGATGCAGGGCTAAGAAGTGATTGCAGTGATTAATGAGTGAGGATGAAGACTGGCAGTCCGGCTGAAACGAGGCACACATGAGACACCAGGACAAAATGGTTCATCACCTGCATGTCCCTAATTAATAGGCTCCACATCTACTCACACTTCAGACCTGCAAAGTAAGGGCTGGTGACTCCTGGAGCTCCCTCATTGGGACCATTAGGTGGTTTGCTGTTTCCTTACCCTGACCCCTAACTTCAGAGGTTCTGTCTCCTTGGAACCCCAGCAGTGAGGTTGCACAGTGACGGGCACAAGTGGTTTTTGAAGCTAATTGTTTGGGGTCATTGCTTTTAGGATCACTTTGCAAAACTGGGTCATTGAGAAATAGAAAGCAGCAGGCAGGAACTGTTTACTGGCATATCTCTAGTCTGAGAAGCTAGCTTACATGCTGGCAAAGATTTGGAGTGACTGTTTTAGTGCAGTGTGGTCCCTTGGTTTGCTCGAGTTTAAACACAGTTTGTAGTATGATGGTGCATGTAACCTCCAGTGTTGCTCAGAGTTGCTTCTTTTACTCAGAGATACTTAGGAGTTCCTTAATAGTTATGTTTTTCTCTGGGGGAAATAACCAAATGCATAACATGAATGGTCTTATAGGAAGGAAAATCAGTTAAATGCAGTTCATTATTCAGCAAATATTCATTAAACACTTACAATATGCTGGACACTGTTATGGATACTGAGAATACAGCAGTAAACAGAAACGTTGCTACTGTGGTAGAATATACTAACTTTCAACAGTAAACATATGTAAAATGTAAAGGGCTATCAAATATAAAATAGTCTCATCAGAGAGAAATGAGCATGTGTCAATGTGGAATATAGGAAATTATGTTTTCTTTCTTCTGGTCTTATGTTCTCAAGGTGTCACCTACCTTGGTATTATCATTTTGATTCTAGTCTACTTTTAGTAAAGATCTTTAAAAATTGTAACTGCCCCTACTCACTTAATATTTCTCACTTCTATACCGTCTGAGCTGGAAAGATTAGCAAAGCATTGGAGATCTTCTAGAGTCTTGAGTATATTATAACCCTCCTTTTTACTTATCAGGGAGTGATCTTCACAATGGCATCATCGGATTCAGTGAGGAGTCCCAGAGTGGACTGGAGCTGGGTGAAGGAGCTGATAAGAACAGACTGCATCTTACTGTCACACGGCAACCAAACAGGTATGTTGATACATATATATGTAGCAGATATAACATCCTATGTGTCTGTATAGTATCTGATTTGAATTCATAAAATGGTAAAAACAGGATGAAATGCTGATAGAAGGTCATGTGGAATTTGGTATGTCAGTGTTCGGATGCTGTAGTTGCTAATCTGTGATTTAACACACTTGGTTAATGAGTGTGACTTTGGGCCACCTTGAATATTTTGTACTTCATAAAGTACCATACAGACAGAAGATTATGGAAAGTCATCACTTCAGCAAATTTACTATTCTCTGATCACTCCACGTACACAACTATTTTATTAGGGAAACATGGAGTATCAAAATTTTGCTTGCAACTTAATACTCCACAGTACACATCTTCTGAATGCTCATCACAGACATACATGTGTTATGTACCCATGTACATGGGTGTAAATTATCTTTTCCATTTTGGGCCTAAATTCTCTGGAAATGTCGGTCATCTCTTGCCCTTTGTTTTTATAATAACGGTCCTTTTTAGCAGTAGTGTGTTTCCCTTAGAAGAATTGTTGTGAAAAGACAAAGAACACTTACTTGAAGGCAGGGGTAAGTGAGCATACTAGGCAGAGAGATACTATTTGTTTCCACGTTCTTGATACATAGTAGTTTAAGAAGTACTTACTCAGGTTTGAATAGAGTGTGGTCAAAGAATGCCACGTAAACTCTGGCCTTGATTTTTTAAGGGTAATGATTAGGTGAATTGGTTACCTTCAGCTTTATCAGTGGTCAAGGAAGTGCTATGCTTTGGGTGAAGAGGTACACTTAAGCGCAATGATACGTTCTGCATTAGACACAGGGATAACACTCTCTGCTATTGCATTTGCATAGGTTTTGCTTTGTTCCTAGGGCCTTTGAAGATGTCAGGATCTTTTGGCGAGTCACATTTAACAAAACAGCTGCCGTACTCCAGAAAGATGGTGTGAACCTGATGGATGAACTTCTATCTGTATCAGGGACCACAACCTGTACAGTGGGTCAAACAAAGTGCCTTGTCACCATTGAGCTCAAACTGGGGAAGGTAAGAAATGATGAGGAACTGTGTTTTCAACTTCTAATTATATTTCTGCAGAATTAATAATTTTAGAGTCACTTTATTGCAATTTACACATTGGTTATGTGGAGATTCTTTGTGCCTCGCCTAGCCATAATATCTAAATCTCTTTTCTAGGTAACAGACTTGAGACTTACAAATTATTACATAATGAATTTTTTAAAATATTTATGTTTTTATTTTGAGAGAGAGAGAGACAGCACAAGCAGGGGGAGGGGCAGAGAAAGAGAGAGAGAGAGAGAGAGAGAGAAGAGAGGAGAGAGAGAGAATCCCAAGCAGGTTCCATGCTGTCAGCACAAAGCCTGATATGGCTCAACCCCACAAACCATGAAACCACAACCCGAGCTGAAATCAAGAAACAGATGCTCAACCAACTGAGCCACCCAGGTGCCCCTATATTATGAATTTTTTAATAAGCTCGTCAGTTGCGCACCTAAAACTAATACATTATATGTCAATTTTATCTCAGTAATACCAAAAAATCTCATCAGTTTTCTCCATTTCTGCTTCTTGTCATTTTCGAGGTTCTTCTGGGGCCACATGCTCATTGTGTGAATGATGCCTTGAATCATTTTCAGTCTAAATGTTTAATGTTTTGCTCTTATCATACCCATAATTTTGCCTAAATCATGTTATATCCATAGATTTCATCCATAGAATGAAAGTTCTCTCATTCTTTATTCATATATGGAGAGAGTTCACTTTTGATCTACCATTCTTGGTGAATGTTTGGATAAATTTCTATGCATTTGTATTTTACATGGCACTCAGGAGACAGGCAGGCCCTATCTTTCCATAGGAATCTGCATTATTCACATGGTATTAGTCACTGATGACTTACCAGAGCTTAAGTCTTTTAGTAAATGTGTGTGACCTTTTTTTTTTTTTTTTTTTTTTTTAATGACTGTTTGGCGATAATTTAATGCCTAGGGAGCACTCAGTATTTTTTGTCCACTACTTAATTTATTACAGTCAAATATTTAACATAAAAACTAGCCATAATATTATGAATGTTCAAAAGTATCAAGGTTTTGGGGGCGCCTGGGTGGCTCAGTCGGTTAAGTGTCCAACTTCGACTCAGGTCATGATCTCACGGTTTGTGAGTTTGAGCCCTGTGTCGGGCTCTGTGCTAACAGCTCAGAGCGTGGAGCCTGCTTCAGATTCTTTGTGTCCTCCTCTCTCTGTCCCTCCCATGCTCATGCTCTGTCTGTCTCTGTCTCTCAGTAATAAATAAACGTTAAAAAAAATTTTTTTAAAGTATCATGGTTTCTTTCTCCATGCCACACACTTCAAACAGCAGAAAAAGTATGCACAAATGCAATTATTCCAAAACGTGTAACTATGCTTAAATCCATTCTAAATAGCAATGTTGTAGATTTCATTTTTTTTTCATTTTTTTCTCTTATTTTTTCACTTTCTGAGGATCCCTGTACCAGTGATATTGATCTTCCCTAAGGTTACACTAGTATTTATTTTCATACCTTCCTGGAATTGTAATAATTTTACTGGCTCCAAAAGAGAAATAATACCTATTTTAGGAGGTTATGTATTCTTGGTTATCACTACTTTGTTCTTTGTTGGTATTATGGGTCCTGGTTCTTGTCTAAAGTTGTTTCACGTAAGAATTGCTGGTCATCTGGTTGGGATCTATTTTATGACTTCACTTGTTAGATCATTAGATTTTTTTTTTTTAAGCTCATGCCTCAGAGGTTGATTTTTTTTTTAATACCATATTTTTCTTCCAGAATCCTTTATTCTTTGAACTTTGCAGTGCCAGCTTTACGTTAATCTTGCTTTATCATTCTTGTGACAGGAGCTGGTCTATTAGAGGTATTGGGAATATATACCTTGTTAGTGTCTTGTTGTATTTAGGAGGGCAATCTGGAGGCTTCATCTCATAAAAGATGAGATAACCAGCCTGTGTTCTTAGGGCATCTCTTTAGCTCTTCTCTTCTGTGACATTGGAACACACAGTTGTGTAATCTTTCACCTTATGTGTGACTACCAGCATTCTTTACCTTCTGACTGGTTTTCATCTTTATTTATATGTGTTTCATAGGTCCGAACAATTTATTCCTGTTATTGGTACAATTCTTACTCCTTCTAGGAATGTTGTCTTATTCACATTTTTTATTAGCTCTTTGCTACTTACGTATGCAAAGAATGTTTGTCATTCTTTAATAAATGAACACATATTTAATAAAAGGCATAAATATCCAGGTACGTTAACAGTCTCCTTCACATTAAAGTTAATAAAATATTCAGTACATACTTTATATTCACATTTATTTTCCATTATAATCATTTTTTACACACTATGGTAACTTTTCTCCTTTAAGTATCATTATAGACTCAAATTCAACTACTTTTTTCAATTAAAAAATTTTATTGAAGTATAGTAGACACAAAGTATAGTTTCAGGTGTACGGTGTAGTGATTTGGCAAGTCTCTATTTTATATTTGTGCACAATGCAAGTATCGCTATCTTTAGCTACCATATAATGCTATTACAGTATCACTGACTGTATTCCTTATGCTCTACCCTTCACCCATGTGACTTATTCCATAACTGGAAGCCTGTATCTCCCACTCCCCTTCACCTGTTGTGCCCGGTCCCCTATCCCCCTTCTCTCTGGTAGTCACTAGTTTGTTCTATGTATTTATGGGTGTGTTTCGGCTTTTATGTTTGTTTGTTCATTTGTTTCATTTTTTAAATTCCACGTACAAGTGATGAAATCACATATGGTATTGGTCTTTCTCTGACTTATTTCTCTTAACATAAATACCCTCTAGGTTTATCAACTAATTTTAATTACTTACTGAATGACTTTCTTTTCACTCCTCAAATAGCCATGGCATGGCCACTGAAAGTCCTATTAAGATCGTTTTCTGGTCTTTTCCTATTATTTTAAAGTTCTGTGGGCATCTGGGTAGCTCAGTCAAACTTCAACTCATGATTTTGGCTCAGGCCATCATCTCGCGGTTCGTGAGTTCGAGCCCACATCAGGCTCTGCACTGACAGCGCTGCACCTGCTTGGAATTCTTTGTGTCTCCCTCCCCCACTCATGCTCTCTCTCTCAAAATAAAAAAATAAACTTAAAAACAAAATAAAACTCCGGAAGTATTTTTGCTTTATGGCAATAACATATATCTCATAGCCATTCTGATTTTTCCTGATCTAAGACATCCAATCAACTACCATCCAAGGAGTTGATTTATTTCATCCAGAAGAGTTGTAGAGATCTAAATATACGTTCTAGATACACATGGGAGTTGGTGGTTGGCAAAGGTGCCGCTGCTGTGGGCCACCTTACTAGTGATAGAGCTAGAAAATATTTTAAAAATATTAAGTCCCACTGATTTTATCTAATTTAACGTATCATTTTATCATACTTTATTTTTCTTGAGGAGTTTCATTAGCTGCTAATAGTTTCTGTTGTACCAAAATTTCAATATTCAAAACATTTGATGTTATTCTACTTGGAAACATGTAAGTCCTCTTCTAGGCCTTTTTCAAAAAGTTTCATGCCTTCAACCCCCAACAACCCCATATTTCCTAACTGTCCCTTAGGGACTAATCAAAATACTGCTAACTCCATGATGCCTCCCCTGATATCTCCAGTTAGAATTCTTAAGTCTCTTGGGGCACCTGGATGGCTCAGTCGGTTAAGTGTCCAGCTTCAGCTCGGGTCATGATCTTGCAGCCCGTGAGTTCGAGCCCCATGTCATGTTCTGTGCTGACAGCTCAGAGCCTGAAACCTGCTTCAGATTCTGTGTCCTCCTCTCTCTGTCCCTTTCCCGCTCACGTCTCTCTGTCTCTCAAAACCAAATAAATATTAAAAAAAAAAAAAAAAAAGGGAATTCTTAAGTCTCTAAATTTACAGACTTGGTACCTTTTTTTATGGAAGTTACTGGTTATATGTAGGGTTAAAACTTATGCATATTTTATCTTGACAGTTGGACTCTTACCTGATTGAAAATTAGAACATGATTTTATTCATCTTTACATTCCTCCCATCATCTTCCATAAATATGTGTTGCATAGAGGAGTTATTGACAAGTCTATTGTGCATTTTATTTCAAATAGGATTTTTGGTAAATTGCAATCTTGACTAGATCTCACTAGACTTAAAACTTGTATCTCATACACAGATGTCAATCTTGTAAGAAAGATCTTTTGAGATCAGAGTTCAATCCTATATTGCTATTTGGATAAATGTCTTTATGAGTCTTTTGCTGACTTCATTCTTGTAAAGTGATACTAGTCAGTATTTAGAGATAAAAATGATTTTCATGGAGTAGAAATACCTTATTGGTGACAGCAGGCAGGTACAGTAGGTAAAGATCCTGAAAGATAGAGAAGTTATGCTTTCATCCTATTTGAAGGAGGTCTCTACCTGCAGGAGAGAGAGGGAAAAGAAAAAAGGCAAGCAGAGGTGGTCTTGGAGAAGCTGAAAGGAAGGGAGATAGGCTGGGTAGAGTTGTAGGTGGGAGAAGAGAGAGACTGCTTCCTCTGGGCTTGCTCAACTGGCAGGAGATACCAAGGGAAGTCCTAAATACTAAAGATATTATAATTATGGATTAAGGGAACGTGGTGGACAGTACACAGGATGCTAGCTATGTATATCCTTTTTCCTAATGAGGGCAATGCTACTAAACCCATATCTAAGTAGTTTCAGTTAGATAAGAGAAAGAATTTGGTCTCACCTCTTACTTCTCTAATATAATGCCCAAATCATAGAGTTAAATTTTCTTCTGCATCCTGAGAAGCAGCTAATTTTCAAAGCATTTTGCTCTCATTGTCTTCCCAGCTGTCAAAAGGCAAGGTACAAGTAAGAGTAATACACATGCCAGTTTCAGTAAGAGGAAGTTTAGAAGGGTGAAGAAGGAAGAAGGTTTTATGCTTAGAAGAATAAAAAAATTTTTTCCAAAATGTATGGTTAGCTTCTAATACACATTTTAACATCTCACATTTTGTGACTAGAAGGAAACTTCTTACCATTCCAGTTCAAGTTCTTCTTTTTATGTACGATAAACTGATACCTAGAGATGTAAATGAGACTGATTCAGTGACCATGTTCTTCTCTAGTAGGCTTTGAGAGATTATTTGGAGGTCCTAGCAGACCTAAGAACCAACCATCTCCTCGTTTTTAAATAAAGAACAGGCTTCAAGGGTACTGAACTTATTTAGGAAAGTAGTGGTAAGAGTTTACGCTCTGATGATAGAACACCTGGGTTCAAATCTTAGCTCTTCCCTCAATTAGCTCAGTGACTTTAGGCAAGTTGCTTAGCCTTCCTGAGCCTCCCGTGTTTGCTGAGGTTAATAATAGCATTGTAAATGGAAAAAAGACAGTCTCTTTAACAAACGGTGCTGGGAGAACTGGACAGCAACATGCAGAAGAATGAAACTAGACCACTTTCTTACACCATTCACAAAAATAAACTCAAATGGATAAAGGACCTGAATGTGAGACAGGAAACCATCAAAACCCTAGAGGAGAAAGCAGGAAAAGACCTCTCTTACCTCAGCCACAGCAATTTCTTACTTGACACATCCCCAAAGGCAAGGGAATTAAAAGCAAAAATGAACTATTGGGACCTCTTGAAGATAAAAATCTTCTGCACAGCAAAGGAAACAATCAGCAAAACTAAAAGACAACCAATGGAATGGGAAAAGATATTTGCAAATGACATATCAGACAAAGGGCTAGTATCCAAAATCTATAAAGAGCTCACCAAACTCCACACCAAAAACAAATAATCCAGTGAAGACATGGGCAGAAAACATGAATAGACATTTCTCTAAAGAAGACATCCAGATGGCCAACAGGCACATGAAAAGATGCTCAACATCGCTCCTCATCAGGGAAATATAAATCAAAACCACAGTCAGATACCACCTCACGCCAGTCAGAGTGGCCAAAATGAAGAAATCAGGAGACTATAGATGCTGGCGAGAATGTGGACAAACGGGAACCCTCTTGCACTGTTGGTGGGAATGCAAACTGGTGCAGCCACTCTGGAAAACAGTGTGGAGGTTTCTCAAAAAATTAAAAATAGACCTACCCTATGACCCAGAAATAGCACTGCTAGGTATTTACCCAAGGGATACAGGAGTACTGAGGCATAGGGGCACTTGTACCCCAATGTTTATAGCAGCACTCTCAACAATAGCCAAATTATGGAAAGAGCCTAAATGTCCATCAACTGATGAATGGATAAAGAAATTGTGGTTTGTATACACAATGGAGTACTACATGGCAATGAGAAAGAATGAAATATGGCCCTTTGTAGCAACGCGGATGGAACTGGAGAGTGTGATGCTAAGTGAAATAAGCCATACAGAGAAAGACAGATACCATATGGTTTCACTCTTATGTGGATCCTGAGAAACTTAACAGAAACCCATGGGGGAGCGGAAGGAAAAAAAAAAGAGGTTCGAGTGGGAGAGAGCCAAAGCATAAGAGACTCTTAAAAACTGAGAACAAACTGAGGGTTGATGGGGGGTAGGAGGGTGGGGAGGATAGGTGATGGGTATTGAAGAGGGCATCTTTTGGGATGAGCACTGGGTGTTGTATGGAAACCAGTTTGACAATAAATTTCATATATTAAAAAATAAATACACATTAAAAAAATAAAAAAAATAATAGCATTGTTAGATTAAATGAGATTGTGAATGAGAGAGGTTCCTTGCACAGTTCTTGGAATGAGTTGGCTCTTCATAAGAGAAGGTTGTATTATTGTTATTCAGAGTGGGTGGGAATAGAGCCTGAGGCAATTCAGTGACTTGAGAAGTAGTTGCATCAGCACTAGTGGTTAGAGAGTTATTAAAACACTGCAAACCTAACACTGTGGAATGACATCCATGGAGTGATTTCACCAACTGATGGTGGTTTCGACTAAATTCATTTGAGTCCCCCGACCCCCAGCAGTAGAAAAGTTTTTCTACTCCGTCATATCTCTAGTTATCATTTCTACAGTTATTCAGTACTACTTTCATTTTGAAGTTACGAAGAATTTAAGTAACTTTCCTTAGTAAGTTACTTGCCCAAGATTAGAACATGTCGTTTGAATTCCAGACCATTTCCCCTTCCCCTGCTGCTGTATTTAATGGTTCTATGTTAGCAAAATGTGTAAAGGTGATAGTTAAATCACTTAGGAGGCATACTCTTAACCCACAAAATCTGTTTAAAGTAAACAGATCTAAACATTTGTTGGAAATATTTTTAAAAAATATTTAAGTAAGATATTATTTTATTACTAGTTTGTCTGCTTCTGAGCAGATCTGGGCCCATGGAAAATGATTTTATGGTAGTTGAGCAAAACCTTACCCTGGAATGCTTCTGACTGATGAAGAAAGGAACTTTTGGCCATTACACATGTAATGGGTTCTTGTGAAGTCTCCACGTCATGTTTAAGTCTAGAGAAGTTCAGATATGATCTGCAATTTTTGGATTCTGTATATAATTCAGGCAGATTGTTTGAGTAGAGTATTTTATAAGACTGGAAGATTCATTTTGTCTCTGGTCTAATTATGTGCTGGCACCCATCTGTACACTGTTCATTTTAGATGGTTCTTAGATTATAACATACTCTTTTGACTCTGAGTGGTTATAAGTAATGTTGTAATCATCATCATAAAGCAAAGAAATACTTTGCTAGAAAATAAAGACAAGAGTCTGTGTTGGAATGTGATATGCTGACATCCTGGACTAAATGAAATGTTTGTGAACTCAAGTTTACTTGACCATTAGGGAATAATAATTCCTGACGATAGTTACCCGTACTTTTCTAGTGTTTTAGTTTATTGTGTTTGCCAAATTTAGTTTCTCGAAGGTGGGAAAAGTACTGTTCTCTCTATATTTCAATACTACTGACAGTTGATCAGGGAAAGTAAAAGAATGATATATGCCATGGGGAAGCTAAATATATTTCTTCAGATAATAAAATGAGATTAAGTTCATTTACTGGGTGACTAAGATTCAACTTTCCCTTGGATGGTATTAAAGTTCATCTTACTGCTTCATGACATAATGATTCTCATTAAAATGATCACAAAACAAAGGATGAAAAAAGCCCCTGGTAGGTAAAAACAATGCATTATGTCAAATTAGACAATGACACATTTAGCTGTGAAATGTATTGGCTTAGCTTCTTAGAGTTATGCCATGTACTGCTAAGATTTTTAGATTACAGTGAAAGAGTGAATAAGTAAAAAACAGGTGAGTGACAGTACGTTACAAAATGGATTCAGGCTCTAGAGAATAAATTTTTTGAGATTGTTAAGAAGAACTGAGATGAAACATGACAAACTATAACTCAACAGACTAAATTTAGACTTACTTGATACTGAATTTGGGAAAATTTTTAAAAATACATAAGATTACAGAATTGACTTATCAATATTTGGTCATATTTCTGTATAACCTTTTAAAAATGAAACCTTACAAAAGTTGAAGCTCTCTATTTCCTTTATTCCCAGCATGATTCTACAGCTCCATGCCCTGCCTATCCCCAACCCAACCCCTCTACCTGAGCCAACTACTGTCACAGTGAAATTTGGGGATTTTTAAAAAATTTCATAGTAAGGTTTTTGTCATTTATTATTTTATTTTAATTTTTTTTGAGTATTGCTGACACACATTAATTAATGCTGACACATTAATTTTAGGTATACAACATAGTGACTCAACGTCTGTATACATTATGCTGTGCTCACAAGCTTAGCTACCATACGTCACCATTCAACACCACCACAGTACCACTGACTGTATTCCCTGTGCTGTGCCTTTTATTCCCATGACTTATTCCTTCCATAACTAGGAGCCTATTTTACTTTCACATCCTTACGTAAATGTGTATCCATTAACACTATGTAGTAAGCTTTATCTAATTTTATACTTTACGCTTATTGTATCATGCTATACATATCATTATGTAACTTGATTTTTTTTACTTAGTAGCATATTTCCAGATCCATCTATGTTGAAAACTATTGAAATGGTTCATTCCTTTTAACTACTAAATAGCATTTCATTGTAGGAATGTTTATCTTTTTGCTTATTGAAGTACACATAGGTTGTCTCCTGATACTGATGTCCTAGTAAGAAGCTCACCCAGGAGAGTAAAGGTGTTTCTTAAAGAAAAACCAAAACCATAAACCCTCTTGTAATCTAACATAAGAATTTGATCCTGTAATTCTACAGACTGTATCTCCAGATGTGTTTGTTTTTATAATTATGCACATAAATACTATTTCTGAACATCATCATTATGTAAAAATAGAAACATATTAGTAATCATCCTTTTTTCTTTTTCTAATTGTCAGATACCTCGAGTTGAAATGCATTTTTTTGTGGAATTGTATGAAGTAAGTGCTGGGGCAGCAATAAACAATAGTGCCAGATTTGCACAAATTAAATTCTTACGGAGTGAGAAACCTCAAAGCCTCGTGTATTTTTCTGTGGGTTCTCGACTGCCAGTGGCTCATAAGAAGGCCACTTTAATCAGTTTGCAGGTGGCCAGAGATGCTGGGACAGGACTAATGATGTCTGTTAACTTCAGTACCCAGGTGAGCATGGAATATATATCAACCCACATTATGGTTTCCTTCTTTATTTGTAACATATGTCATAAAAAGGATAATCGATATAGTATTTTCTCATGATACCATTTTAATTCACACTGTATTTATTACATTAAGCTTTGTCCTTGGAATAGTTCGGCTTCACTTAGGTCATGTTCTAAAGTGATAGTCTTTTATACTTCTTTTTTTGAAAAAGGTGATAATACAATGCAAAGTGTCTTACATAAAACGGTTCTATAAAATCTCTAGAGAGTTAGAATTTTTTCAGAATGTAACTGAGAAAGACCAGAAACAAAAAGTAAGAGTCTTTGTTATGTTCTGTATCTGAACTGGTTGAAAATTTACTTCTCCAAAACTTTATGCTCTATTTGACCTTTAGGTTTCTTTAAATCCATAAGTTCATGAGGTCTCGCTGCCACTTTTCACAGCCCTCCTACTGGGGAGAAGGGAGGGAGTAGGTGCGTTCCCAGAGACTCAGAAAAGCCGTGTGGTTAACACTCAGTGACCAGACCCTGGGATTGGTCCAGACAGCATCATACACCTTTCCGGCATTATTCTTTAAATTTTGTCTTAGTAGCAAAACACTAATACATGAAAACAAAAGAGTGTATCTGCTCTGCCTGAAGCACAGTTGTGGGGGTTAGAGTGTGCCCACCGTAGCCCTCCTTTTTTTTTTTTCCTTCACTCATCGAACTCGACAAAATCCACAATTTGAAAACCATCATTCTGCTCACAGCTGCCATTTCCCCCGTTTCAAGATTCCAAACCTGGTGACCCTTTAAGCCTCACAGTTTCAAAAGTGGTTGCTGTTGTTGCTGTTTTTACAAAGTGCCCCAGACCGTGTACTTGGTTGGATCACTCTTGGGTGGCTCAAACATGTAGAACATTCTGTGCTTAAAGTACAATTTATGTGTAGCCAGTTTCTGTAGCCATCATGTGAGTCAGGGATGAGAGATGAAACTCAGAACTGTGGGTGGTGAGCTGTCTGAAGTTTGCCAGGCAGAAAAGCTTGTCTTTATGACAGAGTCCATAGCTTGGCAAACAAGAAGATGAAACTCTCTATCATACGAAACTCTGGAAATAAACTCCATTCTGTGGGGCATCTTTGTGGCTCAGTCGGTTAAGCATCTGACTCTTGGTTTCAGCGCAGGTCATGATCTCACGGTTTGTGAGTTCGAGCCCCTCGTCGAGCTCTGCATTGACAGACAGCATGCAGCTTGCTTGGGATTTTCTCTCTCTCTCCGCCCCTCCCCTGCTTGAGTTTCTGCACTCTCTCTCTCTCTGTGTGTCTCTCTCTCAAAGAAATAAATAATAAAAAATCAACATTTTAAGAAAAGAAAGAAACTTCATTCTAAATAGGCTCGAAGTGGTATGGACACAAAGTGAGGTATTTTGATTCATGGTGGGAAGATTTTAGTATTTTTTTTCTTTTGAGCATTTAAGTAAGATAGAAAGAAGAATGGGGGAAAATACGTGTTTCATTCTCTTCTTCTCCAGTGAGATAGATACCATCATATGCTCGCCACTTTGTAGATTAGAAGAAGAGAGACTGGAGAACAAGAACAGATGATAAAGAGATGTGAGGCACATTTTAAACTAGTTCAATGTGCTCAAATGACAGTGTAAGGTTGAAGTTTCCAAAATAAGAATCTGAATGCCAGCTTATCTATCACATTCATTTATATTCTTTCTCGATTCACCATAAATGATTCCTTGAAAAACACATGCTGTCACTGGCATGTAACTCGTAGCATTTTTATGACCACTATGAAAATCAACATGAAGGATCCCTGTTGTGTTGAAAATGTTCTGTATGTTGACTATATTCACGTCAATATCCTAGATATATTATTGTTATGGAAGATGTTACTAAAGAGTGACCTGGAATAAAGGGTGCGGGGGATCACTCTTTATTACATCTCATAACTGCATGTGAATCTGCAGTTATCTCAAAATTAAAAATGTAATTTAAAAACAGAAAGGAAAGTCTCACCTTTCTGGTACTTTATTTTCCTATTCCTTCATTGCCACTGCATTTTCTCTCTCTGAATGCTGACATAAGTAGAAGACAGAAACCTAAAATTCTATTTTCTAGTAGCTGGCAAGGATGAGAAAATAATTATGGACTAAGTTACTATACTGTTACAAAGATACCAATTTTCATTTTACTTTAGATAGATTATAATAATATAGTCAAATAGTAGCTGTAGCATGCATACTTTTGGTGGGTCAGCATTCTCTGTACATAAATACTATCGTCTTAACATAAGCTCCTTTATATCTATGTATTTGTGACATAAAGTTAAGGGATATAAAGATATGAGAGAGTGAAAACATCACCAATTCCAGTTATTTTTAGATAGGCCTATAGCTGTGTTTTGCATGAAGTAATGCAGAAATGTCCCATCTCTTCTCTTTGCCTCCATGTTCACCCCCTGCTCTAGCCTGTGCACAAGAGCCAGAACACTCAGGAAAATATGAGAAAATATGAGATAAAAATGAGATAAACTGCTGGAATCCCCAGTGTCTTCCTGCCATTCTCTGTATAATGGATGTACATGGTCTGACCCTGCCCACCTCTCTCATGTCAGCTTCTTCTCATTTCATCCTTCTGATCACACTGGCTTCCTGGTTCTTCATCTGACATTTTAAGATGGTTCCCATCTCAGGACTTTTGCAATATTTCCCGTCAGATCCCTTATGGCTTGTTTGCTTATGTCACTGAGGTCTCTGCTTACATATCACATAAGGATCTTCTATGACCAGCCTTCTTTAAAATAGTAGCCTTACCATCACCCTGTATCACCTTGTGTAGTCTTATTTCTCTTCAAAAAATTCATCTTCATGTAAAATTATATTGTTGATTCTCTAACTTTTGTACTACCTATATCTTCTGCTAGAACAGGTTCCATGAATGCAGGTGTTCTGTGTTCACATCTGCATCCACAGTTTTCTAGCACACACGAGGGTTTAATATTTGCTCAGTCGTGAGTGAATGTACATTACCTTTTCTTTCCTAAGTTCTCAGGCTTCACTTAAAAATAAAAAAATCTTTTAATAACCATAATTTGGAGAAAATCAGAAGTACATATGGCCAGGACCTAATATTCTTCAGGGCATTTTCATATCTTAAGTGTAACCAACAAGAGACCAATTTTTTCTGCCTCCTCCTTCTTCCCCTCTTCCTTCTTTGTACTCCTCCAAACTCCATCCTCCCAAATTTTTTAGGTGAGAAGGAAGATATAAATATTCTCTCATTTCCTACATACTTCTATTATGCAGCATGAATTATTTAAAGCACAGTTTTCAGGGGCAGTTGGGTGGCTGAGTCGGTTAAGTGTCCGACTCCGGCTCAGATCGTGATCTCGCCATTCCTGAGTTCAAATCCTGCGTCGGGCTCTGTGCTGACAGCTCAGAGCCTGGAGCCTGGTTTGAATTCTGTGATTCCCTCTTTCTCTGCCCCTCCACCGCTCATAATCTGTCTCTCAAAAAATAAATAAATGTTAAAAAAAATAAAGCACAGTTTTCAGTGTGTTTACAACTGCAGAAATTCCATGAGGTAATAGTGGCGTCTCTTTTCTAGTTCTCTTCCTTGAGCTATTCTAAGGCATCTGTCTTTCCTAACTTCATCACTGTGTATTTATCTCTCTAATTTATCTTAGGAGATTAGAGCAAATGTAAGAACCCATGTTTTAGTATTAATGTTGTTATGGCCCATCAGTTTGTTTAAGAGAAACAGGATTTGTTTAAGAAGGTAGAGTTTGTTCAGGACAAAATCAGAGGTGTTAACAGTTTCACTTCAGTGGTGTTGTTTAATTTCTAGGAGTTGAGGAGTGCTGAAAAAATTGGCCGTACTCTCATCTCTCCAGCTCTTTCAGGGAAGGATTTTGTGAGAACTGAAGGCACTTTGGTCTTTGAACCTGGCCAGAGCAACACCATACTGGATGTCATCCTAACACCAGACACAGGGTCTTTAAATCCTTTTCCTAAACGCTTCCAGATTGTGCTCTTTGACCCAAAAGGTGGGGCCAGAATTGATAAAGTATATGGGACTGCTAACATCACTCTTGTTTCTGATGCGGATTCACAGTCCTTTTGGGGACTTGCGGATCAGTTACAGCAGCCCCTGGATGGTGACATTCTTAACAGAGTACTCCACAGCATCAGCATGAAAGTGGCAATGGAGAACACAGATGAACAGCTCAGTGCCGTGATTCATTTAACAGACAAGGTAAGATGCCCTTGCAAGTGTTAGCAGCTGGATTAGTAAAATTTCATTTAAAAAATTAAAAAAACAGTAAATAATGTTAGTTATCAAGAAATTATGATAGGGTTGAATTTATGAACATAAGAATGGAATTCATCATATCAGACACTGTAATTTTGCTGATGTATGTCTGGAAAGCTCAGTCTTAAGCCCGGAGAATAATCAGTAATCTGTAGTGGCAAGGACAGCCCATTGTCTGAAAGGGGGCACCAGATGTCAGAAGCTAACCTCCAGAGGCTGGACGAATATCTTGTGAGATTTCATCTCAGTTTTCTGAGCCCGTAGAAAGGACTTGGACTAGATTACATAGTTTTTCCATGGAACAGGAGCTGTTGTTCTCTGCTTGTTTTCTGCTCCTCCTGGGCACTGAACAGGGCACCTTCTCTCAGAGAAGAAGAAATAAGGAATGACCAAATGATTGCAGGCATTCAAATTGATGTGGACTTAGATCAACCAGGTCTTATTTTTAACCCATTTATTTATTTAGAGTAATGCCAGTAAAGAAATTAAAAGGAAATGCAAGATCCTAAAAATGTAAATGAAAGACGAGATCTGCAAAGAATTATTATTAAAGGAAAAGACTCCATAGGGATTTATTTGGGACTTTCTTAATCAAGATATTTCTTAGTAATATATTTATGTACAAGCATGAAAATTTTTGAATGCATGCATATGAATTTATAAATGGTGTATTTTTACATAGTGACCCTTTAAGTACTTAAAATACTAACAGCAGAGTTTTAGATTATCATTCCTATTTTACTTCTCATGTGGTCTCTTAAAATACGATGCCTGAAGGGTAGAAAAGAAAATTATAAAGTACATAGGCAAGAAGAGGGAGTCTTGCCAAATAGCTTTTAAAACATAGAGAAGTGACTGCTATTTCATGCAGAGAAAGTTCTAGAGATAAGAATTCACTATGGGATGGGGTGCCTGGGTGTCTCAGTCGGTTGAGCATCCGACTCTTGATTTCTGCTCAGGTTGTGATCTCACGGTTCCTAGGATCGAACCCCGCATCAGGCTCTGTGCTGACAGCAGGGAGTCTGCTTGGGATTCTCTCTCTCCTCTCTCTCTGCCCATACCCCACTCGTAGACACTATCTTTCTCTCAAAATAAATAAATAAACTTAAAAAAAAAAAAAAGAATTCACGGTGGGAAATATTGTTACTTAAACTCTCTAATAATGAAACGGCCTAGGACAATAACACGTTGATTTTGACCAAGAAGAGGGAAAGAATGCACAGTAGCTCCGTTTCAGAAAAGAGAACCTTATTTCATGTGATTTAGAGAAGATAAGGACATTCTATTTCCTCAATAAGGTATGTAAGAGAACTGTATATTATTGGTGTAGAATCAACATTTCTTTAACTAGCATTGTCAAGTAGTACATATTGTTTGCTTTTCATTGGATCTGTCATGAGTAGTAAAACTGAATTATGAAAGAAACTCATGAAAAAATATAATTAACTTTTTTTGTAATTACTTGTTTTTGAGTAATCATTAGCAAACATTGTTTTCAAAATGTATTGTTATTAAAATTTTTTTAATGTATGGCATATTGTCTTCTCAAATTGAATTTTTATATGTATGTCATTATTTAATTCTGGTGATTTGAGTGGCTGACTTATTCAATAATTTTATATATTTTATAATATGTTTTATATAATATTATACTTAATACTATATAAATAAAACTGAAAAATTCTCCTGAATTCCCCTGAACAACTTGAGTAAATAGAAGTTTATACCTTGTCGCACGATAGGAAGACTCAGCATCATAAAGACAACAATTTCCTGTAAATAAACCTATAAAAGCAATATAGTCCCTATCAAAATATCAGTAAGTTATTTTGTATTTTTTAAACTGGACAAAGTGATGTCATTGTTGACCTGGAGGATATACATGTGAGAATGGGCAGAAATTTTGTGAATAAGAAGAAAAATGATAGGGATCTCACCACACCACAAATATGAAAACTATATTATGAACTTAAATTAAACAATTAAGCAATTAAATTAATGAACTTAAATTAAACAATATTATGAACTTAAACAAGTAAGCAGTTAAAACACAGTGACACTGGTGTAGACAGACACACTGAGAGGATGAAAGAGAACAGAAAGTAAAGAAATAAATGCAAGCACATATGAAAACTCCACACATCATAAAAGTGACATTTCAGATTAATGGCTTAAAAATTTTTATTCTGTAAATATTATTGATGTAGCTGTTTTTAACCATTTGTAAGATAAATAGAGCTGGATCTCTATCCTAAACACTATTCCAAAATAAATCTCAGACAGATCAGAGATTGTAAAACTGATACCATGAAAGTATTCATAGAAAACATGGATGAATCGTTTTTAATATGTAAGTTTGAAGTGAAACAAAATTTCTTTCTGCATACACCCCAAGGAAAGTGAAAAGACAGCTAATGTTAAAGGTCAGTGCTGACAACAGCAGCCATACAAAGCAGGAATTATATAAATGGCCACTTTGTTTTACTTATTGAGTGCTTTACCAGAAGAAACTTTCTATTTCCCTTGAATATGAATGGAAGGTTGGGTGGCTCCAGCATTCTTGGATGACAACCTTTAATTCTTAAAACTGCACATGTTGCTCTGTTGGCTTCTGGCATTTCATTTATAAAAAAGTCTGATGTCAAACTGAATTTTTGTTTCTCTTTTGGTAATTTTTCTTTCCTATCTGGTTTCTGGTAGGATTTTTTTTTTAACACTTGAAATAATATTTAACAATCACCCAGTGCATCTGTTGGTGTTTCTTTTTTTGAGTATAACAAGCTTTGCATTTTTAGACATGACTGTTTCTTTAGCTTATCAAGGAACTGTGGGGGGTTTTTATTTTTTTTACTTTTATTTTTTGCTTCTGCCAGCTCTTTTATATGCTTGTTGGATCTCATGGATTTGTTTTATTTATCTGTTACATTTTCTCGGAGTTCTGGAAGCATATCCTGAGCTGATTTTCCATTGTATTCAGTTTGATTGTTTCAATAGTCAGTGAGCTGTTTGTTTTTCTTCATTGTAATTTTTATTTGTTAAATTTTTACTTTGTTTTGTTGCCAGATAAATAAATTTACTTTGTATCTTTTATCATCTTTTCTTTGTGGATTTTTCTCCATTCTTCCTTACTATCTTTGAGATGGATATTCTTATAAACTTAGATCTTGAGTTCAGCTATCAGTTTGGCTCTGTGTAAATTACAAAACTTTAAAACTCCACTGGTAGTAGCAGCAGACAGATCATCTCAGTGTTGTCAAAAATTCATTAATAAAGGTATGTGCAAGTTACAAAGAGAGTGATCATGTTTATTGACAGGTGGGGCACAGTGTATAAATCACAGAGAAAGTGATGACTAATCTGGATTTTGAAGAATTTATAGAGACTTCTCAGGTATATAAGAATAGTGGAATAACAAATCAATGGCTTTATACCCATGCTTAATCTAACAATAAAGATGTGGTCCCTGTCATTCTGGCAAAGAAAACCAAAATAAATCATGAAAGCTATTTTCCTCTTACTCTCCTTGTCCCTCAAACAACAAATAACCTGGTTTTTTAAGGTAGGAAGCCTCATACTTCCAGATAAAGGCAAGAGTGCCAGGAGCTGCTGACTACTCTTGATTAGAAAAGGATATTTTTATTTGATGTTTGAGAAATTTAGTGATAGGCAGTGATGTCTGTTCATTGAAAGCCAGGTAATCAAGAATAATCTTGCTTTTTTATTGGCAAATATTCTTGTACTTATTTTTATTTCCTGGGTAGATCCAAAAGTGAGATTAATTTTAATATTCGTGATGTTCATTATTATAGTTAAGAATAAGTGATCCATGCAACCATCTAGCTATTAAATAAAAAAATATGTTTTGCTGATCATGCCTTTTCTTAAGAAATGATTATGCTTTTTAAAGTGCAAGTAAATTTGAAATATTTTTATACCAGTTTTTCTTAAATTCTTCATAGATTCTTCCTTATTTTGCTACTTTTTAAAAAAAAATTTAATGTTTATTTTTGAGAGAGAGAGGAGGGGAGGGGAGAAGGGGCAGAGAGAGAAGGAGACACAGTATCCAAAGCAGGCTCCAGGTTCTCAGCTGTCAGCACAGAGCCTGATGTGGGGCTCGCACTCATGAACCTCCAGGTGGTGACCTGAGCCGTAAGTTGGACCCTTAATCAACTGAGCCACCCAGGCACCTCTGCTAGTTTAAAGACGTGTTAAAGAACATGTACTGTAC
This sequence comes from Panthera uncia, assembly GCF_023721935.1. Lineage (NCBI taxonomy): Eukaryota > Metazoa > Chordata > Mammalia > Carnivora > Felidae > Panthera > Panthera uncia. Next base: position 68,136,844 of record NW_026057577.1, read on the forward strand.
CATACATATCATTTAAGCAGGTTATTTTTGAAGATATTTTTTTCATACTGGAATTTTTTTTTTCTAGATAACTGTTGAAGGAAAAAGCCAGGCATTCAGTGTTGAAAATCGAAATCTTTTTTATGAAATACTCTGTGCTCTTATTAACCCAAAGCGCAAAGATACTAGGGGATTCAGTCACTTCATTGAAGTGACTGAGAATTTTGCCTTTTCTCTGCTGACTGATGTTACCTGTGGCTCTCCTGGTGAAAAGTAAGTATTTTTTACATCATGCTTGATATGTATTCCTTCATAGTTTACAAAGTAATATGCAATGCAAATTCACATTTAAATGTTGTAACTAAGGATTACACAGTCAATGCATTGTATCCAATGGGCAAATGAAGTAATTATTTGAAGAAAACATAGTAACTACATCAAGAAAAATGAATGTATCCTGTAAGCAATACGTTCCTCTTTTTTGAAGGGTCTTTTAAGAATTAAAAAAATGGCTTATTGCTTACTCTTATGATATAATAGAAGATATATTCTGAACAGAGAAAAAAAAAGGAAGGTGATTCCAACTTTTAGACATGTTTTGATGTACTGTTGCGGTGAAGTTATGGTCCAGTTTTATGTATTTGGAGGCAGCTCTCCCAGTGTTATTCAACTTTGGAGTAGTTGTTTCATGGCAGAAAGCAAGCAAGAGGAAAAGGAAAAAATAAAATGTGGCTCATGTTCATTATCAACTATATAATTAATTTTGTAACTATATGTTAGTGTTCTTCAGAAGTCATGGTATTTTAAATTACATTCAGAAAGTAAATTGGATAACTAGTAAAGTGATCTAAAAATGTTTTATTTTTATTTGATTTAATATAAAAATGGCTGACAATAGAAGCTGGTTAAAAATGGAGATTTCCTTCCAATTCTCACAGAGTAATACAGGCTATTTAAAAAGTAGTGACTGAAATCATTATTGTACTATTTGCTAACTAACTTGGATGTGAAAGAAAGAAAGAAAGAAAGAAAGAAAGAAAGAAAGAAAGAAAGATTATTGCCCTTACCTTTAATAGAAGAGAGCAGTTGTGGGAATAAGTGCAATTGGAAAATTAAGGTGGAAATAAAATAAATAAATAGAAATAAAAAAGAAGCAGTGACTATTATTTAATGAAACATCTCTGATTAAAAGTGTTTATGTATTTCTTCTTAATGCCTTCATCAGCATTTAAGTCACACTGAAATTCAGGAATATTTTGGAGGCCATATTTTAAAAATCTGGTATAATAATTTCAGACATCTACTTAGTGCCCTTTATAAACTTTGACAGATTAATTAATATATGGGTTGAATATGTAAAAATTTTAGCTTTAGCTCTTAGATCCCAAGACACGTGAAGTTCAAAGAAATAGTCAATCCAGATATAAAAGGTTACAAGGGAGATCAAGGAATAAAATGAGAAGACTGGTATTAACTGTACCTCTGCTCCAGTCCTCAACTTTGTACTAGATTGAACAGTATGAAGTTGCCTTTTTTGTAGGCAAAAGAAAGTATAATATATTGAACTTTTCATATGGTTCAACCTAATCCTTACTAAAAATTATATTTTCTTCTTATAAAAGATCATTGTAAACAGCTGGTCAAAGATAGGGCTAGAACTTTCATTATTCCCATTTACAGGTATAGAAGTGGAGAGGCCTTAACTCAGCTTGTCAAGGGTCACACGATTAGTCGTGGTGAGATGCCAGTTCAGGCCTGCGTAACTCCCCATCCCCTGATGACCACTATGCCTTGTGGTCAGAAGAGACTGTAACCACTTGTTTTGTAACAAGCCACCCCTGTGGCTATAAAGTGCCCACGACTTTCATCCCAGGTTAGTGCTGGGGTCTGATTTGAGGTTAAGGTACAAAACCAGCATCCTTTTATGCTGTACTCTTAACTCTAATGAGTGAGTCCTAAGGATTGAGGTTTTCTTAATGGAGTTCATCAGCAAAGCTCTGCATACCTTTTTAGGAGGCCCCTTCTCCAGTCTTCACACCACTGGTCCTAAATGTCTGTCTGAGACCAGTAATTAGTTCAGCTACTCACTACCTTTTATACATGTCCCTAATGTCTTCAGAACCCTCTGAAATGGATCATTTCTTTACTTCATGTAAGTTTGCAGTGAGGCCAGTGTGTGTGTGTGTGTGTGTGTGTGTGTGTGTGTGTGTGTGTGTGGTTAAAAAACATCCTTTATTGTTTTTCTCTCTTGAACTGTGTTCAGCTCTGTTCTTCAATGAAATCAAAAGTTTATAACTTTATAATTCCCCATAGTGCCAATCTTTTCCTTTTGTTTTTCCATATTTTTGCAAGATCATTATGATATTGAGGTTGTCTTAGATGTGAACCACCCACCCTGCTTTGAATGTTGGCTCCCATATTGTGACCTCAAAGGCATAGTGAGAACTCAAAAAGTATAGGATACACAAAAGGAGTTACCTTTCTGCCTTGTTGCCTAATGTATTCCCAGGCCTGGAATGGTCTCTGGTATGTGGTAGATCCTCAGTGGTTATGGTATAATGAGTGACTAGAATAAAGAAATGAATCAATATGTTTTTTGCCATGTGTTTCCTCTCCATAGACTTACCTTTCCTTCTGAGTTGTCCAGAAGGAAACAGCATGTGCATTGGCAGTCAGCCAGGAATAGTGTGGTGTGTTTCGGGAGATCATCAACCTTTAAAGACACAATATAGGGGCACCTGGGTGGCTCAGTTGGTTAAGCGTCCGACTTTGGCTCAGGTCATGATCTCACGGTCTGTGAGTTCAAGCCCCACATCAGGCTCTGTGCTGACAGCTCAGAGCCTGGAGCCTGCTTCAGATTCTGTGTCTCCCTCTCTCTCTGCCCCTCCCCCGTTCATGCTCTGTCTCTTTCTGTCTCAAAAATAAACATTAAAAAAAAAAAAAGACCCAATATAGAATAAGATAGGTAGGATTCATGTGTGTTTGAAAGAATCAGACTCAGGATTTTAGAACCGTCATGTCGAGGACAGTGTCAAAGGCTGAAGAAGATGATAAATCAAGAAATAGGAAGACTACATAGGGGATGAATGTTCAGGTAAGATGAGGCCTGAAATTGAAGCAGGGACATGGGGAAGATGGTACTTCGAAAACAATTTAGTGGTAAAATTACCATATAGGTGACAAATTAAACTTCAAAAATAAGAGAGTAATCAACACCAGATTTTTTACTTGGAAAACTCTAAAGTTGTTGACCATTCCAATATGTGTTATTTATACATTGTCTTAAGCAGTATTCATTGGCAGCTACTGAGGGTGAAGGATTTGGGAATTGAGCAGGGATGCTGAGGAGAATGATGGCATCTAGAACAATTGGAAGCCAAGTTAAAACAATGTCAGTGTATTGAGGGCCCAGCTGCAGTTGGTCAGTGGATTTGTAGTGGTACCATTCTACATGTTAATGTGGGGTTCTCCCCCTTTCACATCAGCTGGGGTGTCAAATAGACTGTGGGATTGATTAAAGTGAGTGTGGTAGAAGGGTGTAGATATAGGAGGTTAAAGTATCAGGGGGAGTATAGTTATTTGCCAGACAGATGGGCCAGGAATTTGGCACTGTAGTGTCAAAGCTGGGTAGAGCCAGTGCATGCTAGATAGGTCTCAGTATCCCAAGGTAATGGCATCCAGGATGACACTGATGGACTAAATCTCATTAGATTCCAGGGAGAATGGGCAAAAGGTATGCAGCCATGTGGCCGCTGGTCTCAGCGGCATTGTACCTGGGCAGGGGCTGCAGCTTTTAGCTTCGAGTCACCAGTGAAGATGTGAGAGGCTGAATGAGGATATTAAGAGATGAGGTTTTGGTGAGCTGTTGTGAAGGTGTGGGTGGTTTACACAGCTTGAGATGATTAAGGAGTCCTGTACAACAGGGGTCTAGAGCTTACGTGAATGACTGGATTAAAGATAGATATTTGAAGGCACTGATTCAAATGTGGTAGTTAAAATTATGGAAGATTTTTAAAAAAAATTTTTTTAACGTTTATTTATTTTTGAGACAGAGAGAGACAGAGCATGAACGGGGGAGGGTAAGAGAGAGAGGGAGACACAGAATCTGAAACAGGTTCCAGGCTCTGAGCTGTCAGCACAGAGCCCGACGCGGGGCTGGAACTCACGGACCATGAGATCATGACCTGAGCCGAAGTCGGACGCTCAACCGACTGAGCCACCCAGGCGCCCCTGGAAGATTTTTTTTAAGAGAGAGAATATAACTAGAGAAAAAGCCCTCCCCTCCTTTCCTTTTCTTCCTTAAATCTTCTATTTAAAATTCTCAGCTCCATCTCCCAGGTTAGGGATTTTGACAAGGCATCATTATCTCCATTATTTAATTATACATACTCTCTGCTTGTTGTGGCCCATATAAGTTTTAACATTTAATGCATAATTTTTACCCTAAAATCATAATATTCTCCAAATTTTTTTAGGCACGTTTCAGATCTGATTCATCTTTGTATCTCTTCTTTGTAACTATGATGGGTCCAAGACAGGATTTATTACATTCTTTGGGGGTTAAAAAAGATTGGAGGGGCCGGCCCCTGGGTGGCTCAGTCAGCTAAACATCTGACACTTGGATTTCAGCTCAGGTCATAATCTCATGGTATCGAGCCCTGCATCAGGCTCTGTGCTGTCAGCGTGGAGAGAGAGCTTGGGATTCTCTCTCTTCCTTTCTCTCTGCTCTTCCCCTGCTCATGCTCTCTCACAATAAATAAATTAAGTTAAAAAAAAAAAAAAAAAAGATTTGTAGGACCCCTAACCTCCTCTCCAGGCAAGGATTCTCATTTAGTAAGTCTGGGATGTGATTTAGAAATCTGTATTTTCAAACAAGCTTCCAAGTGATTTCAACACACACTGAGGTTTGGAAGCACTTTCACTAAGCCCATCTTATGCCTAGGGTGTTTAAAACAGAGTTGTTGAATGGATAAAGATCCCAGCTCTAGGCAGTTTCTCTTACCAGTCACATGGTTGGATTTGAAATGCTCTGATGGAGCAGAAAGAGATGAGGTAAACCCTTGATGAAAACGTGGCTCTGGGTGTATAAGGTTTACAGTATTCTTAAATAAAGCAGAGGTTTCAGTATAATGGTGCACCCTTTCCTCAACCCATTCCACCAATGCTGATGTGACTAACACAGAAAAGACACAGATTGTATCTGATATCCGTGAAATAGCTCTCAGCTTTCTAAAACCCGTGTTTTGGATTACAAGGGGAATCAGGAAAAGGATGCCGAAAGTTCTGTGGAAAACAATCCTTCCTGACAGTTAACCATAAAAGAACTGAAAGCACATTGTCTTTACTGCTTCTGGGTTGGTAATGTCATGGTTGTGCATAAAGAACAGAGCCCCTGTGTAATACATTTTAACAGATAGAAGTGCATATGAGTACGTAAATGCGTGCCATTTTTTTCACAGCCTTTTGCTTCTCTATTACAGAAGCAAGACCATCCTTAACAGTTGCCCCTATTTGTCCATACTGGCTCTTCACTGGTATCCTCAACAAATCAATGGGCACAAGTTTGAAGGAAAAGAAGGTGATTATATTCGAGTTCCAGAGAGGTTATTGGAGGTTCCAGATGCAGAAATAATGGCTGGAAAAAGGACTTGTGAATTAGTCCAGTTTACAGAGTATAGCAGCCAACAGTGGTTTATAACTGGAAACAGTCTTCATGCCCTGAAAAATAAGGTAATCTATGACTTAAAGAATTCTGTGGTTAGAATCTGATTTTTCCTTAGTAGACACACTCCTCAGAATGCATTTGCTCGATCAGATTTGTGGTCAGGACTGCACATGGTGAGCTAATTATGAAACATGTCCCATCTTCATGAACTTATTTGTAGAATGTGCAGTCTCAAATATAGTTGGAAATAGCTCCTTCATGTTTTCTTGAGGAAAATATATATAGTGGGGAAAGTGAAAAATGTAGCCTTCACTAATATTATATCATATTCTGTTCCCCACTCATGATGAAGCCAGACAGTTAAAGTGAGCATTGTCTGTAGAAGATGGCTCGGTAACTCAAGTGGAGGTAAAATGTTTGCAATGAAAAACCAGTCAGATTCCCTGCATTCCTAAGTAAGCTAATTATTTCAGTAGTGGCAGTAAGCAAGTGATTTAAGTGACTAGGAAAATGAATCAAAGTTCAGAATTGATTTTTCCTTTGATTTTAAAACACCATTTTTCTGTCTTTTTTGTCATTACAGGTACTATCTTTGAGTGTGAAAGGTCAGAGTTCACAACTCTTGACTGACAACAATGAAGTTCTCTATAGGATTTATGCTGCTGAGCCCAGGATTATTCCCCACACGTCTCTGTGTCTCCTTTGGAATCAGGCTGCTGCAAGGTACTTAATAATTCTTTAAAATAAAAATTCAGTCCTTCCCCATTCTACCACCGTTGAGCCCAATTTTTGTACTGAACATACAGGGTAGCCTCAGGTGAGACTTTAGAGTGGAGAAAAATCCCTGCAATAAAATGACAAAGCAGCATTGGAAATTGGCATTATGCAGGTAACAAGTGGAGCCCAACAATTTAAAGATGTGTTTAACACATTACTTCTTTATTATAACTGCTCTCATTGGACCTAGTGTGAGTTCTACTCAATTCACATAACCTTCCTTTGTTTATTGGTTAATTTGTTGGGCAGGAAAGGAGATTCTTTTTGCCTCTTCCATCTGGCTTATAGTTCTGAATCTGATGCTCTGTGTTTAGAGGAATTAGCAGGAATTTATAATTCTAGTCCACATGTGGCTTAGAGTACATTTTAGAATTAAACCATGCACAGGAATGAGAAGAAGAGAATGATTCTTCTGTAGAATCTCCTTGGCCTAGGGCCTCCAGTTTCTGAGCAGTTCTAATGCCTGAAGCTCCATCAGTGCTGTAGGGTCAGGCATGGCTGGCCCAGAGGGCTTAGTCACTAGGCTCTATTTATTTCTGACTTTCACCTGCACAGACTAAAATTCTAAATACATTTAACAGCTGTGTTGGGTAGCTGTCCTCCAAACAGCAAAATTCTGGTTAGTCTTTTTCTTTGTGTAAAAATCTTTTCAGTTGAAATTTCGAATGCCTGGTGAGAGATCTTAAACTTAATACATAGATACTGTGCCATCCTTGATACATAACTAATAATGAATGCTTCAAACTTGAATCTGCTGTTGGGGCTAAGAAGTTTTATGTCCTTAGAAAAGTAAAGGATTCAAGAGGCACTATCAAAGGGAGGAGGCTCAACCTAGAGTCACTGAGGAAAGATCACAAGGCTTGGCATCTAACCCTGTATTTGCTGTAATCATTACAAAGTTTTTGTGTTAAAAGCCAGATATTATAGAAGGAAACTTTTGAAAGAATTCTGGAGAACATTTATGAAATATAACTGGCTTCAAAATTTAAACAAAAATGAAGAAAGAAACATAGAAAATCTTTTAAGTAATTTATGTGGTTCAAAGGAATTGGGGCGCCTGGGTACCTCCTTAGGTTAAGCAACTGACTCTTGGTTTTGGCTCATGTCATGATCTCACGGTTCTTGAGTTCGAGCCCCACATTGGGCTCCAAGCTAGCAGTGAGGAGTCTTCTTGGGATTCTCTTTGTCCCTCTCTCTGCCCCTCCCCTGCTTTAGCGTGCATGCATGCTTTCTCTCTCTCTCTCTCTCTCTCTCTCTCTCTCTCTCTCAAAAATAAATAAATAAACAAAAAAAATTACAAGGAATTGTTTGAAGAAGGGTGAAGACTACACATGTAGTGGCTCTGTCCATCTTTTGGTATTTTTGAATGCTAGGGAAGAGTGCATCTGCACTGGGGTGTGTTTGCTTTAGATTAAGTGCTGGCACTGCTCTCTTGAGAGGACTGGCTGCTTTGGTATCAGGAATGCTTCTGCAGGTTTGGTTAGTATTTAGGCTGCTTCTTGGGGTATCTTGTGGGATCTGTTGTGTCATGTCTTAGACAAGATATTCCCTCCAGTGTTTTTTTCTTGAAAATTGGTATGCTAAATGATTGAGTAAAGAACACTTAAGTTCAGTAAGTTAATTTTACTTTAAAAGCAATCTCAATACCCTAAGTGTTGATAAAAGAGCAGTAGTGACCATTGTGTTTTTTCCCTAGCTGGTTGTCTGACAGTCAGTTTTGCAAAGTGGTTGAGGACACTTCAGACTACGTGGAATGTGCCTGTTCATACATGTCCATGCATGCGGTCTACGCCGAGACTGACAACTTATCTTCATACAATGAAGCTTTTTTCTCTTCTGGATTTATATGTATCTCAGGTCAGTTATGGTATTTTAGAGTCAATAATTTTGAATATTTATAAGAATGAAAGTCTGTTTTCCCATGTTTGCAAGATGCAAATATACTGTAATTCATTAGTACTAGGGGGAAATGAATTTTACCATTGTCTTATTCATTAATTCATACAGTGGGTATTTATGGAAGGCCAACTTGGTACTGACATAATGAATAACAAAGGTATAATACAAGATACAATATAATAATGTAATAAGATATTATAAAGAACAAGACAGTTCCAACTCATAAGGAATATACAAGACAGTGTGAGATAGAAGCTAGATAGTAGGGAAGAATAGGGGCACCTGGGTAGCTCAGTTGCTTAAGCATCTGACTTCGGCTCAGGTCATTATCTCATGGTTCATGAATTCGAGCCCTACATCGGGCTCTGCACTGACAGCTCAGAGCATGGAGCCTGTTTCGAATTCTGTGTCTCCTTCTCTCTTTGGCCCTCCCCCACTCACACTCTGTCTCTCTCTCTGTCTTTCTCAAAAATAAATAAACAGTAAAAAATTGTTTTTAAAAAGATAGTAGGGAAGGATATAGTTCTTAGTGTTATGATGTAGAGGGCTGGTTCTGCAGTAGAATGTCAGGATTATATGAGACATAATATACAGTGTTCGATGTGGTCTGACATAAATTATAAGCATTTTGTATTTTCATTGAAAAAACAAACATAGGGATGCCTGGGTGGCTTAGTTGGTTAAGTGTCCAATTCTCATTTTTGGCTCAGGTCATGATCTCACTGTTCGTGGGCTTGAGCACTGCATCGGGCTCTGCACTGACAGTGTGGAGCCTGCTTGGGATTCTCTCACTTCCTCTCTTCCTGCCCCTCCCCTGCTAATGCTCACACCCTCTTACTCAAAATAAATAAATAAACTTAAGAATAAAAAAACACGCATACAACCTATGAGCTGTGAATATACTCAATCACTCTGTAAAAAATAGTCTTTCATCTTTTACATGTAGAACCCTTTTCTGGCAGGAATAGGAACCTCACTGGTATTAATGTCTGTCAAACTATTTACCTGTACCTTAATTTTTAATAAGTATAGAACTTTTCTCATTTGCTGTATTGATTATATGGGCAGGAGTCTGAGAATTCCTTTAACTATATTTCTCTTCCCTACCCTTGCTTATTCCATGCCCTGAGTCATCTTTTACAGCCCCCTGCTGCTTCTGTAAACAGTGTGTTATACAGACAACTAGGTATAGGAGGCAGATTCCCTGGGTTCAAATCCTGGTTCTGCCAGTGGCCAGGTGTGGGATCTGGGACAAATTAGTTTCTCTATATACCGAGGTTTCTTTGCCCATAATATATGACTTTAAAGTGTATTAATATAATAGGGTGGTAAACATACTAACTCAGAAATTTCTGATCTCCTACTTTAATAATGTTTTGTCTGTAAATGTGATTATTACTACGTTTGTGTCTTTTTTACTTGGTATGGAAACAATAATCTTTATTACGAAACTTTTGTGGAGGTAGACACAAGTAATTAATTAATATTCTTTGTCCTGAGGATTTAAAAATCTTTCCATTATAATTTCATTTTATAAGAATATACATTTCCCTTAATTTATGTTAAGTTTAAGTCTAACATATTCAATAGCAAAAGTTACTTTCTTATTCTTAATAACATCTTTCATAAGGATAACATTTCTTGCTTGATAGATTCTTCTAGGTCCACATAGTTCCCAAATCAGATGGAGACATCCTACTTGATTTTATTGCTAGTATATTTACTGAAATTTCATAGACATAAAATAAAGCCAAAAGGTAAAATGCTGCAGTAAAATCTGGATGTAATTTTATATATTTCCTTAGGGACATAAACTCAAGTGCTGCTATGACCCCACAAAATCCCTTGCTTGCTCTAAGTATTGAACATCAAAACAGAGTTTTAAAAACTAAAGAGAGAATATTATCGTGATTCTGTAGAAGACTAGCAGGACAATAACATATTTCCTAGAAGAATTGTTAATAGATATTTTTTCCAATTCAGTCTAGAAAAGAGTACATAGATTTGCTCAGGTATTTGAGAACCAATACCTGAATATCAGTGTTTGATTTTATTACTTTTGACTTAGAGTCATATTTGAAATTATCGGGTCTTTCCCCCTCTGTCCACAACATATTTTTTTAATGTTCGTTTGTTTATGTATGTATGTATGTATGTATGTATTTATTTTGAGAGAGAGTACACACACATGCACACACAAGCAAGGGAGGGGCAGAGAGAGAAGGGAGAGAGATAGAATCCCAAGGAGGCTCTACACTGTCAGCGCAGAGCCCCATGTGGGGTTTAAACTCATGAACTGTGAGCTCATGACCTGATCCAAAATCAAGATTTGGACGCCTGACCCGACAGAGTCACGCAGGCACCCCTGTCCACAGCATATTGTAATGTATACAGCGTGTTCTGTAGAGCAGGAGACATAAAGTCCTGTGTTTGTATCTGTTTCTACCTTTATGGGAGGAAGATTTCCATCTATCCTTCTGATGGCCCCCAGGAACTAGAGATGAGAATTTTGTGTATCTTACATGCACATTTTATAATTTATGTCAGACCCTATCAGAAATCCATCTAAATTTGGAAGCAGTCTGACCAGCTCTTTTCATGAAACATGCCAACATACAATTACATATGAAGTAATAAATCCTTTAAGCCAGGATGGATCACAGTGTTTCTGTTTTAGTTCTATATGTCTGCTTATTGCACTCCAGCAGAACACCTTAAATGATCAAAGTGTGTGAAATGGCCATACAGGCCAAAAAGTTTAGTAATCTTCAGCTTTGGAAGATGAAAGATGAGGGTTTATATATACCTGCGGCTTTAAAAATTGTAAACGAGTTTAACAGATTTCAAGAAATTGAACAAAGGTTATCTTTTGAAGCCAAAAAGATAGGACAAGTAAAACATAAACGTGCACTTAGGTGTAACAGTATGAAAGTCACTTGGAAAGGTGACTTAGAAGAAATGCAACTTAAAATAATGTTAGATAATGATGCCATAACACCATAATTTTCACAGTGTACTTGTTAAGGAACCTAAAGCATGGTTTGAAGTACATGGTACTATCTGGAGAATAATGTCAAAGAAGCCTCTCCTGCTTCTTGTAAGTCTGTTGATGTTGTAGTAGGATAGACTATTGGATTGGAATCATTCTGATTTTAACTTTAAATACAATTCCTGTGGCCTTGGGATCTTAACAAGACCTGTAACATTCCATAATCCATTTCAGTTTTAATATCAGTATGTGAACTAGGTCTTACGTGATGCCCTTGCTCTTAAGTCTCCTGTGTTTGGAGGGCTTTTAAGCTGAGATTAAAGATGAGTTACAGACTTCACGTTTATTTATTGTTCTTTTTTTGTTCTCTTACAGTGGAGAAATCATTTAGCACATTAGTCAAACTAAAGTTTTCCCTTTTACATGGGTAATGGTTTTATTTACTGTACAGATTACTAAGTATATACATGTCAGCACAATGTCAATTTTTCAGTTAAGGAACAAAATAATTGTCTATAAATTGCTAAATAATAAGACAGGATAAATAAATCAGTACAATCCAAAGTCCTTTGAAGCATGCTTTTTCTTTTGTCCAAGGTATATTAAACTGAAAGACTATTCTAGTTATGCCTTTTATGTTTTACAAGCTGAAATTCTGATAGTTTTTCCAGAAAAAAAATACCTTTACCATATGCCACCCATTCATTTCAAAATACTTTTCAAAGTTAGAGATTTAAAAAAAAAATTTTGTGTCACATTCTTCCAAAAATATCAAGTTTATATTCACTGTAATCACTGTCCTAAAATAGCCTTATGATTATGGGGGAAGGTATATCAAAACAGCTTCATTTTAACTATCAAATGGAGGAGTTACTAACATGAATAGAAAACAATAAGTAAGAATCTTTTTAAAGCCATTTGAAGAGAAAGTTGCAGATAGTGAGTCAGAAAGCTTAGTTTTAATTCTGATATGGCATAAAAATAGTGGATTTCTCTAGACATACAGGACATATTTAAGATGAACTTGGTGCAAGTTAGCAGAAGACAATTCGAATTTCTTAAATAAATAAATAGAGTTCAGGGTGGATTAATTCAGGACCTCAGTGGTGTCATCAGAGGCCCACCCCCTTCTTGTTTTTCTGTATTGCTCTCCTCAAAGATTTTGTTTTCTGTCTTGCCCTACATGGTCTTGAGCTAGCCGCAACTCTCAGCATTGCACAAGTGTCTAGGCTTGCCAAAGGAAAAGCACTTACTTGATCTTGTTTTAAGAGCAATGAAAACTTCCCTGAAAACCACCCAGAATGTTTTCTTGCACATCTCTTTGCACAGAATTGTGATCTCTGACCTTTCATAAACCAGTCTGTGTCTGGGAGGAGGTACAGGTAGAAATGTAGAGATAAGGTGGGAGAGCAGCAAGTAACTACCTTTTTCAACACTGTGTCTTCGTTGCCCAACACAGCCCCTGATGTGTAGCAGTTTATAGTTAGTGGTTAAGTTAGTAAATAAATGAATATATGTTGTTGATGTGACATCCTCCAACAATTACGTGTTCTTGTGACTATGTAAGTCAACATCCTACTTTCAAGTCCCAAACCTTCTCTCATTTTAGCCATTTTTAATAAAAATTCTTCTGAAATACAGCATATTCTTTTTTTCCTTTCACTCAGGACAGGACATTTAAACACAGCACTCTCCAGTGTATCTTGCTGCAATGATCAAAATGCTTTGCACTGTCCAATATAGTAGCCACTGGTCACATGTGTTATTGAGCCTTCAGAATATGACTGGAACAAGTGACTGGAACAAGTGAAGAACTGAATTTTTCATTCTATTTAATTTTAACTAATTAAAATGTAGATAAACACATGTGGTTATTGAACCTCTCAGGTTTAACACTCTGATTTTCTGGAGGCTAGTCTCCTGACCCTCATCCCTCTGTAAGAAATCCTCTCCCCAAACACATAGAACTTGTGTTCTCTAAGGTGGTTCATATTGACTTTTGTTCAACAGAGAAAACTTTTCAGGCTTGACAATTTTGTTTTCCTGCCTTTAGCTTATTAGTAGCAGTAACCAAGAGGCACCATGCTCAGAGGAGAGAAATGTGGGAGTCATTAGAGATGAGCCACAAGAATTAAAAAAAGGAACAGTTACAGCTAGCATTAGGTGGGAAAATAGAAAAAAAATGAAGGTAACAACCTAGTAATTGATTTAATAATGTATAGTGAGCGTGTGGTTTTGTTGAGATTTATCCATAGAGAAGATAGAGACAGATACATAGGTAGATACAAAAGTTATGAACACTTAAAAGAAATTTCATGGCAAAAAAACATTGATACTTAGATCAGTAACTTGGAAAGTGTATCCTATTCTTTTTTTTTAGTTTTAATTTTAATTTTTTTAAATTTATATCCAAATTAGTTAACATATACTGCAACAATGATTTCAGAAGTAGATTCCTTAGTGCCCCTCACCCATTTAGCCTCCCCCCCCACAACCCCTCCAGTAACCCTCAGTTTGTTCTCCATATTTAAGAGTCTCTTCTGTTTTGTCCCCCTCCCTATTTTCATATTATTTTTGTTTCCCTTCCCTTATGTTCATCTGTTTTGTCTCTTAGTCCTCATATGAGTGAAGTCATATGATTTTTGTCTTTCTCTGACTGGGTAATTTCACTTAGCATAATACCCTCCAGTTCCATCCACACAGTTGCAAATGGCAAGATTTCATTCTTTTTTGATTGCCGAGTAATACTCCATTGTATGTATGTATGTATGTGTATATACATATATGTATGTATATATATATACCACATCTTCTTTATCCATTCATCTATCGATGGACATTTGGGATCTTTCCATACTTTGGCTATTGTTGACAGTTCTGCTATAAACATGGGGGTGCATGTGTCCCTTCAAAACAGCACACCTGTATCCCTTGGATAAATGCCTAGTAGTGCAATTGCTGGGTCGTAGGGTAGTTCTATTTTTAGTTTTTTGAGGAACCTCCATACTGTTTTCCAGAGTGGCTGCACCAGCTTGCATTCCCAAGGTATACCCTATTCTTAAGGGATGTCAAATGATAGATATGTTTACTGGGTATGCATATTCATATACAAACATTATGTATGTTTATACACATTATAAACATTCCGATATTGTGTAGCTCAATAAAATCTTTGGTCCAGTTTGATGTTAGAAAAACAATCTAGTTAGTTCATTAGAGTTTTTATTCTCTAAATCAAATATTATCAGTGTTACTTTGTTAAGGGTAATTTATCTTTTCCTTCACTTTCTAATAATATAGAAAAGTCGTTTGTGTTAGGGAACTAATTAATAGCTCTTTTCCAATTGATTATATAACCTACATTGTGCTAGGAAAAAAAGTAAAGGAAAATTATCCAGTTAGCTGCTTGTTATTTCCGCATAATGGCCAAGGAGTCAATTTTTTAAAAAGCTGTTTAACGTACCTTTAGGTAATAACTGGAATTGTTACACTTTATTATTTTTTTAAAAAATTCTATTTACAGTTATAACACTTTATACCCTGTGATTTACTTGTTGAATTTAAACCAAACATTGTTATAACTTAAAAAAAGAAACGACTGACTTGTAAATTTAAATCATGTATGCTATATGCAGCTTTTTGATATCAGATAAGAAAATAAAAGTTAAGTACTTAGCATATAGTGCTTCAGGAACTTGAGAACTGAAGCATGCATTTCTTTAAATGTAAGATATTCACCATCTTTCCCAAGGCCTGTCAAGGCTGGGGAGCAGGCTGCTTGAGGTTTTTTAGCACCATTCTTCTTCCCTAAATAAAAAATGCATCCAGACAACTATCATGCATTATAGTTCTTTTTTACCCATTTTTTTACCCATTTTTTTACCACTGGCTTTGAATCCTGGACTACCACCAGGTGTCATGCTAGCATGTTAATTGCAGCTCATATACTTAATTAAATATTCTTGAGCTGGTCAAGTTTAACGGTACTAAATTTATCTCATGAAAAGTGAATATAATGGAGAATTACCAAGTTAAGGGAAAAGGCTGTGAATAAGCTCTTCTTGTGATCTAGAAAAAAACCAGTTGACTCATGTTTATTTCTCCTTTATCCAACACTAATCCCCTTGCCTCACATTGTTGGCATCTACCACAATAAACGTACAGTAAAGCATATATTTGTGATCATGTGGCTTATATCGAAAAAAATTTGCAAGGCCTTGCTTTTAAATCAGTTTATTACACACACACACACCAAACCTTGAGTTTAAACTAGCTTTGATCACCATAAGAAATTCCTGGTGAACGTTGGTGAGTTCAGAGCATTAGCATCAGTAGTTTATAGACTAAGTAAAGATGCAAAGTCAGGCATGACATTGCAGTTTCTGGATACTCTGTGTCCCTGTGTGGGTGGATCTTGGAGGCAACCTGAGACCTGCACACCTGCCCCAGAACACCCTAGAGCAGCCTTCCGAAAAATGGATTATGTCAGATTTCTTGGCCAAATTTCTAGGCCAAAAGCTTTGTCTAATGCAGACTCACTTCCTATGTGGAACTTTGTCTAACTTATTAAAATCTAAACTTTACCAAAAGGAGTTAGGAGAGGCATTGCTGTAAGGAATACTACTAGTTAGTCATCAGCCCCCTGTGGGCACTTTGCAGAGGCCCAATCCACTTAGGCCAACATGTGGTATATTTTAAAAGTTTGCTCCAGGGGTGCCCGGGTGGCTCAGTCGGTTAAGCATCTGACTTCAGCTGAGGTCATGATCTCACAGTTCGTGGGTTCGAGTCCCACCTTGGGCTCTGTGGTGGCAGCTCAGAGCCTGGAGCCTGCTTCGAATTCTGTGTCTCCCTCTCTCTCTGCCCCTCCTCCACTTGCACTCTGTCTCTCTCTCCTCAAAAATAAACAAACATTTAAAATATATGTATAAAAAAAATAAAAAATAAAAAAATATATATATGTATGGGGCACCTGGGTGGCTCAGTCAGTTAAGTGTCTGACTTGAGCTCAGGTCATGATCTCATGGTATGTGGGTTTGAGCCCCGCATCGGGCTCTGTGCTGACAGCTCGGAGCCTGGAGCCTGGAGCCTGCTTTGGATTCTGTGTCTCCCTTTCTCTGTACCCTCTCCCTCTCGTGCTCTGTCTCTGTCTCTCTCTCTCAAAAATAAATAAACATTAAAAAAAATTCTTTAAATATATGTGTAAATTAAAAATAAATTAAAAAAAATAAAGTTTGTTCCATAACTTCATAGAAGATAATGGAAAGCAAATTTAAATAAATGCAGCGTCTCCTGTTTGTAAAGGAGGCATTAATAAATGAGGTTCAAACTGTGTTAAAACTACATGCAAATGATATGGCAAAGCAGCACGTACATGCCAATTGTCACGTTTTGATGGTTCTCACACAAAATAACTCTAGCAAAGGTGTGAAGGATGAAAAGGCGTAAGTGAAAAACCAAATGGGTTACTATTTGAAGCACATTTAAATTCTAGAACAGGAAATATTTAAAAAATATGTATATACTCTGCATTTAAAACATGGCACTAAAAGAAATTTATAGATACAAATTGCAAGATAAAAGATTTGTTGGTTAATGCTGAGTGTCTTCGTATTTTTTTTAGTGCCAAGTTTCTAATCATCCCCTTGAAGTAGTGTAAAGAGATGAATTCAAGTACATTTAAAGAAAATAAGAACAGTTTTCTTTACCCCGCTTAGAAATATAGATGCTTAGGTTAAACATCATCTCAGGAGGAAAGAATACATTTTGTTCTTTGGTTTTGGCACCCAGTAGCATAAGGTTACTCTTAAAATTCATAATTACCACTGTTGTAATTACATAACTATTCCTAGTAGATAAAAAGGGAGTAATTACTAAGCCCGAGTTTTGTTAGTACTATTCACAATTTTCTGCCTGAAAACTCCAATTCACCTCCCTAAATATCTCTATTTAGCCAAGCCACCTGTTCTTGGAAAATTAGATTGGAATTTGATTCTTTTCTTATACAGTAAAACTTGTCTAGTGGAAACATAGAAAAACAGAAGCGTAATGAAGTTATTAATCTGCTTAATTTGTGCTATCTTTTTGGTAAGGGAGTGAACATGTAGCTGTTGAAAATTAACGTTGTCCTTTGGCCCTAATTGCTAAGATTGTATATGTCATGTAAAATGGAGTAGATTAAAATTAAAATATGATTGTTTCCATGCTGTGCGGCATGGGGAGACTACAGGCCTTATATGCTTACCTGTTCCAAAGAACTTTGCTTCGCTACTGTTTGCTCATGGATTGTAAACCCACCTGTGAACGTTTTTGTTCTTGCAGGTCTTGGCCTGGCTGTCCTTTCCCATATCTTCTGTGCCAGGCACTCCATGTTTGCAGCTAAGCTTCTGGCTCACATGATGGCAGCCAGCTTAGGTACACAGGTAAGAGGGCCCGGGGATTTCTACCTTTCACAAGGGGTTCATGTTTCTTCTTCTGTGATCCTTGAATTGAACATATGAGCAAAGTGTAATCTCATTGTAGCTGAAGTAAGCTTGTTTAGTTGTACAGCAGGGGAGGGTGGAAGAGTGTGGTAAGAGGAAATGACAGTATTAGGACCTAAAGTGTGTTTTGTGAACTGTTTTATACAGAGGTACCTTAATATCCTCCCTTACAAGAAAATAGCTGCTTCTTATCACAAAGCATTATACTCTCAATTTATATGTGATAAATATATTACTGATGTGTGCATGTGTTAACATTAGCATATTTTCCTTAATCTGTTTGAATAAAATACGCTTTGTTACAAATTCTTTTACATGGAGGGCATTAAGATGATATGTATTTTAAAATATCTGCTAATATTTTATCTGTTGACCCTTGAACATAGGGTACAGGGCACTGACTCCCTGTGCAGTCACAAATCTGCATAGAACTCTTGTCTCCCCCAAAACTTAACTACTGATAGTGTACTGTTGACTGGAAGCCTTACAGGTAACATAAGCAGTTGATTAACCTGTGTTTTGTATGTTGTATGTATTAAATGCTGCATTCTTACGCTAAAGTCAAGCAAGCTAGAGAAAAGAAAATATTATTTAAAAAATCATAAGGAAAATGCATTTCCAACACTATATACTGTATTTATTGAAAAAAATCCACATTGTAAGTGAACCCACACAGTTGAAACCCAGGTTGTTCAAGAGTCAACTGTATTTTGTGTGGTTTAATATTATAGAACACAGTTTGGTAGAACGTTCTTTTCTGAAAAAACTACTCAGGTTTTCTCTTGCAGAAAATAGAACATGAAAAACATGTCGTCATCCAATAGCATGAAGTTTAAAGCACAGTTTAAAACACAGAAAACAGATCAAAAGATGAAATTAGATGCCTTTCCTGTCCATGAAGTACTCACAGTCTAGAACAGTAGATGTATAGATAAGTGCAAACATGGACTATTTGCAAAGTACTGTGTGACTGTAGATGATGATTTAATTTATTTTTCTGTGAAGGTCCAGGAAGTCTTCATATAGGAGGTGATATCTGTGGTCAGACTTGAATGAGAAGTTCGTGCAGTTTGTTGATGAAGGGAAAGGTGGGCATAGATGTTTGTACAAGCAAAGGGGGAAAGGCATAATCATATCTACTTGAAGGCTGTAATTACAGATCCGGACAGTAGGAAGACATTATACAGTATTATTATTGAGAGAACTTTGTATTTATTTTATAAAGTAAAACTTCCCCTTTTCTAGGTAGTTGGGGCCCTTCTGGAGTGCAAAATAATACTGTTTCTTGATTGGGTGCTGCTGGTTATATGCATATGTTCAAGTTATGTAAATTTATTGTGCTGTACACTTAGGATTTGCATGCTGTGTTTCAGAGTGCTTAAGGCATTTTATTGAACTCTAACAGAAGTTTTTAAAATAATACTAGTAGAGGAGCTGAAATTTAAGATGGAAAATTATCTGAGATATTGGACTCCTATTGTCTTTTTTTTTTTTTTTTTTTTTTTTTGGTCCTAGGAGTGAAAATGGCATGTGTAAATTTCATAACTTTATTTTGGGGGAACAGTTAAGTGCTGGATTCGAGCAGAGGATTCCAGATTGCGTTTTTAAAGTACCTATGAGCTTTGGGAGGTAACAGCTGTGACCAAAGGGGGGCTTGCATTGAATTTGACAAGGCTATTTATATTGCCTTGGTAACCTATCTTAGCTGTCTGATCTTGCCTTTGCTTCTTGTATGTAAGATCTTAGAAAACCCGCCTTCCATAATTAGAGTTTACTTGGCTGCATTCACCACCCACTCTGGTGATTTTTTGGCAGCAGAATTTGTACAAGTCTTAATTATAGCACTGTAGAATTACAGACAACTCTTCAGTGTCCTAGCAGACAAATTTGCTCATGTCTGGGGATGTGAAAGAAGGACCCAGGATTTATATGTTGGGACACTGCCTTCTGATTCACATTGTACTTAACATTAATTTTAGAGAAGAAGGTTAGTCAAATCCATGTTTTTTGGTTTATTTTTAGAATAGATGAAGCATTGTGCCATGAAATATTCTGTAATATGTAGCTTGTGACATAAAATATCTAAAAAAAAACATTTCCGTAGTTTGTAGGAAGAATTGGTGTATTATTGATAAAGTACTGTTGCCTCAAAATGGTTTACCTATCTACTTTGATTTTTTTAAATACTGTTTAAATTTGTTTTAATGTTTACTTATTTTTTGAGAGAGATAGAGAAACAGAGCATGAGCAGGGGAGGGGCAGAGAGAGAGGGAGACACACAATCCGAAGCAGGCTTCAGGCTCTGAGTGGGCAGCACAGAGCCTGACACCAGGCTCGAACTCAGAAACTGTGAGATCATGACCTGAGCTGAAGTTGGATGCTTAACTGACTGAGCCACCCAGGCGCCCCATAAATACCCTCTAAATTAAAGAGAATAGTTGTTTCCCTGAAAATCTTTTAGCAAAGGCTTTTTTAAATTCTCAGACTCTCCAAAAAAAAAAAAGAAATGAAGCTGACTGCAGGAACTTGGGCCCGCTCTTTCTGAATTTTAAAATCGTATTGATGTCTCCAGTTACAGAATCTTGCCAATGGGGGTATTCCATTTCCAACCTCAGATCTCTCATTTGGAATCCTCCATCAACATTATGTTGACATCCCTAGAGTGTGAGTTTCCTCTTGAGAAGTCTTCAAAAATACACTTTTGGCCATTCTTTGGCTAAGAGAATGAAACTTTCCTTGCTGGCCTCAAGTGTTTGAGTTGCAAATACTCAAATACAGGTCAGCCAAAAGCATTCAGTCTCACATCTTTATTGCTTACCTAGAATGAGATTGAATGGCCTTTGTGGGAAAGGGAAGAATGGAAATGTGATCATCTTTGACTTCCTTTTGTCATTGTAGGTCAGTCAGTGAGCAAGTTAGTAATCAAAATGTGCTCGTCTGGCTCTACTTCTCTGCTAGAAACATATGTAAAAATATATATTTATATTATTTATATCTATAAATTAATCTGGTTTGCCATTCTAGCATCTTTGAGAATCATTGACTATAAACTACCAGCAGGTGGCAGTAGAAGTTTTTTTTTTTTTTTTTTTTTTTTAATGGTTTCAATCCCTAGCAAAAATGGAGTTCAGCAGAAAACTTGAGAGATGTTTTTACAGTGCTTCCATGATTGGGCTAGAGAGTATTCTTCTGTAATAGTAAATGTACGTTTGTGGCTTCTTACCATTGTCTTTTTATTTCTTTTGTTCAGAATTATACTAAATAAAAGTGTAGGATACCATAAGCAAGGTTCTGCATCACTAGCTTAGAATATATCTTTGTGTCATTTATCACTTATAGTTAAATTCAGGGGCAAAAGATTGTTTTCCTGTTTATATTTTTGCTGTGGAAGTTTTAATAAGTCCATTATTTATATAGAAATATCTGTTCATTGAAATGTTGCAGGTAGAAGTTTTGAGATAAGATCTCTTTTTTCAGTATTGTTTATTTAAAAAATAATATGTATTTTTCTTCAGTGCCAAGTTAAAATGTCTCGGTTACCTAAAAGATTACTAAATGGCAAGAAATTGTGAGACCATTCACTTCAAGTATAATGTGAAGAACAGCAAACAAATTTTTATGGTATTGGGTGATATTTCTCGGAAAAACATCTAATTATATCTTTGGAATTTTTATCTTAGAATCACATTGCCAACCCATGTGTGCCCTGATAAGGCTGGTAAACAACTAGGACAAAGGACAAGTTTGCAGTTCAGGGTTCTCAGTTCTGGGGGTTCTGTCAGGAAAAGCAATTCTCCAAATCTAAAAAAAGAACAGAAGTTTTCTCATAGAAAACATGATAAGATAGAACTGCATTTACTCTCTGGTTGGTAAACTTAACAAAGGGAAATACTTGGGTTTTTTCCCTCTGTTTTTTGTTGTTGTTGTTGTTGTTGTTGTTGTTGTTGTTTATTTACATGGCTTAAGCACATATTTTTAAACTGAACAGTAAATTTGTCTAGAAAAAAAATGTATGTAAAAATGATTAAATTTGTTGGCCAGTCTATATATTATCTGAATTCAGAAGACACTAAATATCTGAGAATTTTAAATACTTAAATTAAGTTTTTGGTGGCCATTGGATGTGCAGGAGTTGTAACTACTTAGACATTCTCCTCAGTAAAGGACAAGGGAATTGCCTTAAAATTCAGAAGCTTGTTCTCTGGCATTTAGCTGAAGATGGGCTATCAGTGTTTGTCCAGTTTTCTAATTCTGCAACATTTGGGGTGTCATTTTGCCATGTCATTTTGTTTCCCGGGTAGAATGCTGCCCAAATATTCCTGCCAACAGGTTCTGCTTTAATGCTGAAATGTCCTTTTGGTTTGAATATCTAGCATCTTTGGGACTCTAAGAATCGTTGACTACAATGTGAGGGAAGCCAGAAGCCATGTGTAAACTCTCAAATACAGGTTCCTTCTGGCTACTACAGGGCCCGGTTTCTCCCCTTACAGCTTCCCTGTTTTGTTGAGACTGCCAGCTCAGGAAAGCCATTGTGTGTGCAGAGTCTGAAAATGCATATCTAAAAAGTATATTTATATCAATTAAAGCAGAATGAGACAAATTATAAAGTGTAAACTAATCAGAACAGATTTTTGTTTAGTTGGAATTTTGGGTTAATTACTTACCAGAATATCCTATATTATTTCTGCTTTGTTACTAAACAAACAAACAAAAAGAAACAAAAAAAAAGTAAGAATTGAAGTACAAGGATCAAAATTGGGTCTCGCTTTGAGGATTGGGAACTTGAGAAACAGAAAGGGTCGTTATCCAGTAGAATATTTGTGATTATATGCCAGTGCATATGTAAGTAGATCAGAAATGTGTTTCTTAAGCTTCATTGTGGGCATCTTATTAAAATTCAGATACTGAACCAGTAAGCCTGGGGTGGGCTTCTAGATCGGGCTTGTTAGGAGATTAGATTGACCATATTATGACCCAAGTGCATTTCTGGTTGTTGCTGTTGCTGCCACTGCTGCTGTTGCTGTTATTATTGTTACTACCAAACCCACACTGTCAGCCTGTCTTCCTTACTGTGAAAAATTATTTAAGAAATACCATTAATTAAATTTTTACTTTCATTCATAGTGTCATTGCCTTTGAAACTACTTACAAATGCTTGTCTTTCCTTCTGGAAGGAAAGACTACTGCTGCTTTTTTCTTGTTTTATCCTCCCCTACTCCATCCCTAAGTACCCAAAGGAAAGGTACTTAGACAAGAGAACTAATGTCCGACTCAGAGTACAGACTATGTTTTTATTTTGGTCTTTCTCATAGCATTTCATACTTGGCAGAACTTCTCAGTGTTGTTTTTGGACATAAAATAAACCACTAGAAAGAAAGTGTAGCCAGTCCCTCCCCTATTCTTTCTTCCCTCTGAAGACCTTGAGTGTGCCCCCATTTAAATGGTATTAAGTATGTCAGGTTTCCATTTTTATTTTTTGTCCAAAGAATTTTGTATTCAATTGTGCCTTGTCTTCATGTAGAGATTAAATGGTGACCATGAATAAAGAGCATTCCGCACCCAGATATGAATATATATTTAAGTTGAATTTATTATATATTTGAGTCTTAATTCAGGTGTGATCCTCAATATGGCCAAAGGCTTAGCACATTCATGACTGAATGCCCATTCCATTGTCCACTAGTGAAATTAAAACAAAAAATTTGAGTAAACTCTCCTTATCCCAGGTGAAGATCATCATTCATCTATAAAGTCAACCACTTGGAACTCATCTACCACATGCACAGTTTTGAGATTGAGATTATGCCATGGGAAATTCCAAGCAAGACATGCACACATGAAGTATGTAAATGACAGTCTAAAATAGCAACCTCATACCTCATACCAATAGCAACCTAAGAACCAAGTGTGTACGTAGGTCTCTTCTTCTCTAGTGTACTGTATAGTATTCCGTAAGCTATCAACAGGGGGGCCTCAGCTTGAATGTCTTCATGTAGCAACATAGCCAACTTAGTTGTTGAAGGATGTATGAGATGTGAAGACTTAGAATGCGCACATTCTAGGAATGGGAAGGAGAAAGAATAAAGGCATGGAGGTTATAACGGACCTGGGCGTTCCACTCAATCGAGGCCTGCCCGTGCGCCCCTGCGCAAGAAGAGATAGATACACTGACTACAGGCGAGGTAGTTTCATATTGCCTGAGAACCACGGGGAGCCACCTGTGGAGTTAGTCCAAAAAGGTACAGTATGAAAGCGGTGTTTTTAAGGATTAATCTGGCAATTAGGGATTAAATCAAAAGTGAATTAAAGTAGATGAGAAGGTGGAATTAGGGAGATCGGTTTAGAGAAGCTGGGTAGGGCAGCTTTTACCATTATCCGGTTGTGATGGGTTGTGAGCTGGGACAATGGTAGGGGTAATGAGAATCCAGAGGAAGAAATAAGAACTAATAAAAACACCCTGTTTTGCTTTATTAAAGCTTTGAAATCTTACTTCTTTTTTTATAATCAATAAAAAGACCGCATTGCAAATTTTATTTAATTTAATAAATGCTAATATAATACCTATTAAGTATTATGTGAGTTAAGGATTATGATATAGGTACTAATATTCCTCCTTTTTTACAGACGAGGCAGTCAAGGCAAAACGAATAGAAGTTACTTGCCCTAGGTCACATAGTGGTGACAGAGCCAGTAATTGAGCACAAGCAGCCAGGCTCCAGTCCTTGCCTTTAACCACTATGCATACTGCCTCATAAATCAGGAATTAATGAGATTTACTCTGTCACCAAAGGAGGTAGATGATTTTAAGATAACTGTGGAACTCGTGGTTTCATTTGACTTAAATAGAAAAAGCTAAAAGGTTTAATAGATGGGATACATGCAGTTTGCAGCCTTAGGGATTTAAAGTTTCTATAGCACATTTAAACCAGTGGTTCAGATATTACCTACATAAACATGAAATCTTGACACTGTAAAACAGGTTCTATGACACAGGTTGTGTACCCGTGATTATAGAATACACATAGCTAATGTCATTAAGGGCTTGCCTTTATGGCACTGAACTAAGTGATTTACACGTATTGCCTTGTTGTAACTACCAGACGAGCTGGGAACTGCCATCATTCTTATTTTACAGATGGAAAAATAGGACTAAGTTTTGTTACCTGTCTTAACCTTCATTGGTAGAATGTGGCAGCTGGAAGAAAGATTCCAACTCAAGGCAGTCTGGCTCCGAAACCCATGTGTTTAAAACACTGTGCCATGTGGAATGAGAAGGATCATTAGGAGTGGATAATTAAAGCACAGTTAAAGTTTCTGAAGCCAAGGAAGGGAAAAAAGATTTCAAATGGAAGGACTGAGCATCAGTGGGAGATTAGTCCTCAAATTTGGCAAGAACAAGGTCATTGGAAACTTGGAGAGAGAGGATGAACATGAGACGTAAAAAGTTAGGGAAGAAAGGGGTAGGGAAGAAATGGGACAGGCTGATTCACACCATACCTGAAAGAAGTTTGACAGTGAAGGAAGGGGGCTGTCAGGGTTCAGGAAGGGGGAGCCACTCAGGTACCTCTGATCATAAAAAGCTTGCTGAAGGGAAGGTGGACCCTGGGGCTTCCAGCTACCACCAGCCGAAGGACAGATTTCTCCCTCTCCCACCCTACCCTCTTGATTGGTATTTTCCTCCTTTGAAAAAGAGTTTTTTTGGAAAAAAAAAAGGTTTATTTATTTTGAGAGACACAGGGAGAGTGCGTGCACTGGGGAGAAGCAGAGAGAGAGGGAGGGAGAGAGAATCCCAATGTGGGACTTGAGCTCACGAACCATGAGATCTTGACCTGAGCTGAAACCAAGAGTCGGACACTTAAGTGACTGAGCCACCTAGGGACCCCTGAAAGAGAGCTTTTTATAGAAAACTGATGAAAGGGTGATAAAAATTAGTACATTTCTCTTTGGTCTGTGTTTTTATTTATATTTTTTTATTGCTTTGAAATGTTTTATGCCTAAGGCAAGTGACACCCTGCTAGTGTGCCTAACCTAATCATGTTACATCTGGGAGATTAGAGCTATAGTTTGAACTCCCCCCCCTCCCCTATTTCCTGAATCCAAATGTCTTTGATGACTTTATATTTTGGGTATTATTACTGAATTTCATGTGAATCTGCAATCAGTTGTGAAGTCAGTTTGTAACTAGTGATTATCAAATAGTTTTATAATCTTTTCTGCAACCAAAAATGTTAACATTATGTTATTCACAAGTGTGTGCTTTGAGGGATTAAAATGATATTGGTATTCAGATGAAGGGAAACTTGAGTATCAATCCAGACATTGAATTTCAGAAGAAATTATGTATTTTATTTCTGCTTTCTTCTTGAGTACACATTTTCTTTATGCATCAAATTTTTCATTCTTAAATATTTAAATAATACAATCCAGCCTTTTTTCAGCATGCTTTCAAAATTCAGCTCAACCATAGACTGTTCTCACTAAATTGAAAATAAGTGGATGCCGAAGATACAAAAATAGTATCATGGTCACACTACTGGGAAATTCAAACTTTCCCAAGTGCTGAAGTAGCAAAGCAACAGAAAGAGTGAGTAATATTCTGAATGAGGCTACAGTGACATTATCATGTTTGCAACATGGCTTTTGTTACTAGGAAAATTTGTGAGGCAAATCCAGAATTTACCAGAAAATACCAGTTTGGAATCTTCTATTACAGCCTCAGAAACATAAACTATCCTTGACTTTTTAAAAGCCTTCTTTTGATATCCTTAACTAGGGAAAATTGGCATCTGAGAAAAATTGTTTTTATGAATATTTAGTACTGGCTATAAAGAACTTTAACAAATATGGAGTGTAGGGGGAAGAGTCCTAGTTTTGAACTTAGAAGGACAAATGGAGTAATATCCTGAGCTGTATCAGAAAAATCTTTGGAAAAATAAGAATGCCTGCCTTGCAGAGTTGTTAAGAAGATAATAGATCATGTTCAACAAGCTGGAAACACAAGGCCTGAGAACAAGGGAGCAGAGGAAGGTGAGGACGGTCCCTGCTGCTCACTGCAGGGCAGAGGCCCTTTGCTTCAGCTCTGAGTCGAACACTCCCTAATGCCTTCTGGAGCACCGAGCGCCATTTTCTATTCCAGAGGTTTTCTTAAATCAACCGCAAGGGAGGTGACAAGTTTTTCAGGCTCACCCCCTTAAAATAGCCCTCTCTGTCTTGCCTGCTGCCACACTTCTCACTTTACTGTCCCGGAAAGGCTTTGCTGTTGGACCACATTATGTGTATGCACTGTATTAATTTTGCTTTGTTTATATTTTTTAAATGAGCTTTCCCCCCACCCCCGCCCAATCTTGAGTGTTTCCTAAGTTCTTATGTCTTTTTTGCTTGTGTTGAGTTGTTGAAACCTTAAGAACTGGAGACAGATGTGTATGTGTCTTTCATATATATATATATACATACATATGTATACATACCTATATATATGCCTTTTTATATATACGCTTACATACATTTATGGTTTTTAAATTTTTTTAATGTTTATTTTTGAGAGAGAGAGAGACAGAGTGCAAGTGGAGGAGGGACAGAGACAGAGAGGGAGACACAGAATCTGAAGCAGGCTCCAGGCTCTGAGCTCTGAGCCTGATGTGGGGCTCAAATCCACGAACCACAAGATTGTGACCTGAGCTGAAGTTGGACACTTAACCAACTGAGCCACCCAGGCGCCCCCATGCTTACATACATTTAAATGGGCATCCATGTGTCTTTTAAAAATTATATATGCCTTTATATATAAAAAATATAAAATACATATATTTATATATTAGTGTGTATGTAGTGTGAGCTTGTGCACATGTATGTGTATACATTTGACATTTGAAATAGGCTTATATTTAAAAAACACAGAAACATGTAATGAAACTCTTGGTACTGCTAAGGACTACCTACTATAAACATTGATATGCATAAATTCCTTGTAATCCGTATAACACCGTGAGGTAATCAGTATTATTTTTATTACTCCTGGATTGCACATAAAAAATAGGAGACCCCAAAAGGTTTTGTTGGTTACCCCCTGCTCCCCAATCCATATCAAGTAGGTCTGTCATCTCCAAAACCCTGCTGTCCGTCTCCACCCCTCTTGGAAGGAACCAGAGAACTGGGTGGTGCCTTCTTCCTCCACTTCCATGGAACATAAGAGCATGGTCTCTTGGAGATGGTTTTTAAAACAACTTTGTTGAAACACAGTTCATATACCACACGTTTCCCCCATTTAAGGTGTACAGTTCTTTGACTTTCGATATATATGCTGAGTCATGCAAGCAGCACCAGTCAATTTTATTTCTTTTTCTAGCTTTTTATTCGAGATATAGCCAACATTTACTATTATACTAATCATTTCAGTGGGCCTCCCTTCGGTCTCGTTTCTAAATCTCAAGTATCTTGCTTTCCTTTTGTAAATCTTTTCAATGACTGGCCCTTACAAAATTGGTTTTTGAATTTACAAATACATCTATAAGCCCTAGAAGTTGTGTCTTGAGCTTCAGCTGCTTGCTCTACCAACAGAATGTCTTACATTTAGTCGCCTATCTGCCTAACTGATCTTTAAGTTCCTGAGCAAAGAAACTCTTTTTTTGTGTCATATGCTATGCCAAATGGTAAACAAGAGGGCCAGGATAACACTAGTTATAAAAGTGAAGCAGCCTTTTTTATTGGCTTGTTAGCTGTGTGGGGCCTAGAACCACCTTTCTAGCAAAGCCTCATTTGGATCCAATCTCCCAGGAACGTGTGCTCTGTGTTCTGCCAGGGATGGGAGGAACTTGGTTTCAGGTGCTATGTTTTGGTTATAAGGCTGAATGTTATTGCCAAATTGAAACACTGACATGTTATGTATCAACAACCAAGTGTATTTCATTGCCAAATGTCATCTTCAGAAGATAGTGTGTGCATGTGATCTTCGGGGATTAGGCCTCACTTCAAGCCCCGCTCCCATCCAGTTTAGTCCCCCGCACCTTCAGGAATACAGAAATCAAGGTGAGGTGAAAGAGTGAGTGAGGTGAAATGACACTCTGAGTTCGTATTCTCATTTTTTAGAAATATTTTAAAACTTTTTCAGTACGGATTTCCCTTTTCAAAAATATGTATAGACTTAACTATATTTGGGAATTAAATGTATTTTATCTTGCCGCTTCCAGAGTTTATCCTAATTGTTATCATGTTCCTGTAAACCATCTTTCTTCTACAGTAGCCTCAAAACTATTCCCCATGGTTTTACTCTGGCCCTGGTCTTTATAATCTGTTCTCTTCTCAGTAGCCAGAGTAGTCCTTTCAAAGGCTGAATCAACCCAAGTCATTCTCCCACCTGAAATCCTTCAGTGACTTCCTATTGCTCATAAAAAGAGGAACTTTTGGCCTTTGTCCAGAAACTCCTTGAGGGTCATTCCTGCCTGTGCTGATCTTACCTTCTGCCATCTTTACCCATTCACCCAGCACCAGCCAATAATTTTTTTAAAAAAATTATTATTTTTTTTAATTTTATAATGTTTATTCATTTTTGAGAGACAGAGAGCATGAGCGGGAAAGGAGCAGAGAGAGGGAGACACAGAATTGGAACCAGACTCCAGGCTCTGAGCTCCCAGCACAGAGCCCAACGTGGGGCTCGAACTCACAAACTGCGAGATCATGACCTGAGCCTAAGTCTGATGCTCAACCAACTGAGCCACACAGGCACCCCATGTATTTTTTACTTTTTTTAAAGTTTTTATTTATTTAGAGAGAGGGTGAGAGCACAAGCGGGAGAGGAACAGGCAGAGAAGGAGAGAATCCCAAGCAGGATGCATGCTGTCAGCACAGAGCCCCATGTTGGTCTCAAACTCATGAACCATGAGATCATGACCCAAGTGGAAATCAGGAGTCAGACACTTCACCGACTGAGCCACCCAGGTGCCCCTGCTTATTCTTATATTTATTCATCTATCCACCCTTTCTTCATGCTTGGCACATATGTTATCACCTCAGAACAGGCTCCCTGAGTAGCCCCGCTGCTCGCATCACTGTTACGTTTACTTTATATATGAAATCAGTATCTGGATTCTCTTGTTTATTTATTATCTTCTGTCCTCTTCCTCATTTCCTCCTTCTCATCTCCTAGAATATAAAGTCCGTTTGATCAGGAATTGCCTGTCTTGTTCATTGCTATGTGTCCAGCGCCCATAAAAAGCTTTTTGGCACATACAAGATTTCCAATAAAAACTAGTTAAAATAATGAGAAAAACAATCAAGTAAAAGAAAATTATAGGCTTGCTCCTAAAAAAAATTCCTCTGCATTTTAAAATGAAGTTATCACCATTTTCTCACGAAAATAAGCTCAATTCCTTGAAGAAAAATCAGAATTAAAAATTACTTACATTACTAAAAATTTGTAATGTTGTAGTGGTCTACAACTTACAGACAAAGTGCATTATAAATCTTGGTTTATAATTTAAATGCACTCAACTCAGAATTAGGTTTTTTTCCTCAGAAAAATAGTTCTAAAGAGAAGTTAAGATCCCAAGCCAGCCACCAAAACCTGTTCAACTCTTCATCCAGCTCTTAAGGATCCTAATTGTACTTTGTAATTTTTCTTCGTGTTGAAACACATTCTAATTTCTGATTGGGAATTTCAGTCAACCTTGCTGTTCCCACATCCTGTCCTTTCTTCAGAAGCCCACAGAAGCAGACCAGAAGGGCCCAGGATTGGGAAGCAGTGGGGACAGGTGAAATGGAGTTAGAAGTCAGAGGTAGACTTCTGGAAATCTGCTTCCTGAGTTCAGGGAGATGCTTCTCTGAATAACTTGCATGTCAGATATGAAGGTTTCTGAATCTTGTGGCAATGGTAGAGGACAGGTATTTGGTTCTTAAAGCAGCTTTTTTAACTTCTTAGTGAGAAGCAAAGTTAGAGGTGGGAGAACAACTAAATGTTGGAGTATACAGAAGAGGTTTCTCAAATAAGATCTTTCTGTATTCCATAAGAATAACATTTTGTGAGGGGAGCCTGGGTGGCTCAGTCAGGTAAGTGTCCAGCTCTTGAATTTGGCTTAGGTCATGATCTCATGGTCACGAGATGGAGCCCCATGTTGGGTGTGGAGGGATTCTCTCTCTCCCTCTTCCCCTGTCTAACCCCCGACTCAAAGAAAAGACCAAGAATAACATTTTGTGATAGATTGAGTCTAGATGCTCAGGATAGATAATAACTAATTGTGATAGCTAATTGCAATAAATAATTATAAACGTCTATAGTACCAAAGTAGACAATATAAGCCATTAAAGTAAGGATCTAAGTAACAAGGTTGTCATATTGACAATATGTTGGAACTAAGGCTGAGGTGAAATATCCCAACAGACATAGACATGATGAACATAATGAACATAATGAACTATCCTGCTGTGGTTAGGTCATGTTTATAATTATGATGAAGCCACTGATCTTTTCTGAGTTTGTTATATTGGATACCACACCCCCAAAGCCCTTTACCCTACAAATAGCTGAAAGCATTCATTATAATGCTTGCTGTTTTAAAAACAAGTGAGTTAATGAGACATAACAATCATAAAACCTTGTTTCCTCCCCCAAATATATTTTTTAAAAATTAAAGTCTTTGCATTTAAGAACATGGTTTTATACCTTGGAGATCTTTAGATTAAAAAGTGAAAGTGTTAGTTAATTTTCTTGGCTTTCTTGAATCTGTAGAGAAATGTTCGATAAATTTTGTTGTACTAGGGCAATGTAAGCATTTTTAATTCTATATATAGAGGCAGGTAGGTATTGCTTACACTGTTTCTTTACTCCACAGAGGTCCAAAAGTCAGAGGAGTCTAAGAGATTAGCCTTAGGAGGCCAGAATGGCTGGTTTCCCACTGTTTTCACTCAGGTCATGGTCATCGTTACTGTTAATTCTTAAGTACTTGTGAGACCCTGTAAAAGATGGCCTGTATTATACAAACAGTCCAAACTTGAATTTCATTGTAAGTTAGGGATTGGCATTTTGACAGTGTTTGTCAGGATTAATTACTGAAGACTCTTGTGTGAATGTAGAAAAGTCAGATGAGAGCAAGCAAGTCTGTCTACCTCCTCCTGTTTGAGTCTCAATCAGAGCAGCAGAAAGATCTATTTGTTCTCTAGGAACAAAAAGAAGAAGATCTTTTCTGAAATTTTTGTAGAAGCCCAATTTAAATTTATCTCTTTGTATACAACAGCTATTCATTGTTCCCATTCTGCAAATACTTAGTGTTATATGTACTATATCAAGCTTTTTGCTAGGAACTACAGATATAAAGCTAAATAAGATTTCCTTTAGATCCTCGAACAATTTATAGTCTACTAGGAAGGGAATAAACATGTAAATAAATGAATGCAATGGAGTGTTATAGGCCTATGATGGCAGTGTGTGGGATATAGGCCTATGATGGCAGCATATGGTGGGATAAAGAAGGAAAGGGAGAATTATTAATTCTATCCAGAGGGTGAAGGGTGGGGTCAGAAAAATCTTTAGAGAGATGAGAATGCTTAAGGTGTCTTGGAAGATAAGAAATCTTCACCAGGTGGAATCTACACATAATTATAATACAGACATTAGTAAAGGCAGAGGAAGGGGCTGTGTCTGGCAGGATTATGATACAAAAGGGATTGTTCTACATTGGATTATATTCTGTTTATTTTGCAAGTCTTCAGGGATGGTTCAACTGGTTGAGGGCTGCTGGGGAGGTAGGGAGAATCATTTCTGTGGCAGACTTGGAAGAGATGGAGAAGAGTCTCCAGACCTGAGCAGAGCTGATATTTGAGGAGGTAACAAGAAATGAGCATTTCTTACAAGTTTTTCAAGGAGAAGCATTTGGGTGCCACAGATATGTTTTCATGTCTCATGTGCATTTTTCTTAGACATGTGTTATATAGTCTAATCTGAAAAGGCTAGTGTATCCAGTTCTATACTACCCCTGATAAAAATCAGAAGTCTCTGTTCTGTAAGGTATCAGGTTCTCTGGGGTTTCATGTGGGGTTTTTTTTGTCTTTTAATAATGCTCAAAGTAATATCTGTTAAAAAGTGAAGCATTCATTATACATTAATTCTTGAAAACAACTCCAATGAACTCTGTTATTAGTTTGAGTAAAAAAAATAGGAAAAAGCTAATCAAGTATAAAGTATGTTTTTCAGTGTTACTTCAAATGCAATCTACTGCGATCATGTTAAAGGTCCATAAAGGCATAAATTAATGTAGTTTCATATATTACATTATTTAAACTTATATAAAAATATCGATACAACACTATATTTTATATGCCTTTTACATAGTCATTAGGACAAATTTCAGAAAAACACTACAATGAAGTTGTGCTAGCTCCAACTATGTAACCGTAGGAAATATATCCTGTATTTTCCGTATTACCTTTGCGAATCTACTATTGAATTAGCATTTTTGAGGAAAAGATAGAATTCAGAACATAGAAAAATACAGCGAAAATACCACAGGAAAATATCTGTGTCATTGTTTAAAATTCAGCATGTGTAACTCTTTTCTAAGTTATTAATAGGCCTGAGAACAACAACATAAGCAATTTCTCCTAAATAGAAGCAAGTCCTAGAGAATAGACTTCCGTCAGAAGTGGCTGCTGTTAAGGGAGAAGGGAAGCCGAATTCAAACAGTTTTGTGAGAAACTAGAAAAGAGGAAGCAATTCAGCTTCACAATCAGTCACTGATATTTGGTTTACTCTCTTTGGAGTTCACAAGTGGCTGCCAAGCTACGTATAATGCACGCTGTCTAATCCTCGGAGGCCTCTCTTCTAGCTGATGTCTGCGTCAGTGGTGGCCATGAGAGAGGAAGCAACTTCAAGAAAAGATTGTTTACCACTTGAGTTTAACATGGAATTAGAAGGCTAAAGTAAGTGGTTTAGAACACCAGTGGAATGCTGTTTTGTATAAATTTAAAAGACAGTGATTCCCAAGAGTTGCTGAACATCTCGACCTACATGTTAATTAGGGTCTCATTCTAGAAGGGCACCTTCTTACCACTTCCTTGGGGTAATTCTGAAAAGTCAAAGACATATTTTCAGTAAATCCTTCTTAAGTTTATTGTCATTTATAAATTATGTGTGAGATTACACAATCAATCTGACTAACCCCAAAAGTACTCACAATCACATCCTCTGGAAGGTTATCATCTAAGGAGTGCTGGGTATACATATAGCTATATGAAACAAGAGAAAGTTTGAAATTGGCTACATAAATGTGGTGCAGTTGTCACCCATTTTTTGTTGCTGCACACTTACACTTTCCCCCTGACAGATTATAATTTACTTGAGGGTAAGGACTCTAACCACATTTGTTTGTTAGATCTCCTTCTGTGGACAAACTGCAACAAATGGAAAAGAAACCATTGACCAACTGCGTGTGAGTAATTCTTTCCCCAGGATAAGCCCACTTCAGCTTTTAAGTGGAGAATGGCTTGGGGAAGGTGTTGAAGAAAGAAGGTCACAGACTCATACATGTTGGAAACAAGGCTTTTGTTCACATTCTCCCATTCTGCATGCAGGAGGAAGGGAACGGAGCATCCACCAGCAAAAGCAGGGCAAGGACTCCAACCTCACTTTGTGGGGTGGAGCCTCAGATTTCCCCTCCCAGTGTCGTTCCAAAAATTGTTTTGAGATCCACAAGGAAGACAGACCCTTAGATACAAGTAAACCCCTTACCATAGGCTTTTGAAGAGCAATCCATGTGCACATTTTGAAAACAAAAGAAAGTATCAGTGAACAAAATCAGCTAGGAGACTTGAAAGGAGTTTTCATTTAGAAAAATAATTAATACAGTTAAGATATTTTGTTAAAGTTTTTTAACTAATGTTTTTACTTTTAAAATGTGTAACACATAATTATTTTGATTATGGAAGCCCTGACTCTCCTCATCAAAGGAAGAATGTCCTCTCTCCCACTCCTGAACAAGATTTAGCCTTGTTTCTTGAGATTTAATTTTTTAGAATTGTGCTTCTTTGATTTGCTTGATTTTTTCCTTTTATTTTCCTAAACAGAAGTGGCATATATTTAATTTCAAGTTTTAATTCAATTAAAACAAATTCTTTTAAAAAACCATTTTCAGGTGGGTTTTTTTCCTTTTTATTTATATAATTCTTAGAGGGGTAATGATATTGTTAATAATATTCTTTTTGAGTTTTTGGTGTGATCCAAAGACTTTAAATATGCGACTTCATTTTATTTTCATAGTAGTGCTGTCATGGGCATCATTGTCTTCATTTTATAACTGGTAATCTGAGTCTCACAGAATGTAATTAAACTTGCCCAAGAAACCATAGCTGTGAAGCAAGACTAAGATTTGAACCCATGTGTTTCTGAATCTCTTTTATCCATGAAACTACCCACAAACATGTATAAATGTGTGTGTACATATGTATATCTCATGGACATACTTTGTTATGCATCTCGTTAATTGAAAATTGATGGAATATTTTGTATTTCTTGGATCCTACATTAGTACATTGCCAAGAAACTGCTGGGTTCCACCTGTGCAATTTTTGAAAAGAAATTAAATGATGCACTCCAGGAAGGGTTCACATTTGCTCATTATTTCTGGATTAATCAGGTTAATGGGAAAGAACAAAAAACAGCTAAGACCGGAGCACCTGTAACCAGTGTTGCCGGAAGTTCTGCCCTTATTACTTTGACCTGTGTGTGTGTGTGTGTGTGTGTGCGCATGTGTGTGTGGCAAAAGATCTTATTATTGGGTTTTTAATAATATAATTTAGGTACTCATTAAATGTGCTACCATTTAATAGACTTGTCTGATCACAAACCTTCATTAAAAGTCTCAGAAAAGTTTTTTTTTAATCTTGTATTTTTCCGTAAAATTCATCTCATTGGATAATTCAAGAGAGATGGACTTTGGTCAGTGGTTCACAGTAACAAACGAAGATTAGATGTGTGAGTGATGCTCAGAATTTGTAATATTAATCTGCTGTTTTATAGTATTGATGCAAGTTGTGGAAAACGAATCTGGAAACCTTAGAGATTGGAAAGAAACAAGAATAAAACATGGGGCAAATTTATCTTTAACTTTTGAATATAAGCTAACCTTTACTAAGTATTAAGCCATTGGAAGAACTTCTAAAATTCATGTATGGGAGAAAATCACAGATTTTCTCACAGGTTTTAAAGGAATTACTTTTTCCATTAATATGTTTGCCTCCAAACAGAAAGCTTTTTCTAGATTTTAAACTTTGATATTTTGATTAAGTGGAATTATTTTAAAACAAAGATTTTTCTCATTTATGAAACCAGTTTTACAGAACTCTTCAATGCTTCTTTATTTGTCTTTCTGATTCATTTTAGAGGAGTGGATAGGAAATAACATTATTGAATACTCTGTTGAGAATCACATATTTTAAATCTCCATTTTACAGATGTGGAAACAAACTTACCCATGGTCTCTTGCCTAGTAACTGATGAAGCTGTAAATAAAACTTACATCTTAAAACTTACACTATGTTTTTTTTTTTTTACTACACATACACCTATCTATATTTTTCATGATAAACTTTTAAAAACTCCTCTCTGTGATATTTTCCATTTAAAATTTTCAAGAAAGCTATTGTTCTGGATGGGAAAGCTCCACCTGTGCCCAGACAGGCCTTTGGATGCACTCACTACTTACCTGCTTAGACATGATAAATTGCTCTTTCTGTTGGCATTTTACATAGACACAATGAATGCCTTAAAAAAAATCTCTTGTTGAAGTATAGTTAACATACAGTGTTATATTAGATTCAGGTGCACAATGTAACATTTCAAAAATTCTATACATTACTCACTACTCAATCATGATAAGTGTAGCCTTAATCTTTTTTATCTATTTCACCTGTCCTCTACCTACCTCCCCTCTGGCAACCACCGAAGTTGTTCTCCATGTTTAAGAGTCTTTTTTTTTTTTTTTGTCTTTTTTTCCTATGTTCGTTTGTTTTGTTTTCTTTCGGAAACTCCACGTGAATGA
Organism: Panthera uncia; assembly: GCF_023721935.1. Classification (NCBI taxonomy): domain Eukaryota; kingdom Metazoa; phylum Chordata; class Mammalia; order Carnivora; family Felidae; genus Panthera; species Panthera uncia. The sequence goes on from NW_026057577.1 coordinate 68,173,654, forward strand.
AAATATATGGTATTTGTCTTTCTCTGACTTATTTCAGTTAGCATTATACCTTCTAGGTCTATCCATGTTGTTGCAAATGGTAAGATCTCATTCTTTTTTACGCTGAGTAATATTCTGTGTGTATATGTGTGTGTGTATGTACCATCTTCTTGATCCATCCAACTCTGGACACTTGGATTGCTTCCATATCTTGGCTACTGTAAATAATGCTGCAGTAAACATAAGGGTGCATATATCTTTTTGAATTAGTGTTTTTGTTTTCTTTGGGTAAATACCCAGTACTGGAATTACTGGATCGTATTGTGATCAGTATCGTATACTGATCATAGCTCTTATATAAGATGAGCAACAATATTCAAAAGTACATAGATATTCTTAATAAGTACATAATAAATATATATAAATGATTTTAACATGAACCACAGTTTTCAGAATTCTAAAAATCATATCAGTAAATATCCTCAAAGTCATGTCAAATTAAAAATCCTCACTTTAAAAAATGTCTGTGACCATATTATATATTATGTGCTATTAATAACTCACGATCTTTAAGTTAAATGTTTTTGATAGTAATATTTTCATCAAAACGGCAGTTTAGTATGAAAAAATTCTGTGTCTACATTGGAAGTTTAGGATTTGAACATAATCTTAATGGGTCTATACCTAAAACTACTGCCAACCTCAGTTATGTCTGAATTGATTTTATTTGTCCGAAGATATGATTGTGGAGAATTGTGATTCTTTTTAAATATATTTTCAGATAAACCCTAACAGATCTTTAGTGATAGAGATACTGTACTAAAGATTACATGTTCATCTTTGAGAACGAGAGGGAAGGTCTTCTGGAATAACTACATGGTATTTTAGGCCTTGAAGAGGATGACATTATGGAGAGGCAGCAAAATATATTCATTCTTAAACCATTATCTGTTTTTTTCTCTTTTCCTATTATTTCAGTAAATATAAGAGCCAGTGTTAAGGTACATAGAAAATGCTGGTCTTCAGAACCCTACTTAGTACTTGGAATGTTTTTACTTTACTAAATTTTTTTTAATGTTTATTTTTGAGAGAGAGAGAGAGACAGAGAGACAGAGCATGAGCAGGGGAGGGGCAGAGGGAGAGAGAGACACAGAATCCCAAGCAGGCTCCAGTCTCTGCGCTGTCAGCACAGAGCCCAATGCAGGGCTCGAACCCACGAACCATGAGATCATGATCTGGCTGAAGTTGGACACTTAACTGACTGAGCCACCCAGGTGCCCCATAACGTTTTTATTTTAAATGATGATCCTCTTATGAAATGGTCACTCTTTCCATACCTAGTTTCTTGTCATAGCTGCCATATTTAACTGGAAGCAATATTGGTACAATGCTGGCTTGCTCCACCAGACTGAAATTTATTTGCATAGGTGCAGAATATACCTCTTTCTAACTGCCACTTCTCTATTTTTTACTAATTTGGCATTTCACCTTCTTTCACCCCCTTTTCCTAACTCCCCACCTTAAAGCCAGCATTCTTATCTGGCACTTGGTAACTGTAAAATGTGTCCATATGCACTTTATCCTTTTATTAACAGAATTGTGGCATGAAGAGGTGAGTTGTAGTAACTAGAACTACACATTTTTGAGGGGGTAAAGTTACAGGTTTCTGTTGGTGTTGACTTGCAGGTCAGGGAGTCGTAACGAGCAGAGTGGTTGTGGTGTGATGGTACATGAGTCCCCTTATCCTTGTGTAGCCCTTATCCTTAGCATTACTGATTTCTCATTGCTTTTCTCCTTTTCTCTCTTTTTGTCACTTGTCAACCTTGGAATCACATTTATAAAATAAAAGTACTTTTCATGCACTCTAACCTTATTGGCATTAACCGAGTGGTTTTCGTGTAAATTTTACAGCCCTAAACTAGGATTTCTCAGCCTCAGCATATTGACATTTTAAGGCAAAAGATATGTTGCGGGAGCCTGTTCTGTGCATTGTAAGATGTTTAGCAACATCCCTGGCCGCTCCTCACTAGATGCCAGTAGCATCCACTTCCCCAGCTGTTACATCTAAAAATGTCTTCAGGTGTAATCAAATGTTTCCTGGAGGCCAAAATCATCCGCATTGTATTTGAGAGCCCACTACTCTACATAACTGGTCTAACTCCTTTCATCATTTCTTTCTACATGTTTTAGGAAATTATTCTGTTGTTTTTAAATTAGAGAACAATGATCTTATTTCACTTTAGGATGTTGGTTTCAACACTACTGGGCACTGCATTGCCTCTGATTCTTTTTGTTTCATATCATGGCCTCTTCAAGAGCTGCTAATACATGTTCCCAGTGTTGTTTTGGTGTGAGATGGTGAAAAAATAATGTCAGTGACTTATACCGGGTACCTATGACAGTTGATTGTCTTCTCAGCCTGGCCACTCTTTGGAGAATATCTTGGTGATAACTCTATCTTCCGATGCTACCTGCTAATTTTTTTCAAACCAAGCTACTGATTTCAACTTTTTGGTGGAAAGTAGACCCCACGTTATCATTGTTTTGTTCCCATAGTGCCAAAGCGCAGAGCAAGTTTTTTGACTGTCCTGGTGTTAGCGCTGGAAGTTTTGGCTTCTGGTAAACCTTCAGTCGTGAGAAATCGAAGATGATGGTTCAAAATCCTACTTGATACTCTTTTTATTTCCCTTGCAATCAGAGCATCTTAGTCCTACCTTAATTTCTGTTCTACAGTGGGATGGGGAATTTAGTGCAGGGACACTGAGGTCCTGGAAATGAGGTGGGCCCGTAGTTAGGTTATGTGTGGTCTCACAGTGTTTTCCAAAAATTGAGTTTGAATGTTTTCCATGGATCCTGGCCCTGTGTTGTTTTATATCTGGTTCCTCTACACATTTATGTTGATTGCCTTGTACTGATGGTCTTTGCTTTGTACCCCTTCATTTAAGGACTGCTTTCCACTTTATTATTTGGTAAAGAAAATCTTTGGTTTTGTGTAGATTTTTCACAAGGCAAACTCATAGATGTATTTGTGGTTCACAAATTCTTTCATCTATCCCATAACATGAAATCAGCTTTCTGATAATTTATAATCTCTTGGCAGTCTTTTTAAATGGTTGCTTGCTCCCAGGCGATTCACTCAAAGACTTCTTAAACTGTGGATACTTTACAGGTGAAACAGATAGCAATCTGTGTGGTGTTGATTAAGGATTATTAAAATTATCTTCTCTATACTTAGTATATCTCCTCTATAATAATACAGGAATGTTCCAACACTAGCTCAACTCCTTCAAATTAATGTTTGTATCCACTGGGGCGCCTGGCTGGCTCAGTCAGTAAAGCATGTGACTCTTATCTTGGGGTTGTAAATTTGAGCCCCACATTGGGTGTAGAGATTACTTAAAACTAAAACTAAAAATAAAATTAAATAAAGTTTGTATCCACAGATCTCCAGTTAAAATGCACATTTGTGAGCAATAATAAACTCGTTAGCGTATAATAATAGTACAGTCACCTAGTTATTACAAAAGCCTATATGAAATAAGATGAGTTTTGAGAAATGACCAAAGGGAGAGTTATGAAGTTTGTTTGTCTGACACAGGTAAGGACTCTGTATTGACAGTTCTAAGCAAGTAGAGCAGTATTGGGACGTGGAGTGCTAGGAAAGGAGTTGTTAACAGAATATAAGTCGAGAAAAAGAAATGAATCTGCCTCATAACTTGTCTTAGCCTATTGGTTTAAGGCGTTAATAAGTACTAGGGTCTTTAGGCTAGTTGTATGCTACGGAAAAGGAGGCAAGGGTAGTGAGTGGTATTGCTCACTTACTACCCTCAGTAATATTGAAGTGGGTTGGCCAAGGGCTCATTAACTCCAACATGGCCAGTACCAATTCCATGATGTCCTCTCCTGATTTTAGTGTAGCAGTAGTCATTCTTAGAAGGCATCAACAATCCTGTTCCACATAATGTCTGTGTTTTCTCCTTACAGTGACAAAGCACACATTCACTGAGCACTTGAGCCAAGCTGTTGTTCTGAAGGCCTGCTCTTGGCACTGTTTTATAGGAACTTTCTCAAAAGAACTCTGACCAGAGTCTTGCTATTAGTATCCAACCTTTTAGTTTCCCTTTGAACGTGGTATGGATTGCATGGACCACCCTCTCCTACTTGGTCTATGGCTTCAGTTCCTCAAACTCCTCCTCTTACCGCCAGCTACCAATTGCTAGAGTTTCTCAGCTCACTACTGGGCTCACTTATTTTCTGTCTCTATAGAAGTATTTAACAGAATGATACTAGAATGAGACCGACCTAGAGAGTTGAACAGAGATGCAGATTCAGAGTCCCTACCCCAAACCTACTGAATGAGAATTGCCCCGGGAAATTTTTCCGCATGCTGAAATTGTAGATATAACACTCCGTACTCTCTCCGTCAGTGATCTCATCATTAGCCATAGCTTTAAGTACCATTTGTTTGCTTCATTACTTGCAAAGTTTAGATCTCCACTGCAAACCACTCTTTGAAGCTCTGGTCTTGTATACTTTGTTGCCCTCATATCTCTCCTTGGATGTCTTATAAGTATCTCAAACTTAACATGTCCAAAAAAATGTTTAATATTCCCTCGAAATGTGTTCCTCCCACATTGTTCTGTATCTCAGTAATTGGGACCATCTTTCCCAGGATTTCTTGAACATTATTTATTCCTTCCTGTGCATTACCCATAGTATCCAGCCTATCAGCAAGGTCTATTGATTCTACCTCCAAATTATGCAATGACTTCATCTATTTTTTTTTCCAAATCCATCTACTACCTATTTTTCAGCCCACCACGTGCCTTATGTGACTACTAAAATTGGCCTCTAACTGGTCTGCCTGCTTCACCTGTAGGTTGCTTGCAACTTGCTGTCTATATTTAGGAGCCCAGTGTCATCTTTTAAAAATTTCATATATGTCCTCTTACGAAACCGTTTAATGGCTTCACACTGCTCTTCGGATTCAGTTCAAACATCTTAGTATGGCTGGTCTAACAGTGCATGGCCAGCTTGGTTAGCCTCACCAGTCTCTCCCCAGCCCTAGCACTCTGCCCCTCACTCGCTATGCTCCAGCACAGTGATTTTGCCTTGGTTTCCTGAGGGTTCCCTATCTTGAAAGCTTCACGGGTACACTAGCCTCTTCCTGAAATGCTCTTTTCCCTGGTCCTTGGCTGCTCACACTGCAGATCCCTTCAATCATGTTAGGGATCAGGTTAAATGTCACCTTTTTAGGGAGGCCTTCCTCACCATTTACTTTGCTCTATTTAAATCTCCCTCATCCTCAGCATGTAGTATTCTCCCAGTTCAGTTTTCCTTTCCTCTATAGTACTTCGTACATTGTGGTCATTTATTCACTCATTGCTGTTTTCCTCAGGAGACCATATGCTATGTAAGAGTGTGAACCATGGCTGCTTTTATTACTACTGTGCACACTCATTCCTCAGAACAGTGCTTGGACAATAACTGATTTCATATTGAAAGTGGAAACCTACATACTAAAATCTAACATGGAATTATAATAACTTAACTCTATCCCGTATTTCATCTGTTATGCTTTTATATAGTTTCATGTAAATATGTAACAGCATTAACTAGCCAGCACTGAACTTGTATAATTCAAGAGTAAGATTCTTGTACCATGATTTTGTTTAAAGTTTATGTATTTATTTTGAGAGAGAGAGAGGGAGTGTGCCTGTGAGGGGGGGAGGGGCAGAGAAAGGAGAAAGAGAATCCCAAGTAGGCTCTCAACTGTCAGTGTGAAGCCCAGTGTGGGGCTCGGGCTCACAAACTTCGAAATCAGGACCTGAGCCAAAACCAAGAGTCAGATACTTAACCAACTGAGCCACTCAGGTGCCCATTCTACCATAATTTTTAAAAATTCAGCATTCCAGATATAGTGATCTTTTTCACTTATGTGGCAAAAGAACAAACACATGGTTGACCTTAGATAAGGTATAAAATGACCATTTGCCCACACACTGTGACTTGAGGGAGGTTATAAAAGCAAAAACAACTAAAAGGTATTCATTAACCCTTGATTGTTTTTCCTAAAATGTCACCATTTTGAACATTGTCTTCTTGGGTTTCTGTTAAAATCATGTACATGAAAGGGTCATTGCACTATCTGAGTTCAGTGTACATGTGATCTGTTGCATCACTTTTATTTTAGTAGAACTGGATAGCAATAAAATCCCCATATAAGTCTATGATAGTATAATATTATTATTAACCAGAAATATCTGTGTTGTTTTCTGCCCATCACCACACTGTGAGCTCATAAGAGCCAAAAAGGAATTCATCACTAGGATAGAACATCATAGAATTCACAAAACTGTACTGAAAGAATGAGTAAATAAATCATATATATAATAGTAACTTTTTGTGGCTGGTGCAAGAATTTAAGATAAAGAATTCTATACAACAATTGAAATGATGTTAAAACATGAATGAATACGCTTATGGACTTTGGAGAAAGACATCACTCTAATTGGCCTTGTTTCACTGATAATACAAAAGGTGTTTGATAATTGGTTACCAGGTGTCAATCATTTGGTGTTTTTAACCAATGTAGTTCAGAGTTGCTTCGTCAACTCTTACATTTAGTGCCTTTGTTTTCTCCTTTCTTTTATTTTTTAATGGAAGTCTAGTTGACAAACAATGTTACTTTAGTTTCAGGTGTATGTTTTCTCCTTTCTTATCTATCCATTTTCACCTTTTATGCTTGGCTTATTTTTGTTAAGTGGTACAAATATTGAGTAACATTTATTGACGTTGGCACACTTTCACAACCCGCCTGTGGCCTTTCTCCTCATTACCTTATCTGACACTCTTTAAACTGTATTTTTACTATTCTTGCACAACTGATTCTAGTGAAATAGAGAAGCCGTCATTTTTAATCCTCTGCTGTTTTTCTCACAGCAGAAGCTGTGGCTACTTCTGGGGTATCATTAGCAAGTTAAATGCTGAATACCACATTTTGGGTTGTGGCCTCTTATGACTCACTTGTCTTTTGAACAAGGTGTGTCCAATGTTGGAAAGAAATCATAGCAAGGTCTACACCGGAGTGCCAACACGTTTTTCAGAAGGAGTTGCCACACCCAAACCTAAAGCGTTTTTTCAACAGCTAAGATTAAGAGTAATTAACATTTAAAATACCCCCACTTATTTGTCCATTAAGTTTTCATGAAAACATTTTAGCCATGTGTGTCAGTGCTCATTTTAACTTCTTTATCTTTCAAAGGTTTGTCTTTATTAGAACAGTCTTTCCTCAGCAGAGATCTTTGTTTTAGATTGACTGCTTTTCTATAAAGAGTAATCCTGCTCTGTGGAGGCTGATGGTCTAGATGAGCTGATGTCAATGTTGTGGCCTCTTTACTGTCCTCCCTTGTTTATCATACAGAGAAGGCTCATTTAGGTAGTGAGGAAAAAGAGTTCACTGCTATGACCTTGTACAGATTATTGTTTTCAAGGCTGAAATCTCCTTTTAGGTATGTATTCTTAAAGAAAGTACTTTTTTGTTGATAGTCTATTTCAGTAGGAGAGGGAAATTCCTTGGCAGACCTATCTTGTAAGACTGTATAATATAAAAACAATTAAAATTTATTTTTTTGTCATCTCTTCACCTTTTTTGTTCATGTAAAAGCAACCATATTTTTTTTACCATTGTATGGTTTTCTGTGAATCTTTTTTGTGCACAATTTGGTATCTTTAGTTTAGTTTGTGTTTTTGGGAGAGAGAGACAGAGTGCACGAGTGGACGAGGAGCAGAGACAGGGAGAGAGGGAATCCCAAGCAGGCTCCACATGCCCTGACAGTACAGAGCCTGACGTGGAGCTCTATCCCACGAACTGTGACATAATGACCCAAGAGTCAGATGCTTAAATGATTGAGCCACCCAGGCACCCCACAATTCGGTATTTAAAATTCTTCCATGTATTTGAGGAAACTACATCTATTGTATATAAAGTTAAGCAGAGTTGTTATAGTACTTATTAGTGTTTCTCTATGAAGATGATTGTCATAAGTCAAAAAGTTAAGTCCTGTCAGTAGTGTGTACCCACACATTTGATAGGAAGGCTATGGGGAAAGAGAAGGATGATGGAGAGCGTTGTCTTTTCCTGCACATATGCAGATTTATTCCCTCATTTGAGAGACTTTCGTAAATACTCTAAACAGCTGCAAAATCCTCCATCATTCCGGCTGCTTACTTCAAAATCCAGTGTAGTTGTTGATCAGTCTTGTGGTTCTCAGAATTGGCACATTATTTAAGGTATTAACAGTTTTTAACCCCCAGGGAAAAAAAGGATTCCTCCATGTTTTTTGCTCTTGATTCTTTACTTTCATTAATATAGCCTAAGGTTGCTTTAGCTATTTTAGCTGTTGGAAATAAATCATGAAGATAACTTTAGGTATCATACAGTACAGCTCATCCTGCATCTTGCCTGTTCTCCCTGAGTTAGGTTTCTGAAATGTATGCAGACTCCTTTGTGCAGTATGGCTTATGCATTGTACTAGCTGTGGTCTTCTGCTCTGCATGAATGTACTGTTGCCTGTCTGTTCCTTCCTCTCTTGATGGACTCCTGGGTGATTTCCATCCTTTTGCTCTTTCATACAATGCTTCTGTGACCCTTACAGCGTAGTGGTTAACAGACTCCAGAACTGGACTGCTTGGGTGTGTGTTACCACCCTTACTAGTGATGTGACTTTGGCAGGTTGTAAACTGCTGTGCCTCAGTTTACTGGTCTGTTAAATGCAGTATATTTCCTATGGGGTAAGCATCTTATGAGCATAACAGAGTAAAAACACAGGAAGGACTTAGAACAGTGCCTGACCCACAGGAGCCATGGTAACAAGTGTTAGCTATTACATTTATTAATACGGTACCCTTGCATGCCTCCTGAAGTGTTTACGTGTGACACTTTCTCTTGGGTAAATACCTAGAAGGGTAATTTATGGGCTATAGCTTAGGAATATCTTTCATTTTACCAAAAAATTGTTAAATTGTTCTCTAAAGATATTGTACCAACTTATACCTGTGGTGCATCAGTTCCTTTTTGTCCTCCACTTCAAGTTTATCTTGAGACTTTTAATTTTTTTCAGTCTGATAGGTGACAGAGTAGCTCTCTGTTATTTTAATTTGCATTCTCTGATAAAGAGTCAAGTTGAAAATCTTTTCTAATTGGCCTTTCTGGGAATTTCCATTAATACTCTTTGCTTAAAACAAAATGTACAATACTAGATACAAGCATATGAAATTAAAATACAGGAAGAAGGGGCAGAAATGGTTTGGAAGACTAGGACCTGGCTGTATCTGTAATATTTTATTTCTTTAAACAACAACAATTTAAAGAAAATATTTATTATATCTGGGTGATGAGTAGCTGGTTATGTATTATTTGTCATTTTCATGATGTTTTCAATATTTCATAATTAAAAAAATCAATTTAGGTTTCATTACCAAGCCAGGAATCATGTTTGGGATTCAGCAATTAAAGAGTGATAGCACTGTTTTAAATATTATTGATTAAGACAATTAGTATGTATATGTTAGTATAAGAAAAACAATTACTTATAGGAACATTTTAATCATAAAAGTATAAATAGTAAAATTCAGGGGCGCCTGGGTGGCTCAGTAGGTTAAGCATCTGACTTCGGCTCAGGTCATGATCTCACGGTCTGTGAGTTCGAGCCCCGTGTCAGGCTCTGTGCTGACAGCTCAGAGGCTGGAGCCTGTTTCAGATTCTGTGTCTCCCTCTCTCTCTGCCCCCCCCCCCACCCATTCATGCTCTGTCTCTCTCTGTCTCAAAAATAAATAAATGTTAAACAGTAAAATTCAAATAATACTAGCATTCCATTTATTTAAAAAATATGGAAAATACATTTGGAGAGAAAATTCTCTAGTTTTTTTTTTTTTTTCTCCTGACAATAGAAAAGGATTATGGTGTGATAAAATAATAAAATATCCTGTGGAACATTGTATTTTAAAAGTTTTACCGACTATGTTACCAAAATTAATTATGTCAGTAAATTTCACTTGGATATTTTATAAAACTACCATTTTTCTTAATCTTAGAATGATATCTTTTTAGACACCATTAAAATAGGTTAAATGTGATGCTCTTGTCAATATAAGGAGGCAAATGACATAAACCCACCCGCTATCATTTGTGTGTGTGTGTGTGTCTAATATTTAATTTGTGCAAGCAGTGATTTTTTTGTAATAATTACTACATTTAATTAATATGAAAAGTTTGATTTTAACATAGGCAAATGACACAGATGATTACATCATCTAGACAGTTTTCTTATCTATGGTGAAAAGTTGTAAGTTCAGAGCAACAAATGCAACTTAAATATTACCTATTAGGATTTAAAGGTTAAAGGGTGAATTTTCCTGGACAGTTGTTGACTAGAACTCTAAATGAATCTATGTAATGTAATCTTGTGGATTTAAAAGATCATTATAGATTTGTTCAGTTTCTTTGAAGTTCCCACTATTCTCAGTACTATAATGCTACATGTTAACATGAAATTATCTTTCCTTCATCTTTCTTAACATGTTTCCCATAATAAATTTTTATTATTCTGAGAAGATTTTAGATTTGATTATACTAGTACTGCGATTCAAATTTTCCAACACAGGTTATAATAACTTATGAAACTGTTTCTATGATATCAGGATAGATTGATATATAATAAAACTATTAGTCTCTTAATTTTCTAGAACCCAAAGTAAAAAAGTCTAGTAACATTCCAGTCTTGTAATTTGAAAATCATGGCAGTCTGAGAATTAGGTAAATAGTGAATACAGTAGTCAGATATTTAAAAACAGCTGTATTGAAGCATATTTGAAAAACAACCTATACACATTTAAAATGTACAATTTGATAAATTTTGACACACACACATATATATACTTATAAAGTAATCAGTACAATTAAGATAATGAACATAACCATCACCCCCCAAAATTTCCTCTGACCTTTTGGTAATCCTTCACCCCACTCCCCCATTTCCAGTCAACAACTAATCTGTTTGCTGTCACAAAAGAGGAGTTTGTATTTTCTAGACTTTTACATATTTTTTTTTTTTTGCATATTGACACTGTTCATCAATACTGCATGGGTAAATTCCAAACCAGGATATAAAACTATTAGATAGTAAATCTAAATTATTCTTATATACTCATTCATATCTTAAGAAATGTCCAGAACGGGCCCCTGGGTGCTCAGTTGATTAAGCATTCAACTCGCTTTCAACTCAGGTTTCTCACACTCTCATGAGTTCGAGCCCCATGTCAAGGTCTGCACTGGCAGGATGGAGCCCACTTGGGATTCTTTCTCTTTCCCTTTCTCTCTGCCCCTCCCCTGCTCTCATGCTGTCTCTATCTGTTCCAAAATAAATAAACACACACACTCTCTTAAAAAATTGAGAAACAAAAAAGACATGTGCAAAGCACAGCTTTATTTGTAACTATAATCTTCAATCAAAACTTACCCAGTTGATTTTGGCTTTTGACCAAGATGGAGTAAGAGGACAGATAGGTTGCAAGAAGATGTGTGTATTAGTTATCTATTGCTGCATAACAAATTATACCAAAACTTAGCAGTTTAAATGACAGACATTTAATTCTGAAGGTCAAGAATCCTGGAGTGACTTTGTTCGGTGATTATGGCCCAGGCTATTTAATGATGTTGCAGTCACACTATTGGTGAGGGCTGCAGTTATCTGAATGCTTGACTTCACTAGAAATTCTGTTCCCGAGATGGCCAAATTTCTCACTGGCCTACTCCTGCTGTCAGAAGGCATCAGATCCTCATGCTTTGGCCTTTTTATATGATTGTTCAACATAGTGTTGGGCTTCCTATAGAGAGAATGTTACAAGAGAGAATGAGCATGACCCAAATGAAAGCGGAATTATCTTGGAAGTCATATACCGTCTCTTCTCTCATGTTCTACTGGTCACTTAGAACAACCCCTGTTCACTGTGGAAGGGGAGTACACACCTAATTCATGGTAGGAGCTAGATGTCATTGAGGCCATCTTGAAGGCTAGCTACCACAATATGTTTAGGCTATTTAAAATCAAATTGTTCGGGGTGCCTGGGTGGCTTGGTCGGTTGAGCGTCTGACTTCGGCTCAGGTCATGATCTCACAGTCCGTGAGTTCGAGCCCCGCGTCGGGCTCTGTGCTGACAGCTCAGAGCCTGGAGCCTGTTTCAGATTCTGTGTCTCCCTCCCTCTCTGCTCCTCCCCTCTGTTAATGTTCTGTCTCTGTCTCAAAAATAAATAAACGTTAAAAAAAAAAATTAAAAAAAAAAAATCAAATTGTTCAACAAGCTCTAAGACTCATGTAATCCGCCCATAAATCCACATTAGCCATATATATTTGCCTATAATTTATAGGCTGATTATGTAAAAGTCTTATAATTTATTGAATAATAATTTAAAAAAAATTTTTTTAATGTTTATTTATTTTTGACAGAGAGAGACAAAACATGAGTGGGGGAGGGGCAGAGAGAGAGGGAGACAGAATCCAAAGCAGGCTCCAGGCTCTGAGTTGTCAGCACAGAGCCCAACATAGGTCTCGAACTCGTGAGATCCTGACCTGAGCTGAAGTTGGATGCTTAACTGACTGAGCCATCCAGGTGCCCCCCACAGAAATGTTTTAATGTTTATTTTTGAGAGAAAGAGTGTGAGTGAGGGAGGGTCAGAGAGAGAAGGAGACGGAGAATCCCAAACAGGCTTCAGACTGTCAGCACAGAGCCCAACATGGGGCTTAAACCCATGAACAATGAGATCAGAACCTGAGCTGAAGTCAAATGCTCAACTGCCTGATTTCAGGCACCGCCACCCAGGCACCACATTGAATAATAATTTTAAAAGCATATTCACTTGCCACTTTACTACCAGCAGTTGAAAGTAACAATACCGCATTTTCTTTAAATATTTTCTATAATGGAGCGCCTGGCTGGCTCAGTGGTAAAGCATGAGACTCTTGATCATCACATCATGGATGCAAGCCCCATGTTGAGTGTAGACATTGCTTAAAAAATAAAGTCTTTTAAAAATAAATAAATAAGTATCCTCTCTATTTCAAGAACTTTTTGTTAAATCGGGTACATTTCATCCTCTGTGCTTTTTTTTAAGTATATATTTAAGTATTTATGAGAGTTTCAGGACAAAAGAGAACCATCTGTATCAGTTATACCTTCAGCGTGTGAAAGAATCTGAATCCATTATATGTAGTTTTATTCTCAAGAATTAATAATAAACATTAAATTAAGAAAGATTAACTAATTCAATATTTATTTTTCACAAGTTCTGCCATATGTAGCAAAAAGCCATTCATATGAAGATTGTTAGTGTATTGTTCACACTTCTCAGTGCATTTCCAATATTTTAGGTATAGATACATTTTTAAAATTCTTTGCCAGTGCTGCCTTGAAAACTGGTATGGGAAGACATAAAGAGGAAAATTTGAGTTTAAAAATAAATCCTACTTAGAAATTCAGCATACTTTTAAAAGATCATCTAAAGCTAAATTATAGCTTTTTCTTAAACTCTAATAAAGACTCAAAGTATTAATAGATGTTCTCCTATGTTAACAGTAATAGAGTATGTGACTCAAAATAAGCCCCCCAATGCAAACAATGAAAACTAAATTGAGCACAGCATCAAAAATCTGGCAGTAAAATCATCTTGCCCCACCCTGTAGCACATGCTGTTCCCAAGGAAGAAGCAGTAAGTTCTGAAGCTTAAGTTTTGGCAAAGGTTCTCATCATTCTCAGACCTCCTTCAGACTCCCAGATCTGTATTCAATATCATCGTTCTTTTCATACCCCTGCCTGCCCCATCTGCTCTTGCTGATCACTTTCTTAAACTTTAGGAATACCTGCACAATTTCATGTAATTTTAACTGTACCCCAAAACACAGCAGCATATAAAGTGAATAGATGAAATAGCTTGCCTTTGCTTGGTGAGTCAAAGACTCACTCACTCAGTTCCTCAGTGGGAGGCACTATATGGTGGCTGGCTGGCAAAACTGAGTAGACTAGTAACCTTTGACTGTTCTTTCCCAATGTAATTATTTTACTCATATTTCATGACTTTGTTAAGAATGCATCAGTCACTGATGCTACGAGACACATTGGCTTCTCAGACTCCACTGGGCTTCCTGAGTGTAACTGGCATAGCACCCAGGCATGGTCATAGCACATAGCAGGGCACAGGGCATCGGGTATCTATTCCCAAGAATGAAAATGCAAACCTAATTTATTATTTACGCTGAATTTCTTCAAGATAAATTTTAATTAAATTAGGAATGTCAGTATTAAAAAGCAAGGTCTTGTTTCCTAAGTCTGGTCCTTCAATCTGAATGCTTTCATTAGATTAATTTTAATCATTTATCACATTAATCAAGATTCATTGAGTTTGTAATAAAGGCCAGGCAACCATGTTTGCAGTGGTGAACAGAAAAGGGCAAGGTTTCTACTCTGGGCATAAGTACCTTAGCATTTGAGACTGACATAAAGGAGTAAAGAAATAGTTCAGGTAGTGCTAAGTGTTAGGGAGAAAATCATTTGGAGGAACATGGAGTCAAGTGAAGGCATCTCTGTGGAGATGACCTGTGAACTGAGAGGAAATGCAAAAATTGTGGCAGGAACATTCTAGGGAGAGAAAATAGCAAGTGCAAAAAGGACCCAGAGACAAGAACAAGCTTGACATGCTTGAACAACAAACAGAAAGGACGGTGTAGCCATCACTTAGTGCATAGGATAGGAAGTCTTAGAAAATGGGGTCAAGTGGTAGACAGGGCCTTCATATATATAGCACATCTTTAAATTTTTAAATTTATTTTCTTTTTTTCCTCTCAATTTAAGAAAATACATAGACCATCTGACTCTTTGTAACAGAGTAAATTTCAAATTAAAGGACTTAATTGAACTTTGCCTTAATTGAACACTGCATCTATCTATTAATTCTGTGCTAATAGTTGAATTGTAAGTTATTTTGTCTATAGATTTGTGCCCTTCATTAGAATGAGATATGCTCGGGGCGCCTGGGTGGCTCACTTGGTTAAGCATCCAACTCTTGAGTTTTGGCTCAGGTCATGATCTCACAGTTCATGAGATCAAGCCCTGCAATGGGCTTTGCACTGACAGCATGGAACCTGCTTGGGATCTTGATCTCCATCTCTGTCTGCCCCTTATCCACTCACGTGCACTCTCTCCCTCTCTCTCTCTCTCAAAATAAATAAACATTAAAAAAAAAAAGAATTAGATGTGCTCTGATATGTCTAGGCTCAGAACTGCCAATAAGGGTGCAGATAAGTCCTTGAACCCCAGCTTCTTATATGGTTGACTATCAGATGATCAGGTTAAATGGATTTTACGTAGTTGAAAATGTAAATACTTTTTAAAAATATCACAAATTAGTTTAAATGCAGCAGATCTGGCATTTCTTTCTTGAGATATTTCAAAGTCTGAGGAAGGAAAGTTATCTTTTTATGTTTCTTGGACTTATAGTGGACTTATAAATTTCACCTGAAGTGATTTATTTAAAAAAAAATCTGATGTTACAGTGAATTATTTGCTACTCCATATTTAACCATTGGGGTTAATTCTTCAGAATTGAGACAATTGACAGCCATTCAGTGTGTTTGGCCCCTGACTGCTAATGGTTTCAATATATACATATTAGAAGTGAAACTAACATAATAAAATACATATCCCATGTGAGTGAAAAAGTAAGCACTATGATTTCTCCAGAAAAAAGAAACTGAAAAATAACCTTCTCATGAACTTACTGCACCAGCACAGAACAGTGTTAAATGCATGAGGAGAGAGGACTGCTGGGGCTCAATGAAATACCACTTATGGTACAGTCTTGTTGGCAAGCTGCCCAACACAGTGTGGGGACTATGAATTCTCAGGAAACACAGACCTAAAGTTTGGACAGATTATGAAATTTGAGTCCTGGCTTTATGGAGCGATTTCTTTTATATGAATTTCCAAAATAGCTGTCTTATTAAACTTCTTTCTGTTTTGTTGTTTGTACATGTTTTTTTTTAAGTTTATTTATTTAGAGTGCAGTGCAGAGCCCCAAGCAGGGCTTGAACAAATGAACCATGAGATCATGACTTGAACCAAGATCAAGAGATGGAGACTTAACTGACTGAGCCACCCAGGTGTCCCTGTACATGTGTTTGAAAGAGGAAAACGTCTTAACTTAGAGAAATAGTATTGAATACAGAATGCCACGGAGCCAGCAGAAAGTTTAGCACATCTAATATATATTTTGTATAAATATAAGCACTTATAAGATCAATTAAAATTTATTTTTATAAATTAATTTAGTTCAGACATGAAAATTATCCTATGGAAGGAAAGACAACATATAAACGTGATTCATTATGAGTATTGATAGAGAAGTCAGTAGATCTGGATTTTATATCCTTAGTTGTTACTCTTGTTATTTGTTAGTTTTGTGCCTATTTTATCAGCTATAAAATTTGAATAATATAGTGCTAAGTGTTTAGAATAGTCACATGTGGATGTAAATATATGTGTGCATAATTCACACATATTTTAGAATTAAATTCATTATATGAGTAGTCCATGAAATTCTGTAAGCTTAGTACAGTGCCTAGCAAAACATCAGCACTCAATAAATTGTTAACTCATTAATAGCCAGGCTTTCCCTTTTTTGTACCCCCAAAAAGTAGTTGCAGTTTTGCATTCTACTATCTTAATATTATATCAGGATTAAAGCAACTTGAAAATAACTTTTTACCTATGTGCAATTAGCAATCAGAAAAAAAAAAGAAGTGAGGGGAGGAGAGAAATACATTGATATTCCTTTTTTTTAGGAGATCCCAGATGATGAGAACTTATTTACCTTTACATTCATTGGCTTTATTCATCAACAGGTATTCCTTTTTTGAGGGCTGTCATTTTGCCTCTGAGGCTTTCTCTGGCTTGTGTTTGCTAAGTGAGAGGATGAGAAACTTTTTTCTATTGTGCCTTTCCTTTAGACAATGTACAGGTGGGGTGGTGTGCTCGTGCAGCTTAACACCGTAGGAGAGGGAAGCACAGCTCAGGGACTTGGCTGTGACTACCCAAGCCCCTAACAGTAGTGATGGTTGAGGTCAGAGGGTGGCATGCCCTGTCTACCCGACCCCTGCTGATATAAATCTGACTTTCCTGGGTTTGCTTGCTTTTGCCTTTATCCATTTCCATCCATGTCCCCTAAGAAATGCTCTTGTGTAAGTAGGTACAGCTTTACTTTTGCAAGTGCTTCCACTTTCATTGTCCCTAGGTACATTTATATGTATTAATCCCTGGAAACACTTCAGAGTGTTAGTGTGAATTTCAAGTTGACTTCCTTCTGTCATGTCTGACTATTTGAGGCTAAAGATCCTTTGCAGACAAAGAGAAAATAATGGATAACATGTTCTGTCTAGAACCAGAACAGGAGAGTCTCTCATGGCTTTAATGATTGGGCTTGGGCCAAGACGTGGAGGATCTCAGCAATTCACCTTTGTTGGGGCCTCAGTGGTCTTTTCATTGCCTTATGTGGTTAACATATTTTAACTTACCTCCTCCATTTCAAGTTGGTCATAGAAATTTGTTTTTAAAGCCTGATAAACAGACAAGTTCCACAGTTGAATTTCCTTAGTCAGTGTTGAGTCATTACTGTATCCTCACTTTTGCAGCAGATGTCATCACTGGGATTTGGGATTTGCTGAAACACTTTCGCTCTGAATAAAAAGTTTCACAACTTCATGTAGGTTAGCATTTTCATTGTGTCTGATTTTTAGCATGCTTGAATAAATTTAAAAGCGGTAACTCATTGAAAGTAACTGAACCAAAGGAACGGGATGGTATCACAGATTCTTGGAAATCAGTTATGGTTAAAGATTACAGTGGACTCTGCTGCTGCCTGTCTTTTTTATGTAAACATAAAGTTCAAGGTCACACATGACAGAGAGAAAAGAGCATTTAGCTTCTGCAAAACTTTTTTTAACTCTTTCTTTAAATAGTTTCCTGATCATACCCTGTTTGCAAAGTAAATGGAACAGTGAACTTCCTGGATGCTGGGTTTTAGCATAAATATATCAGATAGCAAACTTACTGGCAGATGAATCACAATGTTTTTCACTTGCAGTTGAAGATACACTGCCGTGTCCCAGGATAGTCCCCAGACCTTTGGGATGGTGTTTCTGGCGTTGAGTCTTCTTAGGGAACAGATCACTCTCCATACCTATCTGTTCTCTAGTCTGTCTGGCCCTCAATAGGTAAATGTCCCCTATCTGGCCAACAGCAACAAAGCTGAGAAAACTTGGCTGAATCTGGAAACCTGTTGTTAGTCTGCCTCTTCCCCAATACCAGGAGGCTCTGCCTGCATTCTTGCTTGTTTCCCAGGGTCTGACTTCAGACCCTGTTCTGTGCTGGCTGTGACCTCAGCAGCTTTCTAATATAAGGAATTTGGACTTGCCTCTCCCTGCCTCATTTAATCCTCTTTCTTTGCACCCCACTACTACTCTTTATACACCAGATACTTGTGTGGCTTTTCTCCTTTCTTTGAGTGGACTTTGAGGTTTCTTCAGGCCTGGTGTGCCAACCTCCTGCACCTTCCAGACATCCACTGTCCTCTCCTTCCACTCCCCGTGCCATTTCCCTAATCTAATCCACCTCATTGGGCAGTCTGGTATCAGAGTGAGCGTCCTGCATCTTAGCCTGCTAGAGTTTTGGCCAGCCACCATTCCCCTTCATCTGAGGGACCTTACCAGCTTGTCTGTCACCCGGGGTGATGCCATCAGCTCTTTGGAAGAGAGGGTTCTGAATATGGCCTTGTGCTCATCCATGCCTCTTTTCCCTTTGATTGACTATTCCTTGCACTTTTTCTCACCACAAATTTCATGTCTCATAGACAATATAAGAAAAACACACGTACTTCTTTTATTTACTATTTGAGTAAAGCTATGTCACCTAGCCCCTGTTTTAGATGTCACTCCACTAATCTTGTTTAATCTTTCAACGTGGTATAGACACTTAATGATAAATAGAATGGAGTAAACTTTACAAGCAGAAAGTAATACTTTTAAAATGTCCTCTCTTAAATAGGGACTTCTCCATTTAGATGAGGATTTAATAATTCTCTGAAAGATATTGCTTGGATGCCCAGACTTCTGCATACAGACTATGCAGTTATTTCTTTTTCTTTTCTTTCCTTTTCTTTTTTCTTTTTTTTTTTTTTTTTTTTTTTTTTTTTTTTTT